>NC_140471.1:15028124-15508124 GCF_051167445.1 Perissodus microlepis | reverse complement strand
GGTGGTTTCAAAGTGTCACTCACTTGTCCTCTAGCTTTGTTGTTCTTTCGTTTCAGCATTTAGCTGTTTGGTAAAGCAAGGACTTGTGCTAAAGCAGGCCAGGCAGAATAATATCAACATTTTGTCTGTTTATTAGAGTGAAAAATATTAAGACCATTTTTGGTTGTTTCTGTCCTCATTAGCATTTGATACGGCACTGCATCCTGTCTTTTGGATGTCAGTGACTCTGCCTAGTCATTAGGGCTGCCACAAGCGATTATTTTGATAGTCGACTAGTCACAGATTATTTTTGCGATTAGTCGACTAATCAGATCACCCATTGGACGTAAAACGTACAGCTTATTGCACCAGCAGCATCTGCTCTTCTATAACTATCATTAGCTTACAGCTTTAAGTGTTTAAGGTATGTGCTAACTAAAAATGAAGACAAGATGATAGTTTATTAAATTTTAATGAAATCTGCAGATTGTTTAGGTACAGTTTAATAAACTCAGCCGTCTGCTCCTTGCTATCTAAAATATAACAGGACACCGGAGTATATTCTCGAGCATCTCACACTTCTGATAATCAGTTGTCTGCTTGACGTTTATTCAGCTGTGTAAAAACTATAACTTTAATCTCAGCCAAACCGATTTACTCAGGAACAAATAAAATACTAAAAAAAAGCCAAACAATAACATTTTTAAGTTATTTAAGTGACTTATATATGTTTAACCTGAGTAGCGAAAGGCAGCGGTGGGTTTGAAAACAATTTGCCGGGAGTCTGGTGTTCTCACCAGCTCTAGTGAGCCTTGCCCCCGGCTCGCTATCGAGCTGGTGGGTAACAGACGTCTCCAAAAACGTCGGAGCGCTTTTGAAAATATGTGGTGTCTTGATAAACTAAGCAGTTTACACAGCTACATTCTCGCCTGAAAATATGTTAAACGTTTATTTTGTGACCCAGAAAGAATAATAAGAGTAATATTAAAACTAACTAGCTGCTGGAAACTGAGCAGGGCCGCGCTATGAATTCTTGAATTCTGGGATAGGTTGGGCCACGACGCATACACCTGACCTATCCTTCAAATCTGGGGAAATGAAGGCATTTGTCGGAGTCTTGGAATTTGGACAGTCTTCGTTGTGTTGCTGTAACGTAATTAGCCTACAAATGCAGGCACAGGGGGATGCGCTTCCTGAATTTGGACACAGCTACGATACCGGACACAGCTTCTTCTTCTTCGGGGTTTAATGGCAGCTGGCATCCTTGTACATGCAGTGCTGCCGTCTTCTGTTTCAGTCTGTTATTACACTCTTAAATCCGACTACTTATTCCTGCGTCTTTTGGGATCTTACAAAGCTTCAAATGACGCATCGACTATTACATTCGTCGACGTAATCGTGACTAGTCGACTAATCGTGGCAGTCCTACTAGTCATGCACGTCTCTGTTCCCCTCCTGAAAATCTTGGCAATGATTGACCTTCTTCCCTACAAACAACTCTTTTGGCCCAAAGCAGTTGGGTATTTTACTGATGTGCTCAGATCTGTTAAGGGAAGAGACAAATCAATAGCATGTAAGAAAAGTCTTCAAAAGCTTGCAAGGCGTATGACCCACTATCCCAACAAGAGTTGTTTATGGCATTGCAACTCAGTCTAAATAAACCAAAATTGCTCTAATTGAGGTATGCTGTTCAAAGTCCAGCAGAGAAGGCTTTTTTCCCTTTTTTTTTTTTTTTTTTTTAACCCTCAAATTGTTAGTTTCCTCATTTCCAGCCTCTGTAACTGGATATCTGTTGCTTACTCTTGACAATGCGAGAGGCTTTTTAGAAAGGGGAATAGGTAGAAATGGGTTTCATTAGTGAGACTCTGTGCACTACTCCCTCTCCTCCTCCTGTCTTTTTTTTGTGTTTTTGTGGACCTCCCATCCTCACAGGCCCCTTGTCTGCCCCCCCCCCCCCCCCTTCCGTATGGGAGAGGTGAGGTTCCATAAAGTCATTTAACGTGGGAAACCCAGTCAATTAAACGAAGGAAGCCAGCCTTGCAAAATCCATGCCTCAGGTCTTGTTACAGTGTGGCCTAGCCCGAAAAGAGCAACTTATTCATATCATCACTTAATGCAGGGATTGAATGTTAAGAATAAAGATTGAGTATCCCGACGGATCCCCAGCACAGTAAATTTATTGTTGCTGGTCAGTCAGCGAAAATGTGCCCATTTCACAAACCAATGGAAACTTAAGGTAACTGCTGGAAAAACCCAGGTATTGAAACTTTTCTAGCGTGGCGACTAGTGAAAAGCCAGACTGTGTGTGTGTAGAAAGCTGCCATAATGACCTGGAGGTCAGCCAAACGTAGCAGGCAGGGACTTCCAAGAGAGAAAAAATAGCAAACAAAACAAAACACTAGAACAGATGAAACGCTGACCTTTATATCGGCAGCATAGCCAGTTTCTTCTCAGAGCTACAATGCTGATCTTTCTTGTGACTTCTGCAAACCCCCCTTCAAAAAAATCATTCATTATAGACCAGAGACGTGCTTTGTGATCAAAGAGCGCTGCTCCGACTGGTTGGATGCACACAGCATCTTACTGTTTTCTCCTTTGGGGGAATACCACAAGAGATTTTCCAAATATTTTCCCTTTACCTGCCATCATCTCATATTATAACAGCTTGATGAAATGTTATCAGACTGTAGCTGTTTTTTGCTAAGCGAGAAATCCCTTTATAGCCAAATAATCACCAATTTCAGTTTCAGCGGAAACCTGTTCTCTTATTTTTCCTTTTTTTTGTTTAAAGCGTTTCCTGCGTGTGTGCATCTGTCGTGTCTCACAGTCTACTACAGCAGCTGTCCGATGTTGTACAGGGGCGTTTGGTTAGCATCTAGGTTTCTCTGGACGCTCCACAGACACCCACCCCGACTTCCTGCTTGACTCATGTCAATGCGTCTGGTGTTTGGTGTTATCGTGGACTACTGTGGCGCACAGTTTCCCATGAGCCCTAGGGTGTAGTCCAGTGGTCCACTACAGAGTGATTGCGTCGCAGAGGTTCAGAGGCATTCTCAACCTGCGTTTCATTACAGGATTCTTTTCTTTCTTTCTTTTTTTTTGTTTGTTTGTTTTAGCTGGGTTCTGGGAATCAGAAACTGTAGCCTGCAACACGCTTGAGAGTAATTATCCTCTCAAAGATGTGTCTTGTTAGCCTTGGTTCATATTTCAGCCTAATTACCTTGTGATTAAGACAGAGTTGTCCAGATTTATTGAAGGTGATGGGTGATTTCATTTCTTGTATAAAGAGCAGCAATATTTGGAAGAAATACTAACAACTCCAATTTTCTTGGATATTTTGAAGTTGGATCATTTAAATATTAATGACGACTTATTTGATCACTCCTGTGCCGCTCTGTTGCACAGACTTGGGCAGTGTGATCTTGATTTGGCAACATCCTAACTACACAACCATGCTAGCAAATAAAAAGTCATGACCTATGTGCCACATTCATTTAGAACAGTCTTTTATCTCCGATGTGTGCCCTAATTATATCAATCTATGAGATATAATCTTTGGATTAGTTCTGATAGCAACCAAGTCAAAAGTATCCCCTTGCAATAAATACAATTCAAATTTTAAACAATGTTTCATCTTGCTGAAGCGTTTTTAAACCTGAGGACCTTATTGGCATTACCCAGTCAAGTGAACTCTCCAACCAAATGCTATAATTCTTTAGGACTGTTCAGGAAATTTCAGTGACACATTCTTCAAATATGTCCTTACTTAATGTGGCAATTTACCCAAAAGTGCTTTGAACGTGGTTCTGTTAAAAAGTCTTTCATAATTCATTTCTCTTGTCTGTCAAGCTCTATTCCCCTGCCATGACATAATTTAATTGGTTTGAAGGGTATAAATGAGAAAAGTTACTGTATCATACAACACTGCTACTGAAGCCAAGGAAATGGTGACAAGCCCTGGCTTGCTGCGTATGGATGCAGATGTTGCCGCTTGGTCTGCCAGCCCGTATGAGAACACCCTTAATTAGTATTTGGTCTGTCAAGTAATGTGGAAAAACACTTGTTTTGCAGGTGGGACTGTGTCATCAGTTTAACAAATGTATCATGTTGTCCGTTTCAAGGTCCCATCTACAGACAGGAATGCCCTGAACTCGCTGTGGGGCAAACTGGCCTCTGAGATCCTGATGCAGAACTGGGAGGCAGCCATGGAGGATCTCACCCGCCTGAGAGAGACTATCGATAACAACGTAAATGCCCCACTTCTCAGAATTTGATACCACATTTAGATTCCCTTACATAGACTCCCGTATTGACATTTCACTTGCAGTACAGCTCTGCTGTGGCGTTTTATTTCTTGCCACACACACTCATCTGACTGCTTAAGAACTTGGATTTGTGTGTTAAGTCATTATCGGTGTTTCTTTGGAAGCCGAGGTGATTTCTTTGTTTTGAAGATGAGAAGAGCTTTAATATAACTGTCTTGAAACATATTTGTGATATAAAATTACTTTCTTTTTTTTTTCTTTGCCTTTTGGTGGCCTCTTTTGGACCTTCTTTCGTGTCTTTCTTCGTGCTCGACTGGGTTTCTGTTTTGGCCTTGGCTGTGTCCAGACCGTCAGCTCCCCTCTCCAGTCTCTTCAGCAAAGGACGTGGCTCATTCACTGGTCTTTGTTTGTCTTCTTCAACCACCCCAAGGGCAGGGACAATATCATTGAGCTCTTTCTGTATCAGCCACAGTAAGTACCATTTTTATTATATTTTTTTCAGTCTTTCGACTTCAATCATTCTTTTAGACAGGAATTTGAAAACTGTTGAAACAATCCCAGGAAGTAGTTGAAAAGATCAGATACATTTCCCCTGAACAATGTCTAAAAGAAGAAAGGCACAGTTTTGCAGTGTGGTTGAGACTCGGCCCTGTTGGCTGTTTAAACTACACTCAGAATGGCATTTTGTGGTTTAGCGTTACAAATGCAAATGAAAATGAGATAATGTCTCGAAATCTTTTTTTTTGGTTTTTTTTGCATTTTGAGAATGGCCGTGACTGAAAAATTATATGCTGTGGTTACAGTGTTATATTTTGACCCTCTAACGTGTTATCTGACTTGTATATATCAAAATGCTTCATAAAACATTTTATACGCTGAACTTGATTTAGAGGGAAACTGTTTTCTGTCATGACACGTTTTTTTTGGTGGTGGGCTTCCTCATGAAACACTGCTGGTTTTTTCAAAGTGGTTTCTGAAGTGTGTTTTCGTGTGGTCTGTTTACTCTCCAAGTCGAGAACCAGGCCATATGTATCGCAGATCGGAAACTTTATACACTGTGTTAAAATTTGCACACCACCTATTTTGATGTCTTAGCTCCCTCCCCTGTTCTGATTGCAGGCTTGTATAATTGTACAGATGATTGGGCTCCACAGACAGTATGACAGGCGACCACAACACAGCACACTCAAATGTCTGGTTCCCTGAATTTTACTCAGTTTTTAATTTTATTGTGGATGATTAAGGAGGCCTGCCCAATAATTACTCATGAAAAGCTCACCCAGCCATCTGTTTGGACAAACTGAGGTAGATTTGTGTGCTTTGCAGTTTCACAGTCTTGAAACCTCATGTTTTCCCCACTGAGGCTTGGCTTGGCTCTTGTTTCCCATCTCTTGACCAGTACTTCCTTTGGCTGAAGTTGGTGACCAGTGGTTGGCCTTCAGCTCCACATTTGACCTCCCTTACCCCTGCAGTCAGCAAATGTTGGTCCAAAGCCTTGTTTGTGTACTATTGACAGAGTGCGCAGACCTCAGGGGAAATAATATCCAGTAACGAAGTATAAGACTGGTGCAAAATAGTCAAACACTACTGCAGTAGTACAGCCTGTGTTACTTGATTGTTGAAATCCCTCCTTGGGTTGTTTGACATGACTTTCTTTTTCCTACAAGCTGTAAAACGGGACCTGTTCCTGTGTTCTCACACAGACTCCTTAAATAGAGGAAATCTGAACTCATAGTTGATTTCTTGGCTGCATGCCTCAGTGGCATCTTCAGTAAACCAGTGCAGTGATGCTTGTTGCCTGAAAACTAAAAAAAAAAAAACAAGTCTCCTAAGTGGGTTAGAGTGAATGCACCAAGAAGGCTATGGTACAGTGATTCATGCAAGATTGCTTGTTATTGGAGCCCCCAGGAGAATGAGTAGGTGTAAGTTAATCAGGAACACAGCAGGGAGCGTTGTGGGTTTTTTTTTTTTCCCCCTTCTTCTTCACGGGAGTCAAGCAACTACAAAGCAAGAAAGGGAGCTCTCCTAAAACCAGGCCAACAGTGGCTTTTTAAAGGTAGCCCACTGCCATTTTTAGACTGAACTTCACAAATGCCACAGGTTCCCGTGTCCCTTTAATTGATTTTGATAATTAAGCCTGGTTTAGAACCGCTTCTGAGTAACATGGCTCCTTTGGCCTTAGCTATGGGAGAACTGAAGGAACCTACCTGGGCTAAAAAATTAGGTGAATTCAGTTGGCTAAGGACCGTGGCTTTCGAAAGTCTGCTAACCGTTTACAAAAAAAATTAAACTGCACACTAAAGGACTGCAAACCCTCTTAAAGTCATGATAAGGGCATTTTAATACTGGGTATTACAAAACTGTCAGAACACACAGTGAATTGCAACTTGGTGCATATTTTCTTGGATAGCCACAGACTGGGCAGAGTACACGATGACTCCAGTCCACTGTCAAAACTATTTATAAAGAGCATGCAAGCAGATCAGAACTCAGCCATGGAATAATGAAAGAAGGTAAATCACAATTTTCTTTTACACCATGTGAACAGCAAAGGGCTTGCTGGTCCTTAACCTGAGGCAGTGACAGCAGCACAATGCACTATGGAAAGCTCACAAGCTGGCAGAAGTAGTGTGATGCTTGGAGTAATGTTTTGGTGGGAAACCTTGCGTCCTGGAACTCATGTTAAGATTACTTTGACACATACCACCTACCTAAACATTGCTGAAGATGTTCACCCCTTCATGGCAGTGGTATTCACTGGTGGAAATGGCCTCTTCCAGCAGGATATCGCATTCTGCCACAAAAATCTTTCAACAATGGTTTTGGGAATATGACCATGTTGTCTTGGCATCCAAATTTCCCAGATCTCAATCTGTTTGAACATGTGTGGGTTGTGTTGTTAAAAACAAGTCCACGTAGTTTCAACATTGCAACTCAAATTACTTAAATGACCTGATGCTAACCCCCCCTCCCCCCCCCCCAGACTCCCTCAATACCACACAGTGCTATCAGAGAGAAGTGTAGTTAAATGTCCATGTCTCTAATTTGGATTTGTTTTGATGTCACAAATACTAGGCAAGTGGTTTTAATATTGCGTCCAGTTGTTGTGCGTGCAGCATGTTTTTACAGAAACAGTATCTCCACAGTTGGTGTGGGATTATAATGAGCCTGAAGCAGTGTTGTCTCTCTCGTGTTCAGCCCTTAGCAAGTTGACCTGTGCTTGGAGCATCAGTCCCTCTTGGATTGAGTTTCAGCTACTGGGCAGGTCCCTGCTCACTGATCTGTATCTTCTTGCCAGAATTCCCCCCCCATAGGATGCTAATGAAAGAAATGGCTAAAACTTGAACCCAGGCCGACCCAATGAAGGTCCTGTTAGGACATTTATCTGTTTAGCTGAAAAGGATTTTCTCTGTTCAAAATGCCAGGAGCCTGATAAGAATCCCAAAATGTTATATTATGTGTCCTTGTAAAGATCACATCTATGCTTACGTTGGTCTTATAAGTGATTGCTTTCATCCTACCTCACTCCAGATACCTCAATGCTATCCAGACTATGTGCCCCCACATCTTGCGTTACCTAACTACAGCGGTCATTACAAACAAGGATGTCCGTAAACGTCGGCAAGTTCTGAAGGATTTGGTGAAGGTCATACAACAGGTAAAAAAACACACAAAAAAAATCTGTCACAGGGTGCACAGTTATTAGGTCATTACTTATTGGCCATACTGGCTTTGAAGGGTGGGTAACTGATCATGTAATCCAATAGCATTGCTAACACTTCACTTTAAGCTCAATGGGTATATATATTATAGTTTGAGTCAAGCAAGAGAAGCCTTGAACTCCTGATGAATGGCAGTAAACTGATTAACTGTTGTGTGCCCATGCCTTATCTACCAATGACAGTAGCTGGTTCAGAGATCTAAGCACTGTTTTGATTGGCTGTTGGTAATGAACAAAAGATGTCCTCAGTACTGTCTGCTCTATAGCCTTATGTGAGTCAAGAAATTTAGAGCCCTTCAGAGTTCAGAGCATGGTTTCATTTATTTAGCAATTGTGCCCAGCAGGTGGTGGTTCTGACTACATTGTAAAACGCTTGAACTTCATATACAGATAGTGATTCACGTTTGCTATATTTGTCGTATTTATTTCTAAATAAACTATATAAACTACTTGCACCTTACTGTCGATGAGCCCTAACTTTCTAACTTAGACACACAAATATGTTTGTACCTGTGACTTTTATGTTCTCAGGAATCTTACACCTACAAAGATCCGATTACAGAGTTTGTGGAGTGCCTGTACGTGAACTTTGACTTTGACAGTGCTCAGAAGAAGCTCAGGGAATGTGAATCGGTGAGTACCCACTTCAGTCATCTCACCAACAGTAAATTCGTCATTTTGCTCCCAAATGGAGAAGAAATGTTGTTTTGGTTTTTTTGTTCATCTGCGTGACGATATGGGGGTCTTCTGAGGACGTCTGATTTGTGGGTCAGACCCCTGAACTTTCACACAGAGCATCATAGTATTAATGGTTAGTAATCGTGTCATCTGTGTGTGACCTTCTGCACGTTCACACAGCGATTCTTTTCGCCACAGTTCTGCGTGGGTCCAGTGAGGCAGAGCAGTGATAGGCTGGGCCTTGTATCTCACTGTCTGATATGTAGAGGTCTCCTTGGACACTGTATGACTCAGGCTTCAGTCAGATTATGCTATGGCCTATAATTGACCCATCAGCCTAGTCGTTAACAATAAAAGCTTTATAAGCACAAGTTTCCGCAGAGGCGTGCAGACACTCGGTTTAAGAGGGAAATCTGTCATAACACCACTGTTCAGAGCATTTATTTCAATTTCGGTTTGCAATGATGAAATGTAACTTAATATGAAATATGAGTAGCTTACAGTAAAAGTCTTCTTTGTGTGTTGACTTCAAAGCTTAACACACTGAACAGCATGATGATTTGAGGACTTGTCCTTGAACAAGATAAGATTTACAGCTCACTTTGCGGAACAGACCCACAAAGACATGATGCAAAATAAAAATAACATTCTGCCCTCTTTTTCCCAAAACCTATTCAAGGTCTGTGTTCAGTCTTTTCTAGAGAATAGTGCTAATTTAGTTCATGGTCTCCTTCATGTCATACACTCAATTTCAATAATTTGCAGTAGAAACACACACAACTTGGTCCAGAGTTAAAAGTAATCATATAGCTTATTGTTCATCTTCTTATATTACTGACTATATACAAAAGACTGGCTACAGCTGCCTTTGCGGGGACACCTGTCATGCAAAGAGGTCACACCAATGTCTGGGCTGGTGGAGTAACAAAAAAGTTAAAAAAAAATAAATAAATCACCCCTGTTTTTTTTTTTTTGTTTGTTTGTTTTTTTTCTGTTTTTATTTTTTACAGGGGGAAACCATCTATAGAGGCCAGCACCAGATTGTAAACATGCGTTTTAACACTTTAAAATTGAGCGTTTTAACATGAAATTCTTTTGGGCACTTTCGCATTGTTTACATTTTTAGCTCTGGAGGTTGCTGCTTAGTGTGAGACGAGCAGAACAGGAGCCCACTCTTAAAAAACGGCCCCACTCTACCACTAGAGATTTAAAAATGCCACAGGTTTTTATTTGAAAGCATTATTAGACTGGGTGAATAAGAAATAATGGCTCTTCTGACTCATTTTTCACTTTAAGGTCAATTTTATTTTATTTTGGGCACTGTGGTGCATAATTGAGTTATTTGGCTTAATTTGTATCTTCTGATCTCAAATATTGCCAGCAGTGTTCTTTTTCTTAAGGTTAATTCAAGATTTTGTGCAGTTTTTTCATTTGAATTCTGTCAGGTTTATGTGTGACAGACAAAATAATAGGTACATTGAAACTAGACAGGTGCCACAGTTTATCAAAGATTGTTGCATTAGTGACCTTTGTATATAAGATACATGGATACTCTAAAGGATATTCTGGACACATTCTGTGGTAAGTAATCAAATTTAAAGACAGAGCAGGTGTCCTGATTGTTTTGCTATGTACATATTGTGTGTTTATTTAGTAGAACTTAATCTCCTAGTTCATTCTCTGCATACACACTGCAATTTGGCTTTCCCAGATGACGTGCTAATTTGGAGGTGCAGAGGATTAAAAGACTAAACTTAGGGCTATTTGGCCCCCGTTTCATCTTTTGCCTCTTGCAGATAAATGAAAAACATGTGGCCTGATCAAATGGCTCTTTCTTAGGAGAAAATGTTTATAACTCATGTCAGTGGTATACTTAAGGTTCTGTTTCATTTAGATTTATTCTCTTTTCTCTAATACGGAGTCATCTGCCTCGCCATATCGCTACTTTACAAATGAGGAATTTAAAACGAAATTAATTAGCCAAATTTGTTTTTATGTGGTTATGTACTTTAAAAAAAAAAAAACGCATCCAACATGGGGGGAAAAAAATATTTTTCTGTAAGGTCTTCACAGGCTAAAATATGACACCGCCGTCCTTGTTAAACACTTGCACGCTCTTTTTAGGAGCTCTCTGGGTAGGTCCTGACCTCACCTCGTGGGGTTCTGTTTACAGACTCAACTGTGCTTGAAACAGATGCTCTCTCCCAATTTCCTCTCAGAGCCCAAGTTATTCCAGGTGCTTTTAACACTAGCTTACCTGTCAGTCTTATCAGAGCATGTCCAGTAGGCACAAAAGGCTTCTATTAACCTTGTCCAATTCACAACGAGTTGGGTGGTTCCAAAGTGTTTAACAGCACCTCTAATGCATTACTGTGATGCTATGCAAACATGTGTTTGTTCCCAAAATGGTCTTGTTTGAAGTCGGTGAGACATTTGTGCAGGGAAAGAAAAGTCACACGCAAGAGAATAGTTTCATTGGTTAAAGGATCTCACAGACCATGGCGTGATTGAAGTAAACCACTACACACTGGGATTGGTTTTTGTGTTGATGAACATTTGTAGTGCCTCACATTTGATCCGCTGAGAAGAGTGGCACCCATTTATTTGCTGATTGCCGTAATAGCAGGACATGCGTATTGTTTTCAGCTCTCCCAACTTCAGTTCACTGCAGCCGGTACAAAAGTATGAGCCAAGTGCTTTCAAATAGGGAGTTTAGCTTGGTTAGGCTGTACAAGTTGTTATTTGTTTCTTTCCCACTCCACCCAAATCTGGAATCGCTGTCAGATGTTAGATGCTTGCATGGCAAAAGAATGAAAAGTATAGGGCTACCTATAGTCCGGCCCTCAGATTGCACATAAATGGGCTCTTCAGGCCCCTTCCAGAATTTGTTTAAGCTTTGTGGTCTGAATCCCAGATGACAATAATTAGGGCACTTAGCTGTTCAAAGTTTATCAGCCTTAGATAAGCATTGTCATAGCTGAAAACGTGTGTTGCCTGATAGCGCCATGTAGTTGGGATTTATTCAAGCAGAACTTTGTGCAGATAGCAGCTTTCTAGGCTTAAGAAAACAAAGAGCTGGTAATCCTTACAGAACTTTTGAAGATAGAGGTCTGTGATGTGAAATAGCTCTCATTGGTGCATTGGAATGCAGTAAGCACTGGGAAATGGGAGCATTTCATACAGTAGTACCTCTGGGACCATAGTTGGGACATGAACATTTATAGTAGATTAAATGGATGAATAGGCCATATGCAGCAGTAAGAAAGAGTCAAAATGAGGCTGCATTTGTTATTGTAACCGGCCACAGGTGATTTTTTTTTTTTTTTTTTTTTTTTTTTTTTTAACAGTACAGATGGCTGAAAAAAATCAGTGTCATTTGTGAATGGAATTGAACTTGTGGTGTTGCAGATGCTGGATGACAGTAGCTGTGAAATTTGACAATCCTACAGAGAGGAGAGAGAGAGAGCGTTGACACTGAACCAACAGCCCAGATGACCGGTGATAAGTCGCTGACAGGGTGGTCATCTCTGTGGCTGGATCTGTTCTTACTGAATGGTGTAATGTGGTGGTTGTAGAATCTGAAGATTTGTGGATGTTTTTGAAGTGTATTACTTAGAGAGGGAACTTTATTCTGAAACAAAAATGCAGACAGTGTAGTTCTTCCTACCCCATTTACTACATCAAAAACCAAGTTGGAATTGGGCTTAAGTGAACTGAATTCTTTTCCCCCTTATTACATAGGACATTAAATAAAAGAGGCAGACAAATTGAAACCTGTAAAGCAGCACTCATGACTTTCCACTCTGTCTGATCCAAACTTAGAGTTGTGTGTATTTTAGGCCAGTGTCCTAGATTGATAGAAATAAGCATTGCTTTAATACCTGTTGTACAGTGCTCTAACATGAACTTCTTTCCGTCTCTTAGGTTCTTGTGAATGACTTCTTCCTGGTTGCTTGCCTGGAGGACTTCATCGAGAACGCACGCCTCTTCATCTTTGAGACCTTCTGCAGAATTCACCAGTGCATTAGCATCAGGTTAGTAACACACATTGCTCAATAGTTGTCTGTTGTATTGGATGTGAAGAATGTGTATTCCCCAACTAGTTGGCAAGTAATTCCTGGAAGTTGCTGGCAGTTGCTACATGAAGTCGGTTGCAAAGAGGGTGTTGAACCAAAAACCACTTCTGGCCAGTTTGAAAGCTGTGAATGTCTGTGTGCTGCTACGTAGAATATGTTTGACAGGAAAACTGACTGACATCATTAATGATTAACAGGAAATACTGTTTAATATCGCTACACTTCAAGATGCAGGAAGTAAGAACAGCTGCTTTGCGATTAATGGAATTTTCCTGAAATGAGTGTTTATTGGCCTCTCCGTGCACAGTCATGCTAACCCCACACATCTTGGGGATAAGTATTATGGGGTTTAACTGCTTCCAGGTCTCTACAGGTTGCTGTGCTTACTAAACTTTTAAGACCACCTGTCAAGGCCAGTTCACTACAAGTTGTCTTCCAGTAAGAGGTCAGGGTTTGGATTGCTTTAGATGTTCCCAGCTGCTCCAGTACACATAAACATTTCACCTCTCTTTGGCTGGGTAAATGGAGGTCAGGGGGTTCTGTAGGTCTTAATTTGACTGTTAGCTTGAAATTCAATTTAGTTACATTAAAATAAAATTGACCTTGGATCCATCCCCAAAACCAAGAAATTTAGTAAATGCTAATTATAGTGAGCATTAGCGGTGAGAAAGAAAAAAGATTATAGTAATTGTTTGTAATTAAGAAAAATTATAGGATTTGGCATCAATTTGAGAGAATTATAAAGATAAAGAGAAATTCGGCCTTCCTAGCTATCACGCTTGTCTTTGTAAGTGTTGTCTCTGACGTTAGGAAGTGCATATGTTATTCTGTTGTTCATACTGTTCCAGACTAATTTACAGTACACATTTTCCACTGCTTTCACACAGCAGTATGCCGTCCCTCAGGCCTGTTGTGACTGCTAAAGATTTGAAGGAAAGGCTGCATTTCCAAGTATGGTTCACAAACACGTGATGCTCAGTGGAAAGAAGGAATGAATTACTTCTTCTGACACGAAAATGATTGCATTGACTGCTACATAGAGCTGTGGAAGTCTGTAGTCAAGGTTGAACTATGGAACATGATCAGGCCCTGTCGAAATCTCCAATTGCAGATTGTCTGGAATTGATTAGGAGTCCTGGTTCTTTTTGGCAGACTTAGTGCAATTGGATCCATTTACTTGTTAAGGACCACAAAAGGTTAGTGGTAACATTGAAAGAGGAAGTTGAACAGTGATTTTTCTACTTTTCACCTTTTTGTGTGTCCTCAACTCTCTTGTTTGTTGAGGTTTCTGAAGCAGGAACACAAACCAAGGGTCGTTTTAGGGATTTCCGTGTTTATTTTTGGTGGTGTTGTGACGATGGACAGAACATGTCTATTTTTGACAGACAACCAAATTCCAAGTCATTAGTCCTCTACCCAGAAGCCCTCTGCACCCAAGCGTGGATTCAAATGAATTTGATGGCTGTTTTTAATGAGGACATTTTTACAGCTGTTGGCCATGATGGTTTCACAGATATTTAGCTTGCCTTTTGCCCACAGCTTGAGATACAAAAGTAGACCAGAAGTTGGCTTATTTTAGTTATTTTATGCAAGAAATGCTTATGTAAAGTGTACTGTAGGCACTGAAAATGTGATTTAGCCCACACTTGCAATCCCCCCCCCCCCCTCCTTTTGTCTAGACTTTTCAGTGTCTCAAGAGTGCGTGCGTGTGTGTGTGTGTGCATGTGTGTGTTTCCAATTTAGCTTTGCTTTCCTTGTTTGATTTACAGGCTTTATTTCCTTAGTCCTTCCATAAATGTTTCAGACCCTGCTGTGACCTCAAATGCACACTTGTCCTTTGACATTATGAGTAAATGCTTGAGACGTGGTCATTTGGGGAAGTTTTGTCCGTCCCCCGTCCCCCACTCATGACTGGATTGTTTTGTACACAACAGTTCACTGGTATTTGGAAGGGGTGTCGTGTGTATTTGGAAGTAACACTGAAGAGCTTTCCACCTCACAAGTGAGTCATTAAAAAGACCACACAATCATTTCGGTTTCTCCGAAAAATCAATTTTACCCCAAGCCGAAAACGAGGTTGCTCCAAATGGCTTGGACTCTCCTAAACACTATCATATGTTAGTGTTTAACAATGCATTCATTTTAGGCCAGCCATGTTAAGAAGGGGTCTACTTTGGATTAGAACCTCCCCCCCTCAAATCATTCTCTCTCCCTTAACTGAATTAGACCCCAATGCCTGACCTCTCTGTTCAAGTGTGAGCTTGGTATTGAGACTCACAGGAGTCCCCTAGCCTGAAGTCGAAAGCTCAGGAGCCAGAGCGAGTAAGGGGTCGAAATGAAAGTGATCCTTCTCCCCAAAGGAACAGGATCATGGTTGTGTAAAATAAAACCAGGCGTGGAAGCTGCCTGTTCGGCTTTAAGGCCAAAAGATGTCAATAGTGTGGGTTGTTAACTCTGACCTGCGCACTGCATGCTCCCACATCTCTGTCCTTTTGTCTTTTTTTCCCCCTTCCCCTCTGCTCTTCCTTCTCTCTGAGATATAAGTAAGGCTAGCTGTTGAAGAACACTGTCACTAGAACATAAGATAAAGTTACCCTGCTCTGATATACAAATGTGCTTCCTGGGAGCAAAACATTGCCAGACTTTATTTTATAAATTAGATTAGAGGGCTTTGACTCGTACAGGCCAAGGCCTTGGGCCTTTTGGGGCACTTTGCGTTCCTGTGTTATACTGCAAAGACAACAGCGAGAAGGGTTAAGGATTAGCTCAAGTCCCCAGCGAGGAAACCAGATCATGTTTGTTTTGATCACCATATCTGACCTGGACTTGACTGACATGCGTCCCGACTTTCCTGAATTGTCAAACAAAACACCCACAGTATTCCTGCGCAGCAATCACCTTCACTGGAGTGAAATTAGAACCAGTTTCAAATTTACTTTTGAATTTGCGTTAGATTAATTGTTAAATAAATAGTTGAAGAATTGTTACTAATATCAGTCAGCTTGATAGAGTGCAATGTATAGTACCCTTCAAAGGTTTTAGGTGCTTTTGATGCCTACAGTTGTACCCCTTATATTCCAGTCTGCCTGCCTGATGTTACTGAATAAGTCATCCTGTACCACGTTAATGATCCCACATACAGAGTTATTAAGGACTGTCTTCAAGATCCTGCAACACATTGCCTCACAGAGCATGAAATCGAAATCTTGAATTTCCGAGTTGACAGTGTGAGCTGCAGCTACTCATCAGCGCATCATTTACTTTAAATTAACACTTGCTGATGTGAAATGGTGTCAGTGCGATCACCGACATGTGTTAACCATCAAACCTAAACTTGGGTCTTTAGACAGCCTACACACAAACTTGTGACGTTCCGGACAATGATCCATCAGAGCAATTTTATTGTCATGGATCATTTTCCACAGGTTTGATGAGCTGAAGTGTAATCAGCTGTCCGGCAGAGCTAATGTTACAAGGTTTGTTGTTATGAGTGACAGCTTCATCAGTCTCCTCATATCCTTTCCCCTCCTCTGGGCTGCTGGGATACTCGTGAACTCCTCGCAACTGCCTTTTTTTCTGTCCTGTTATCCACCTTCTCAATCACTTCACTTGTGGTATAAGTGTTGAGAGATGTGCACTGTCACTTGGAGACCAAACCCTATTTTTCTCATTATGCTGAGGTAATGCATTTTATTTGTTGTTTATGCTTTTAATGCCTCATCCAGACACTGACATCATTTCACTTGCCTTCTTTATGTGGTTTTGCCACCATTTGACCAACATTCATGGGTTAGAAAGTGGTAGTCTTTTTTTAAAGTTTTTAAGCCTTGAGGTAAGACAGACATATCACAAATCCAAAATAAGATTACTTCCCACTAAAAGAATGTCTTAAATAAGCCTCTGAGAGCAACAGTTGAAATCTGTACTAGTGGTTGAATTTGTTTGCTGAGGCATGGCGTGAGAAGTGGTGTGGTCTGGGCAGATTCTTACTTAAATTGAAGGGGTCTCGTGAAATGTGGTTAATTGACCAGGAAGTGATCATTAACAAAGTCAGTTGTTTTATACAGGCCTTTTTAACCTGTGCTATTGCTTATTTTTTGTTGTTTTTTTGCAGGAATACCGATTTTACGCATTTGTGCCAGCAGGATTTGTGCTTCTCAGGGGAGGGGCTGGTTTCATGGTTTTGAGATGAGAGTTGCTGTAGTCATTCTGAGTAGTGCTCAAAGCGGCCGGGAATATTTATTGGGGCCCTGATATGAAATGTGGTAGGCGTGGAGGGTGGTGAGGGTCAAACAAGAGGAAAGAGGCAGGAAATGTAGGGGGAAGGGGGTATCGAGGGGGTCTAGTTATTTTGAAAGCCACAAGGGAAGCCAGCTGCAATGGGGAAAGCTTTGGATCAAAGAATGCCAGCCACCCTCATAACCCCCTCCTTATACTGTGACACATCTACATCCAGCTTTATCAAAGAGCAGCCCGGTCTCCTACCTGGCTTCTACTTCAGGGGACATTTGCTGTTTGGAGTTGTCTGATGAGCTTTAGCAGCCAGGTGGACAAAGAGTGTTTCCTGGACAAAAAAAAGAAAGGGTTAAATAATTACAGAGGTTCACAACATGGGGTAGTACCCATTCTTCAAATTGAGTTGTTCATACAAGTCTGTAAATCAAGCTCCCATTAGCAGGGGACCATTAGAAGTGTTTGGGTGTGTTATATATTTTTTGCCTGAAGCGCAATGTGTTGGCCATTTATAAACTTTGTCAAATGGAAATAACCAGTCATTTGGCACCTAATGTGCAACATCAGTCATAACATAGAGTAGCATTAAATACGATTTACTGGGTGCTAGAACATATTTCATGCATGAATCAGCACACACAGCAGCTACATTTAATTGAAGTCAGGGTTTCCAGAAGCTAAATGTTACCTGAGAATTAACAGTAAAATTCAGTTGGGGTATTTTATTTATTTTATTTGAAAATGACAGTTTTCAAAAATTAAGTATAGCTCCATGATTTAGTAGATTAGACTCACCTTTAGTGTAAGTAACTTGAAGTAACACTTTTCTGTATGAAATTGTCTGTGTCTCTGGCATAGTAGTTCTTGGCCTGCTCTTCTATACAGCATTGCTTCATTTCATTGAGTTTTGTGGGGAATCATTTATGCACATCTCTCTTAAAGTCCTCTCATTTCTATCAGGTTGAGATCTGGACTTTGACTCGGCGATTGCAGCACCTTGATTCTTTTCTTTTTCAGCCATTCTGTTGTAGATTTGCTGCAGTGCAGGAAATCGTTCTTTTGCTGCATGACCCCATATAGACCAGGCTTTAGCTGTTGGACAGATGGCCTCACATTTGACTCTACAATACTTTTGTACTGTTGATGTTCAACTCCATGAGTCCCGTGACTCCGAAAATCAGCCCAAATCATCACTGCTCCACAACTGTGCTTGACAGTTGGCATGAGGTCTTGGTGCTGATATGCTGTGTTTGGTTTTTGCTAAAGGTGCCACTGTGCAAGCTGTGTGGACGAACATCTCCACTTTGATCTCATCTGTCCAGAGCATGTTGTTCCAGAAGTCTCGTGTGTTCTTCTTCTGTTTTTATAGAGGTGCTCACACTTGCTGAATCAAGTGTATTTGATTGGAAGCACCTGGCACCCTCTTAATTCCTATGGAAGCAGCAAATGTGTACTTACTGCTGTATAAGTCTGCTTGGAATTCTGTGAAAATGTTCTTTTTCACGTGACTTTATATTAAAAGATATCCCTCTTAAAGTGTGACATTTTATCAGCTGTTTTTTAGACTTTGCTAGACTGTTGGTGGCTCAGCATAGTGCTTCAAGCTACAACAATTGAGACTCACGCAGAAGTCGTGACAGTTCGATCTACATACATTGGTATTGAATGTGCTATTCCACACACGTACACTAATGTACAAGAACAGCTGATTTTTGCCGATATCCTGTCATTGGCTAAAAATATTGGTCAAATTAAAATTCTAACTTGATTGCTGACCAAAGACACATCCTCTGGGAACTCTTTAATGTCTCTAGAACATTTAACATCAATGTTACTTTGAATTATTTCAACCGAACCAGGTTAGAGCTCACTGTCTCCTTTTCCTCAACAGCATGCTGGCAGACAAACTGAACATGACTCCCGAGGAAGCCGAGAGATGGATCGTCAACCTCATCCGCAACGCCAGGCTGGATGCCAAGATAGACTCCAAACTGGTGAGACCCTCTGTCTTCTTCCTCAATCAGTCAGCTCTGTGCTTAAGTAATGAATCAAACCCTTTAAAACAAATCTCAGCAAATTGGGGGCTGTTTCAGAACCACTTCTGTGTAACCTCAGGAGGGAAAAGGAGCCCAACGCTATCCTCATTTTTAAAATTTTATTATTTTTTTAAAATGGAAGGGTAGCTATAAGGACATTGTAACCGCAGTATCTGAGCCTTGTTACATATCCTCTTATGAGGCTCTATGTTGATCCTACATGTTATGGCATACCCATCGCAACAGTTCTCTGTAATCAGTAAATCATAGCTTAGTCTACCAGAATGACATAGAATTATCTAGATCTGCCTACAGTAGAAACGAATAGGACCTATGTGATACTTTTGGTTGGTCATTGTAGAATAGCATGCCTGCAAGACTAAAAGTTATTGGCATTATTGTGAGGCTATTATCCATTCTTCTAGGGCCATGTGGTGATGGGGAACAACGCCATATCGCCTTACCAGCAGGTGATTGAGAAGACTAAGAGCCTCTCGTTCCGCAGCCAAATGCTGGCCATGAACATTGAGAAAAAGCAGGCCCAGAGCAACAGAAACGAGGTGAGTAATGCACAAAGTGTACATTAAAAAAAAATTCACACAGATCTCCACTCCCTGCTCGTCGCTGTAGGGGAAGCAAAACTCACTTAACTGATCAGACTGAAGGTCAGCGTGCACTCAGGGTAGTTCAAAGCACCTCAAATGATCAGCTCAGAAGAACAAGGCTCAAGAATGTTGATGAACAACCGTCAACAAAAGCTCTCTTTACACGGAATAAAGCCAGTAAGAGCAAGTTTAACAGAGCTAATGCTTTCATCCCTCCATTGCTCTTCAAAGGCCTAATGACAAGGTAGATTCCAAACAACCATAAAACGAGGCCCGAGCTCAGTGACTCAGCTCAGCAGCGTAAATAAGGTGGACCCTCACTCTGGCTTTGGTGAACATTAGTCAAAGTCTGGAGTTTTCTGCACTTAGGACCTGTTACAGATGTCTGGCTCGGGGTCCAGTCATCCCATTTAAGTCTGTTTTTGATGTTGACCTTGCACGTTATGGCGCTATGTAGGCAGTTCAAACATTGCAGCCACGCGCAATGCTAAAATGATGCTCCGAACTCCCTGAAAAGTTGACATCTGTCAGAGCGGATTGACGGGCAGCCCGACACGACCGAGACCAGGCAGTTACAGCATTCATGATAACCGTGCGCCTCTTGAGTATCTTTTGATGTGCTCAATTAGCCTCCTCCCTATTGTTTGAATGTCTGCAGCGGGAGTGCAACCCTAAACTTATCCTATAAAAAAGCACGCCCCCCCCATTAAGGAGTTTTTGTAATTAGACCAAAAAAGAGAGGTTGCAAACAACTCACAGAGCACGATTGCATCCTGCTGTCCTTAAGGCTACAAATTACTTGCATATAGGGAACATTTACAGCCTACCATGTGGGCCAGCTGCTTAGGGTCCCTGTCAGCTCTCACAGCCACCCAGCACTCACCAACAGAACACACACATTACACACACCCGACAAGGGGAAAACGTCATCATATAACTGCTTGCACATGTATGTTACTTTTTTTTACATTTCCCACAGTCAACAAGAAAGATTTGTTTTGATCGCTCTGTGATGTGCAAATGGTCTAAATGTGATGTTTTCTTCACGCTTCTCTTGCAGACACCGAGCTGGGCAGGTCAGGAAAGCGGATTTTGATGGATCATCCGTGCCCTGTGGTGTTGCATCTTTTTCCCCCACACTTGTCCCTCAAAGAGCAGATTACTGTTTTGCACTTGGTTCAAGTCATCACCAATTCAATAAAAGTGACCAACAAAACCATTTTCACCCATGATTGTCTTATTTCTGGACATTACATTCTGCACTTGAGGTTTGAGTGGTCAGAACTTTGTTTTTTTCTCTCTCTTTTTCCTTGTTTTTTTTTTTTTTTGCTCCGGTAATACTTGATGAAGTTTTAATGTTCGCATTGAGTCACCGAGTGGGACAGTTAAGACTAGTGCGTGTGTAATGATGAATGGCTGTTTAGTCTGTTGGTTTTATGGTGTTTTTAGTGGTTCACTTCACTGTGGCAGGCAGCCTCCCTGAGTGGGATGTCAGCTGAAGGAAGGAGGGGGGGGGCATGGAGGTGATGTGCAGTTACCAGTGGTCACACTGTGTGCCAGTCATCCTGTCCATCTGAGGACATGAGGGAGCCATAAAGAACCATTAGCCAGACGGACACAATCTTTTTAATGTCCCACCCCACCCCCACTTTTCTCTGCTTTCGACCTTCTCATAACTTAAGTCCTTTGACTCTCCCTAACTGCCTCTTTATTGCTCACAAACAGGGTGTCGATCCTTCATGTGCCTTTAATTTTCTTCCTACGTGCAACCTAACTGCTAAACAAGGAATTCTATGTTTAAAAAAAAATAAAATACACCTGCACTTTCCAGAAAGTGCAGCGAGTGTTTGATCACCCGTATATGTGCTTCACCCGTAAATGTGCTCCTTTTGAGTGACACTGTCCTGTCCAAGAAGCAGCAGGACAGACCGATAATAGGCGCTTTCCCTCTTTTTATTTTCTTTCATAATGCGTCACAGACCAGCTCGGTTGACAAACACAAGTGCACTGTGTACATTTAGAGGTGAAATATGAAAACCTGTTTTTTCTTTTTTGTTCTTTTTTTTTAAGTGGGTTTGTTCAAAGTACACAGCATGTCCCATTTTATTTATTCAGCGTGCTTTGTAAGCATAGGTATCGGAGCAGGGTTTCACAATCGGTTCTATTTTTAACTGAGATCCCTTCTGGGCTTTGCTGGAAAAGGTGTGATATCAGAATTTAACTATGATTGAATTGTTTCTTTTGAAAGGGTTCTCATCAAGACAAACACAAAAAAACTAGCACAATTTAAAAAATACTTCAATTTTTAGACACAAACACATCTGCTAAAATGTAGATTTATCTTCTTTGGCTGGAATTGACCATCACAGTTACAAACAGAATAAATGAAAAAAAAGCTGCCTATTAAAGCCACATTTAAATTCACCAACATGTAAAGTGAAGACTACTGAACTATATATATGTATGTGTGTGTATGTATACAGACCCTTTCCAAAAAATTTGAATATTATGGAAAAGTTTATTTCCATAATTCCATTCAAAACATTCAAAAATTTTCATAGATTATAGATTCACGGCCCACAGCTTAAACGATTTCAAGTACTTAGTTGTTTATCTGTACATAATTTGGGCTTCCAGCTCATAAAACCCACGAAAACAGGAATTCAAAAGATTAGAATACCGTGAAGACATTAGCATTTACTTCTCAGTTTTTGCATTTAAAAAAAAAAAAAAAATTGGGATCACATCAAGTCAATCAAAATGGGGTATTTTCAAAACGTTATGTCAATCTTCAATACTTGGTTGGGAATCCCTTTGCCTTAATCACTGCCTCGATGCGGTGTGGCATTGCCTGGGAGTCGTGGAAGCCCAGATTTCCTTGATGCTTGCTGTCAGCTCTAAAGGTTTTTGGGTCTGGTGGACCTCATTTTCCTCCTGATAATACCCCATAGATTCTCAATGGGGTTTAGGTCTGGCTGGCCAGTGAAGGACTGTGATGGCATGGCCATCAAACCAGGTTTTGGAGTTTGTGGCGGTATGGGCAGGGCCTAGGTCCTGCTGGAAGATGAAATCTTCATCTCCGTACAGATCCTCAGCAGAAGGAATTGTGAAGTTTTCTAAAACATCCTGGTAGACTGCTGCAGTGACCTTGGATTTAAAAAAGAGTTTACCAACACCTGCACCGGACATTGCACCCTAAATCATGACTAACTGTGGATATTTCACACTGGACCTCAAGCAGCTTGGGTTCTGTTCCTCACCCGTCTTCCTCCAAACCCTTGGACCTTGATTCCCAAATGAAAGGCACACTGTACTTTCATCGGAAAAGAGGACCTTGGACCACTGGCCAACAGTCCAGCCCTTCTTCTCCTTGGCCCAGTTGAGTCGCTTCCGACGTTAGCTCAGGCTCAGAAGTGGTTTGACCCGAGGAACCCGGCAGTTATAGCCCATCTCCCGGGTGCATCTGAATGTGGTGGTTTTTGAAGCTGGATCTCTGCCAGATTCTTGAATCTTCTGTTTGATAATCTGCCGAAGGCCACTGTCATCACTTCTGCTGGTGCATCTTCTGCCACATTTTGCTTTTCCACTACACTTTCCATTGATATGCTTAGACACAGCACTCTGTGAACAGCCAGCCTCCTTAGCTATGAACCTTTGTAGCTTACCCATCCTACAGAGGGTATCAATGATGCTCTTCTGGCCATTTGTCAAGTCTTCAGTCTTCACTATATTGAACCTAACTGAGACAATTGAAATAAATTGAAGCAATTTAATGACACCTGGGAAAACCTGTGCAGGTGCTTTTAGTTCAGTAGATGAGTTTGTGTGTGACGCTGTTAAAACATTCATGCCCTGTAAAATTTGGGCTGATATCTTCACGGTATTCTAATTTTTTTGAATTCCTGTTTTCGTGGGTTTTATGAGCTAGAAGCCCAAATTATGTACCAGTAAAAAACTACGTACTTGAAATCGTTTAAGTTGTGGGCCATGAATCTATAATCTATGAAAATTTTACGTTTTGAATGGAATTATGGAAATAAACTTTTCCATGATATTCTAATTTTTTGGAAAGGGTCTGCATGTGTGTATGTGTATATATAGATAGGTGGGTGTGTGTGTATTAATATATGTGTACATGCAGACAAACAAAATCTCATGATCTCATGAACCACCTTTAGCAGGAATAACTTGAACTAATTATTTTTGTCTGACTTTATCGCTCTCTCATATCATGGTGGAGGAATTTTGGCCCACTCTTCTTTCCAGTGTTGCTTTAGTTCATTGAGGTCGGTGGGTATTTGTTTATACAGAGCCACAGGATTTCGTTGAGGTTGACATCTGGACTTTGACTGGACCACTGCAACACCTTGATTTTTTTTTTTTTCCCTCTTGCAGTCGTTCTGTCGTAGATTTTCTCCTGTGCTCGGGATCATTGTCTACTTCACGACACGATTTAGTATCATTGATTCAATGACTGCAAGCTGTCCAGGTCCTGTGACTGCAAAACCACTGTGCTTGACAGTTGGTATGAGGTATATGTGCTAATATGCTGGAGGGGTTGTTTAGTTTTTTTAGTTTTTTCCAACATGCAAATCTGAAAATCTAAGTCATGCTGCCATGTTCTTTTTACAAAGAAGAGGTTTTCCCTGCAACCCTTGCAAACAAGCCATACTTGTTCAGTCTTTTTCCCATTGTAGTGTCATGAATTGTAAGATTTAACATGTTTCTCTGAGCACTGCACAGTCTCACCTTTGGGTGAAGTTACTGTGAAGATTGTGGCATTGTATTAACACAACGGAATGGTCCAGACCAGCAAACTGCCAAAACAACGTCTTTTATAACTGATGATCAGTTAATTAGGTGCAGCTGATTAGTTGCACCTGGCTGCTACTAACCCTTCCATTTCCTATGGAAACAGTAGGGATGCACTTAAACAACAGGACTGTTGATAATCAACAGCTGATGCCAGGGGGATTTTCAAAAAAGGATTTTTGGTGTGTTTCCATTTTATTAAAGGGAAATGTAATGTCTTCATTGCAGAAAAAAAAAAACACTTTTGAAGCATTTCAGCCCTTCATTATTGTTTTTGAATGAGCTTGGGTTTATTCATTTAAAAAAAGGAACTGGAATTCGAAACACCACAGAAACGGACACAAAAGAATGACAAACTGATCCGTCCCTAGATAAAACACATGCAAAACAAGTCTGATCAGACGTGGGCACATTGTCATGTGATCATGTTATACAACGCAGTCTCCCTTAGAGGTCAGGTTTGTTAGCTGTTCCAAAACTTCATGCGATCTTCACCAGCAGGTGAACTGTAGTTGTTTACATTATTTCACGTTTTCAGTTAAATCTAATGGAAGAGCTCCTAAAGTGAACCCTGAGGGGAGACGGTTTTGTTTTCTAGATTTATGGTGATTCTAAAACTGTGTTTGCACAAGTGGACGGTAATGTTTCAGCTCTGTTTGTGAATGTCATGTTGGATTATTTTGGGATATTGAAGTTTCCCTCTTTCCATTTGGAGCCACAAACATGGAAAGTTGCTAAAAACAGATTGAACTTCCTCAGTTTGCCTCACTCTCATCCTGCCCTTGACATTTTGGATATTCCGATTTGTAGATGACCACTGTGGAGTGGCTTTTTCCCCCCTTTTTCTAACTAAATAAACTGTGACAAAAAACCCACGATGGAGACCATCTAGCCTTGATCTCTGATTAGCAGAGTGAACAGCAGCTCCCCTCATTGCTGTTATGGCACTGAGGGCTCTGAGCCAGACCATCCAAATGCTGACGTCACCCCCCCTCATCCCCACTTCTGTGCACTGCAAGGAGCGGGAGGGGAGGGATGGAGAGAATAAAGTGATTGGTTTACCGACCCCCTTCTCCATGACACATCATGAAAATAAAAGTGCCGGAGGCCTAAATTATCACATTCACCTTAACCGTGCACTCTTAGATGTTGTTTTAGAAACAAATCCAAACCAGCAGCTCTGCCTGTGGCTAACAGGCCTCCTGACCACAATGTCTGGATAAATAAATAAACAAAGTGAGGACAAAGGTCACCATAAGTTTCAGGATTTTTTTTTTTAAACATAGGGTTTCCCTCACTCACATTTTTTCGGTTCTAGTGACCAAATCATGCCTTGTACCACCGGGTTTTTGAGTAGTAATGTGTTTTTTGTTTTTTTAAACTACCTGGCTCCTCTGCTGGTTGAAGTGTAAGAAATATAATATATCTGCCCTGTTTTGTTTTTTTCCTTTTTCTTGACCTCCCACTTGTAGGATCACCGACGTGGACAACGGAGCTGCTCTCACATGAAAATAATTTCCTGAAATAAATAAAAGATTAAGTGCCACACCTAGTGGCTGAAGGGGGTAGAGCATTTACAACTTGGATTCCACTGGGTCAGAAAACATCAGGAGAAATGGTATTCTGCACACGGCCACGTTTATGTGTGTGGCTGTTTTACCTGAAGCCCTCCGTCACTAACTTTAATACGTTCATTGCCCTTTGTAATCACTCATCTGCAGGTCAGCCGGCAGTCTGAATGTCAGGAAGGAGGGAGGGAGGGGGGGGGGGTAGTGGGTAGTGGACGAGCTCCAGCTTTTCCCCACGAGGTGAGACGCTCCTGACTGAAGGAGAAGGCTCACCGACTTGGATATGTCCTTTCTTTGGGGTCACGTGGGTCACCCTGGAAGGCCCGGCATGAGGGGAAAAGCGGAAAAACTCCCAGAAACGATTGAATGATTGATCCAAGTTCCACAATTACAGCCTCTCCGACGATTAGCATTAATTTCAGAGAGGGGGTGGGGGTTGGAGTAAAATAGGCGTGACCATATGGTTGACTTTACCCATGCTATTACCATAAATTATGCAGATAATTTTTCTTTTTCGTGGGGTGAACCTCTAATTATTAAATAGGGCCATCGTCAGTGGAATAAAGCTCAACCGAGATAGACTGGCTGTGCAGCAATTACATCTCCAGTTGAGAGGAGTCAAAAACTTTGATTTGAAACTTCTGCCGAAGGGCACAGGAGCGTGTTTGGATGATAATTTGGGTCCTAAATAATCTTGTCGTTTGGCAGAAAAAAAGTCAATTGTATACGGACTGCAATCCCATTATCCAGAAACGAATACATCAACTTTTTTCTTTTCTTCTTGAATGACGATCCAGCTTTTTTCTTAATGCTCACTAGGACCCAGAGGCAGCCTCGGATCGGCCAGTGTGGCCGAGTTTGCGCTAGGGGGCCAGGGGAAGGAGGGAGAGGAGGGAGGGTGGGGGGAATACAAGAAATGTCATCTCGAACATCTGAAATAAGGAGCAACACACAACGCGAAGAGTCTCCACACGTGACAGCGACACGGCGCTTATATCTGGCAAAAGACAGCAGCAAGCATCAGGACCGGTCGGGAGTTCCAAGTCCTCACCGCTCAGTCTGAGCAGCGCGCAAAACGCAGACTCACTTCACCGGCTCTCGTTTTACGCTCTCAAACAAGCAACACATGTGTTTCTGCTGGAAGCCAAGTGGACGAGCCTGAGAGAGGAAACGCAGGTAAACGGAATCTAAGCTCCCCAATTTTTCCCCCTTTCTTTACAGAGAGGAGGAAAGGACCCCCTCCTCCTCTTTCTCCTCCACCACCTCCCCTTCTTTACCGCTACCACCTTTTTCCTCCTCCTCGGACCTCTGTTCTCTTCTGGAGACACAAGTTTCTCTCTCTCTCTCTCTCACTCACTCACACACACACACACACAGAGGGATGCTGCACGTTCCCCATTCGCACTTGCACTCAGAGGTGGGAAGCTGAAAGTGGAACCGGAGCGGAATTGCACTTAATCTTGTGAAAGGTACACAACATCACGTTACTCACGGAGCGTTATTATTATTTATTATTATTTTTTATTTTTTGGCGACCACTACGCACAGTTTTTATTTTTTAAAAGAGGGGTGCCCTTTGAGCTTTACATTTGCGATTGTTCCAACACATTAACACACAGAAGCTTCTCTGTTTTTTGTTTTTTGGGGGGGCTTCAGTGCACTCCTCTATCATCCCCACGCATCAGTGTTTAGGGAAGGTGTTGATTTCGTTACACTGTTATCACAGTAACCTCCTTTGTCATTCTCCCCTCAGCGCACGGACACTTTTACTCAGTGAGGATCAGCGCGCTCCATAAAATGATCCCAGTCGGCGACTTGATACGATGTCACATCTCGTCTTATGTTTGACACATCCGATGACCAGCTAAAGAAACGTGGAGGAGGACGTTTCACAGATTTCGAGATTTTAACTGGAGTCCGAGCTACACACCGCCGTCCAGATGCAGTTTCGACTCTTCTCATTTGCCCTGATCATATTGAACTGTATGGAGTACAGCAACTGTCAGGCGCCGTCGCACCGCTGGAGGAGAAACAAAAGAGGTAACTAGAAGGTTAAAACCTTCCAGTATTACAGCAGCATCACTTTTAAGGGTTCGCAAAGAGTTTGTGTGTGTCCGGGGAGGTAACTATCCTAAACAAGGTTGTTCACACACTCTGTAAAAAGTCCTCTTCGCTCCTTCTTGTAGCCCCTGTTTTGTGCGCACTAAACGCGGGCGGAAAGTTGTTGGGTTTTGTTGTTGTTGTTTTTCTTTTAGAAAATGAAATTAAATCTGAATTTTGTTTTCAACGCACGTAACTTGTGCCGTCGATCCAACCCAGAACATTCCAGAAATCCATGCAAAAAGGAGAAAAAACGAATAGTTGTTTGAGCTACAGCTCATTCTTACAGCATCTCATGTAACCTACTGACCTCTCTAAAATAAGATTTTCCACATTATTTAATGATTTCAGAGCCGGTAACTGGTGCGTAAAATGTGCGCAAAATTGGCCACGCGCATCCAAAATGACAAAGAGCGAACTGGATTAGCATTAATTCAAGCTATCTGTGGATGTTCTGGTACCAGAAAAGGTGCAGTGTGTTGGAGGCACGTAAGGCGCTACATAAATAAATAGCGCTTTGGGTCTGTAGCGAGCAGGAGGTGACTTATTCAGTGGACAGATACGGAATCCCCGTCCTCACACTTATGGATGCCACATCTCAACTCCACCCTCCCTCCCACCTACCACCTCTTAAGCTGGTTTTAATTGATCTCATAACCACTTTGAACAGTTGGTAGGAAACGCGCATAACAATCACCCAGCAGAGGCGCAGGAGCTGTGAGGAGGGGTCGGGGGCAGGAGGGGGGGATCAGCACCTTTGTAAATACCACTCTCTACTCTGTATGAATGAGGACCCCGCTGGATTAGGAAAGTGGCCCCTGCGGAGCCCTCCTCAGACCTGTGACATAACACATTGCCGAGATCCTTTTTAGGGTGACCTTGAGAGGAAATGTGGTCCAGTATGCGCATGGCGCTAACAACCCGCGTCTAAAGGTAGGACACTTGAAAAACTCATTTAAAGTCAAGGGGGGGGGGGGGGGTTCTTGTAAATTGTAAGGCAATCACATATTTAATCATATGCGCTGCGTGCCAGGGGGAACCTCCACACTCTGCAAGCCCTCCACTGCCCATCTGCAAATAATCAGGCAATCACTGCGGGGTACTGGCACACACACGTTTTTCAGCCCCTCTCTTTCTCTCTGCATCTCTCTCTCTCATTGCACCATGCAACTTTTAGATAGCACACAAGATATGGAGTGCCATTTACGTGGTAAGAGCAGTCTTTCGCCCTTAAGAGCGCCTGTAATCTGCAGGGTTGGATGGTCAAGCAACAAATCCAGCGGTGCACATTTGTCTTTAGGTGCCTCTTTATCTGTGCTGCTGTCTGTTTGTGTGTGAGGGAGAGTTCGGAGAGAGAAAGAAGGAAGAGGTCTGGGGGGTGGCCTAACCAGCGGGGACGAGATCAAAAGGTTAACTTACACATTTGACCTCAAGAACAGCTTCAGGCTGAGGACGATAAGCTACACACTGTTACCGCTCACTCTCAGAGCGGATGTTACACTTGTCATGCTAACCCCGTGCAAATATGCACAGGTTTGGCCTTTATTGTAATGTTTAAAGTATACGTGTGTGTTTGTGTGTGCGTCTGTATTGAGGGGGCTGGACATACAGCACTTTGGGCCAAAACTGCCATCCTAGCAAGCAGTGGGCAGTCAGCCAAGTCTTCAGTATTTGTTTCCTTCCTTTATTTATCACGGTTATATTGAAAGAAGCATGTGTAAGAGATCATTGTCCAATAGGCCTAGAAATGCTTGAATATTTTTCTAGCCCTCAAGGTTCCTGTGACAGTTTTATATACAGCCTGTCTGGCATGCACGGGGAAGCTCGGCTCCCCCAGGCGAAACTGCTGTAACGTGGAATGAAAGACATCCTGCGTAATTTACCAAACACTGATGAGTATAAACAAAAGAAAAGACATTTTTTTTGCCACTGATATGCTATGGCGCACGTAGCCGCATAACTGAGCGAGGTGTAAGGAATGGAGATGCCATCATAATGAGGGGAATGGGGGCGGGCGGGTTTGTCAAGGAGTAACGCTGCCGTTGCATGTGACCCCCGGCGCGCGGTCAAGATTGGGATCTTTGTGTGGTTTTCTGGGCTGGTGTTGCTCACACACTGCATGGCATGAACCAGCCTCTTGTTTTGACTGTGGCAATTGTGCATATACACTTAAAAAAGAAAAAAGAAAAAAAAGAAGTAAAACAGATGACAGAATATATTAAATTTACACCTCCTTACCCCCTATCGTGCCCACTAGAAATAGGAAAATGATGCCAATGAGCCCTGCTATGATATCATAGCTAGACACAAGGGTATTACTTTTCATTTTTATTCTCTGGCTAATGATGCCACCTGCTGACTCCATAAAATCAGGCTCGAGTAGGAGCGCTGCCTGAAGGAACAGGGATACACAGTGGGGCCCTAAGCCGTTTTAACTGGTAATGAATAGGCAATGGCAGTCGAGAGTGGTGAAAAGTTGCCATGTGATACTGTTAACCCTTTGTGCATCAAGCCAGAAATCCCAAATTTGAATTCCCTGCAGGGCATAGCGTGTTTCAGATCAGATTCAGCTGTGTAATCTGTTACTCAACTGTGTTAACTGTCTTCTCAGATGCTTGTTTTTTTGTGTGTTTTCTGTTGAAGGACCAAAGTGATTAGATTAAACCAATGCAGAGTTGGAGGGGGCGAGGCTAGAGATGCATGACACTTGCAGCATGGATGTGTTTGTGTGTGTGTGGGGGGGATATGGTTTTAGTGCTAAAAATCACAAGATGTCACTGAAAATGAGTGAAAACGTGATACTCTCAGGTAGTGGACTCTTCTTAACTGATTCTATGGTTTACTTTGATAATACAGCAAAAGTTTGGTGGAGTTTCTTTTTAGATGCAGCTAAGCTACTTGCACATAGTGCGCTCTCTTTCTGAGCCCTGCACATCAGCCTGTGGACCCGTGTGTGCTGAAAGCTTGCACAAAGTCCCAGGTTTGTTGGTGTAAGTGTTAATGTTGGAACACAGCACTTCAGCGCAATATAATCTGTTGATTAAGTGTTTAAGGGGAATGACAGGGAACGCTCCAAGAAGCTGCTTTTAAACCAGCCCTCGCTAGTCTGGAAAAAAAGTGTGTGTGGAGGGAAAAAGCCCTGCAGATGGCACGTCTGTTAACAAGACCTTCTCACATGATGCCACTCTACTCCAGGTGATGTTAGCACTGCAGCCTCACTCGTCTGTTTTTTTTTTCTTTCTTATTCCATAGCTAACACTTGAAAGTGTGTTTGTTTTATTTGTGTGAAGCACAGGATTAGTTTCCGGAAAATGCTGAAAAGCCATCGGATCTGATCTCAGCAGAGATCCGTCCTTCTCACTCACCATCCTTGGAGGTTGTGCTGAGGGGAGAGAGGAGGGGGCTTTTTAGGGGATGAGGAAGGCATATTTAAGCAGATCAGCTGGAAGCGGCTGAATGTGAACAGCATCACCTGAGAGGGATTACAGCGGGCTGAGTCTTGACCTGAGCTCGAGCTCCAGCGTCAAGGAACAGAGCTCTGTCTTTTTTCTCCCAGGCCCCGTCAGCTAAGCTTCGAGAAGTGTAAATCTTTGTGTGTGTGTGTGTGTGTTTGTGTGTGTCTGAGAGAGAGAGTGAGCGAGAGAGGAAGAGTACTGGCAGATACATGGACACCCTGCAGGTGCATGTTACCGATGATCAAGGGTCCACAACACACATCCTCTCCCTTCACCCACCCCAACTTCTTCAACTAATCATGTTCACGGTCTGTCTTGGGGATTATCGTGGCCATTAAGGACAATGATTCACTTATGCACTATATTGATAAATCACATTAGTCTGACCCAGCCTCCGAACTCTGTCGAAAGACTAGCTCCTCGTCTGACCTGCACGTCGATCCCGGCCTGTAGTGCAGCTCCCGCTTCAAGTCCCAGCGGTATCAGGTGAAGCCGGTGAAAGGCTCCTCAGTGCGTTCGTGCCATGCTACACTGCTGAAAAACCCCCAGCAAGAGGAAAAAACATGCAGTGGCATGAACTTTCTTCTGCAGTGAGACACAGATCTGGATTCTTTATTGGGCTCCACGACAAAGTAGGACGATCTGATCTGCTTTTTCTCCACTGTTTTACCATCTGAAAAATTCAGTAAATACCAATGAATGAATTGAGTTTGCTGAATAACCTTTTCATTTATGAGCGTGTGATCGTGAGGTAGGAGATGTACTCATATTCGTCTATCAACTTCTTCCATCTCCAGATTTGGGCTCTCTTTCATAATTTCTCTCCCCACCTTTTTTGGCTTTTTTTTTTTGATAGGGAGGCTGGGTTGGAGGGTTGGGAGGGGGATACGCATGGGGATGTTCCTTTCCAACTTTCAACTATTGTCATCTGAGGATCCCATATACTGGCAAAGCTAAATGCCAAACAGATGTTTTCAATTTTAGGCGATGTGTTACCACGCTGTAAACATTTTTTATTTTTTTTTTCGGAAATGTGAAATAAAATAAAGCTATTATATAAAATCTTAGAACACACTCCATGTTTCCTCATGGTGACTGGAATCTCTCAGCAGCAGACAAAAACTACAGTGTCTGTCCAGAGTGTGAAGGCTTTTTTTTTTTTTTTGCATCCCTCACCTATGCCTGTTCCTTCGCAGCAATTACACCTTAATATGTTTCCTTATAAAGCTTCTAAATATGACCAGCCAATTTGGTCCAATTCTCTCAAGTTTATTGGGCCATAAAAGATTCTAATGTTGGGAATCATTTCTAAGTGCCACACATAAAACAACAAAACAAAAAGAGTATTTAAAAAAAAACACATACAAGGTCCTTCCAGGTGGGAGAGCTGCCCAGAGCTGGGGATGGAGCCCCTCGAGCTTACACCAGAATGCATTTCCAGGCTGCTTACCTCTCACGTTACTAATACACACCTCTAAAAGAATCCAGGGAAGAGCTATTTAGAGGTAATGATGTGAACACAATAGGCATCTATTGTGTTTTTTCCCTCAATGAATCTAATCATGGGAATTGTTAAAATGAGCCATTTCCCCTTTCGCTTTACACAAAACAAAGCATTAAAATTAGGCTTAAAGCTGGACATTTTAAGAAATGTGTTCATTCACATGAGTTAGATCATGCTTATGCCAGCAGCCAGTTCGCTTAGTTTAGTGTAAGCGCTGAAAACAGTCAGTCTGACTCTGTCCAAAGGCAACAAAACCACCCGCAAAGCTCACTAATTAACACAATGTAATTTAACACACTACAGAAAGTGTAAAAACTACACTTACACTAGTGGGATTTTATATTTTCCCTGTAACATCGGTTTGTGTTAAACTGCAGTAAACTACTGCACTTGGATTCGCTATTTGCAGTTATTCTAGTTTATTACAATTACATATGTATATACAGTATTCTTTAAGGTTTCTACAACAATGTAATTATTATTAAAAAATTGTAAAATGGTGTAAATATTTATGTACTGTTTTATTAGCTGACAGACTGTTGCTGTATGTTCACATAATGGACATAGCAGTGATACCTAATGTTCTCATGACCTCCATGAAAAAAAGGAATCGGCTGAGTGTTGAGCTGTTCTTTCACATTTTAAGAAGTATAAAAACTTGTATAAAAACATACATTTCCTTCTTTACATGTTGATTATTTTCCTATTTTCCTTCTTCTAGTTATTACATTAAATTAGGCCAGTGGTGCTCAAACTTTTACATCATTCCTCACACGGCAGGAAGAAATACTTTCACGCCCCATCTAAACAAAACAATGACAGAAAAGCCTAGCTGCAGCTTTATTTAGAAGATAAACTCATTCACAATGAATCCTTCAGTAACTTTTGTTTTAAACAAACAACTTTCATTTCAAACAACTATTTGTAACTTTTGTCACTAGACTGCTTCATTCGTCTGCATCACTTCTTCAAAAAAGCAACAAGTTAAACAGAATGTCAACATTCCCAAAACATCGAAAAATAAAGTTCGGTCTTAGCCTTATAAAAAAGAAATCGAGAACCTTGTGAACAGAGATGAAAAATATATGATTTAGTGAGACTTTTCACTCTTAGTGGCTGCAGTGAGCCTGTTTTTGACTGCAGAGCTGTGGCGGGGCGTGGTCTGCGGCACGGCTGCGGGGGAGGCAGATGCACCTGAGCGGCATCCCCAATCACGCCATCCCCAATCACGCCTTCCCGGCTTAAAACAGAATTAAGTGGGTCCTGTTGTTGATGTATGTAGGCTGTAGCCGAAACGCTTCAGCTGCGTGCGTAAGTCGACAGCCGCAATAAAGAAGTGTACTGAAAAGTGCGAACATGTGGCCGGGTCTGTTGTGCTCCAATCCTGGGATTCGGCACCACTGTAAACGATGCACGACAGACCCGGCCCCATGTTCGCACTTTTCAGTACACTTCTTTATTGCGGCTGTCGACTTACACACCTGGGTGCAGCTTTTCAGCGGATGCGCATATTATTAACGTAACTGCCGCAAATTTCTTTGTTCCGCAGTAAAAGTGATTCCGATGTTAAACATGACTTTTCTGCCAGGTAACTTGCGCCCCACCTGCCAGAACTGTGGGTCCCACCAGCTGGGCGCGCCACACACTTTGAGAACCATTGAATTAGGCTAGCTTCAGGCTAGCTTTAAGCTAGCTTGAGCCTGATGATAAGTTTTATGTTAAACGTCCAGATATCAAAAGTATATCGATAGAAATCGTCACTTTTGGAAAACGTACATAATATACATAGCATGCATAATATAATATTGAGCACATTTATCACATTGTGTGCTTTTATCACTCCAATATGTGAAATGGTCAGGGTTAGGGTGCCCTTAGTCAACACTACACAGCATAAAATGACAACCAGAAAGCAAAAAATGTGTTTTCACAACACATAACATGTAATTTTCCTTAAGATATTTTATGAATATTCCATTTCTTTATAGCCGGCTGGCTCTAAATGTTTACAGGATCATTTAGGGCCCAAGAGCCTTTGGAAGGAAGATTAATGTATAGTGTTTCTAGAAAAAGCCACACTCAGTATGTGCTCTTGTTTACCATATTGATATGATCCTTTGTGTGCGTGTTGACTAGTACCTACTTTGCATCGATCTGCAAAGCCCGGAAATCTGAAACTCAAGGAGGCCCCTTGAGAAAATACATCAGCATGTACAGAAACAAACACACACACACTGACTCGAGTTTGGTGCTAAGGTCTGCTTCAATGCCTGTTAGAATGGCTCTAACAAGAAGGAGGCATGGGGCTCTCTGATTGCTACCCCCATGCCCACCCCTTAACACTCGACAGATGGACAAGACTCCTTTTTTTTCTCCCCCCCTCCCTTCTTTTATGGGACCTCTAATTATGCTTACATGCCACATCAAAATAAAGCTCAGCATGTAATGCCTTTGGTATGGAGAGGAAGTGAGCTGGTCAGATGCAATAAAGCGTCTCTCTGCGGTGCGCGCCTGTAATTTGGTGGCCTGAGTATGGACATGGAGAGGTAAAGGTAGGGAAGTCCCCACTGTCGCCTGCTGAGTGCGTGGTGCGGTACAGCCATCTATGGAGTGGCACTGAGGTGCTTTATTGAAGAACCCTCAACAAAATCCGCTTTTCTTGCTATCTTGGTTTGCCAGTATCATTGTATACTGTGTGAAAGACAAAACCAACTCACTTTCAATTACATGTAACCGTGACAAGATATTTTACCTCCACCCTTGATGCATCGTTGGCGGGGACTGTAAGAACCCTCTGTTATGGCTTTGTTATGGTTTTGGCTGAGGTTGAGGTTAATGTTGGTAATTGGGCACCCTCAGACTAAATAAGGACTTGCCTGTGGAATTAGGCTTGGACTAGTTGAGACAAGAGCTTTGAATGATACAACGTGTCATGCTTAGACCGGATTTTTTTTTTTTTTTGGTTTTGTTTTCCTGGCCATGGAGCTGTGTTGAGGCTGGCCTGTGCTTCTGTCATCTAACTCTCAAGCCTCATGGTGTGAGGAGAGGAAGGCCTCATAGCTGCCTGTGGAGTGCAGAAGCACCCAGTGTGTTTTTAATCAGGAACAGGGCTGGGAGTCATTACTGGGCCTTGATGCTTAGCTCATTGTCTCTTTGACTCCTTCTGTGGAGAGAAAGGAAGGCAGAGGACGAGGAGGAGGAAACAGACCGACAGCAACGTAGCCTGCGTGTCGGATTTAAAAAGGTCTTAGAGGGTCATACCCTGTAGACTTATGAGGTCGGGGTAGAAGAAGCAAAAAGAAGTGATGGGAACAGAGAGTGCACGATAGAGGAAGGATTGGATAAGATCTGGTCTGTCTCTTATCAGAGCAAAGCAACAAGATTGTAGGTCAATCTTGTAATGGAAGCTATAGTAACAGCAACATTAGCCTCAAGGCAGTGAAGTGTACTTCTTCTCCTGTCAGATTTATTCAGTCTCACACCCCAATACTTGTCACTCAGATTGATGAGCTGTGCGATTATATCTGAGATAACAGAGCATCTCTGTGTGTCTTTAAACTCCTCGCTAAATGGCTAGCATCCTAGCTGTCAAACTGTAAGTATGTACGCTCAGTATCTGAGCTCATTCCCGACCTTGAGCTTGGAAAAACAAAACATCTGTGTTGGCTTTTTTTAAGTTTTCGCTCAATGAGTTTCTTTGGTGCCGCAGGTGTGACTCTCCATGGGGAGCTGGTTATTTGTTGGAAAAAGGATGTGTTTTCGACATAAAATCCCCCCGAGCCTTCCCAAATAACAGTGTTTTATTTTTATATGTGCTTATTTTATCAGAATTGACAGGCTTGGAACATGCAGCATGTGATACTAGCAATGAATGGGCTCTTTATAGATGGGATCTGTAGTTGGCTTCTTCCTGTGAATTTCACAATAAAAGTCACCGACACGTGCACTGTGTGACTGATGTACATAAAATTGCTACACTCATTTAACATTTTAGGATTAAAATTTATATTTTATTTGACTAGTTATGAAAAATATTTTTTTCTGAATAATTTTGATCCTTATTTGTATTAAGAATGTCAAATTACATAGAAAATTCTGCTTATACACTGTTTTGGTAAAAAAAAAAAAAAAAAAAAAAAAAAAAAAAAAAAAAGAAGAAGAAAAATAAGAAAACAAAATGAAAAAAGAAACTTTTATTAACTATAAAAATGAATGAAATTGGTTTAATCAATAATTAAACTATTTATTATTTAGTATTTTACTGTAAAAGTAACCCTAGACATTGGTTTGGTTAAATGAAGCATAAACTTTTATTCCATCTAAAGGCCACAAGATGGCAATAGCTGTGGTTGCAAAACGACTTCCAGTCATAATTAAGTTTAATTAAGTTTTCTGTCTTTACCTCTGCAAACACTTTCCTGGTGGGTTTATGGGCTCAGTCACTCATTTTGGGACGTATTGAATAGAAAACTGTCTCATTTGCAAATCTTTGTCATACTTTGTTTAAAAAAAGAAGGATTATCCATGCTCATTGGCTACCAACTCATTATTGACAACTCACATGCCAAAGAGTAGTTTCACAGTCAGGTGTGCAGCTCCTCAACACATCTGATTTTTATTTCTTTAAACCAAGATGATGACAGTGAAAATGCTAATCTTGAGGCTTTAAAACAAGACTTCAGAAACCAGTGGATGATATCCATCCTTTAAACTGTCTATGAATGACGCCCAAAGACAAAGAAAATTACACTAAATATTACACTAATGTAATAGTGTGATGTCATGTAACGACAGTATTTTTTAGCTGTTTTCTCTAGAAGCAGATATAAATAATTATGTTAGCCTTGTAGCTTCATTCACTCATTTTCACTGACTATCCTTCGAGCACGAGTAGTTGCCGCTTTTCATGAAACACCAGTACTAGCAATCAACAGGCTCTCTGTAAATGCTCTCTGTTGTGGGCTTCTTCCTCTTCATGCATTTCACAATAAACGTCATTGACATACACACTTTAACCCAGTGTCAGAAAGAAAACAAATTAATTTTAAACTGAAGCAGTAATAGGAAGCACGTGCATTTTCCCACGCGTGCAGAACAAATCTGGTTCGAGGTGAACGATCGAAATACCAAAACTAACTTTTGCTATCTAGACTTTCCAGCTGTCTGGTTAAATCATTAGTGATCAGTTTGAGATTTGTTTTTGACCGTGTGACAAATACCAGAGTAGCAAGTTCTTTTTACTTAAACTTCTACAGAATATATGCAACACTTAAGCTGCTAATGTCAGTCCTTGTAAATTTTTTAAGCCAGGCAGATTTTACGCACTAAGTTTGTAGCTGTTTACTTCATCGCTTTGCTTAAAAATAGGGATTGTTTCATCAAATACCAATTCAGTCCATTGTTATTCTAAAAGATTGCTTAAAGCAGCTTCAGTGTAAGCATTGCAACAAGTTTATTTCTGACAGTCTAAGTGGGCTACACTTGGACCGGATGTCCTCCTGTGATTGGCCTAGATATTGCTTACAAATATTAGGAAAAACCTGTCTGAATGACTGACAAATTAACAAATGAAGATGCATCCATGTGGGACTCACAGAATAGATTGATGCTTTAAATGACTAGAGCAAATTGTGAAGTCTCAATTTGTTGGAGCGCGCTCTCAATTATCCCTGAACTAAGATGAGAACGACAAGTTAGGTGTAGTTTCCTCCCCTCTCAGTCAAATCTACACTTTGGGTAACGCTGTCCGTCACTGAATGAGATGCAGTCCCATTTGTTTCACAGAATGGGCACAGCTGTGTTCACTGTAATACAGTTCATTTTGTTGTATTGTATGCAGCGTTGTATTTTGTGGTCGGGGACATTTTTGTTGCTGTTCGTCTTGTTGTTGTTTTTTCCTCTGGCTGCATGCCACATGGGCTTTGGACACAAATGCACACGCACACACACGAGTGAAAGTCTAATTGTGGGAGAAAATTTTTAAGCTGTTATGATTTTAATGCAGAGCATTTTTATGTTGCGCCTTGTCAAACAGCACATCAATTGTGGTGACTGCCTTTGACTTTTCTTTCTCCATTAGGGTTTCTCACTAATCTTGTTTTAGGATGCAGACAATGAAACATGACTGTGGTAGAGACAAATGCTAGACAGAGAAGTATAAGCTTCAAAAGAACAAAAAAAAAAGAAAAAGAAAGAGGTCCATTAACATTTGTCAAATTCCTTCACCCTCCCCCCACCCCCTTCTAGTTATGCACTTGTGTTACATCTTGGCTGACTTCTCCTTAACTGGATATTATTTGATTTGGAGTGGTGCCAGGGCTCAGGAGCATGTGGCCTTAGCTGTGTAAACAGCTGTCACCAGCAGGAGTCATAACTAATAGGTATCTGTGGACAAGGGTCATGTGTAGTTTATATGTTTACCAGCTAATGGCTTCAGAGATGGTACCGCCTTGGTGCGGTAATGAACACTAGTGAAGTGTAATGGACAGCATGGGGCTGCTTAGCATCAGCAATGACGATGAGTGCACACATTTGTATTCAAAGGGTGAAAGCCTTAGTGAAATATAATAAGAAAAATAAATGATCTAACCTCAACATTTACTAGTTATATGTGACAAAGAAGATACTGAATCTTTATTGAGTTGATTTGCTCATAGCTGTAGCAGCAAACGCAGCGGCGTGCAGGTAAAAGGCGGGCACAGCCATTCAATCCATTCATCTGTCTCCATTGCATGTAATGATAGACTCGACAACCCTCCTACCACCCAGAGGGTTTTGGATGCGAGTATCGGCTTCTTAAATCTTATTGAAACATCTAACACATACCTTGGAAGCCTGTGTTCTTTTTTTTGTTTTGTTTTTTTTGGGTGCAGTAGTCAAATACTGAAGAGCACGTGCAGTATTCGGGCTGAAAGAAAATACAGCTACAGCAAAATGCCCCCCTCCTTCATGCGTTATGAAAGCATTTATTCCAAGGTTCTCTCAAAAGGCAATATAAGAAAAGAAACATGTCCTCCCGCGGGCTGAGTCCTGGCCTCTCAGAGCCAAAACAAGCCGGTTTCTGTTAAGAAATCTGGGCAGTGCCAACCATTCAGGTGCCGGTTTGTGGTGGTGCGAAAACACGAGGCCAGATGTGACCCAGGCACCTGCTACAGGAGCAGGCGGCTCTACGCAAAAACTGTACATCGCAGACTTGAGAAGTACCTCAGATGAACTTCTCTTTAAAGATTCTTTGTGTATGTGTGCGCTTTCTGGTAATTAAGTTAAAAAGAACTTAACAAAATAATGGCAGCTTTAGTGAAAGAAATGTAAGTCTCAGCCTTCTAATGACCTGTGCTGTGACCATTTCTCTCGTCGAAAAGCTGGCAGCAGGCAGTTAAGTGAGAAAACAAACAAGGTTGCGGTATTTTCCCGTGAAAAAGTCGATATTGGATCCAGTCCAGTTTTTTTTTTTTTTTTGACAGAGAGAGAAAAGTGTGGCTTTGATGTTTAGGAGTTTTGGGGTTTTTTTCGGTGTCAGGCACCACAACTGAAAGCGAGACCAGGTCTTTGCCATTTGTCCCCTGTGGTGCTCTCCACTTTTGACCCCGGTAAGCACTTCAGATCTCCCTTTTGGCCTCAGCGGGTGAAGTGGGAGTGTGAAGTAGTATCTTGTTAAGCACTTAATAAGGAAGAATTTTTCAACAGCTGTTCATGTTCTTTTCGTTTTTTTCTCTTTTTTTTAATGATAAATGACTTGATTCAAACACATTCTGTGAAAATGAAGATTCCATCAGGTGGCAGCTCTTTGCTCCTGCTCCCGTTTCCCAAAATTTGGCTACCCCTAAGAAAATAAATAATGAAACTCTGTGAGGCGAACAGAAAATGTCAAAGCTTTTAGTAACTGGCTGATTAATGCGAGTCCTCACAATTGGCAGTCTTTTCCTGGATCTAACATTCAGTGTGTTTTCTTAACGTCCAAAACGTTCCTCTAAACTTTCATTCTTTTTCATTTAAGATAAAAATACTGTATGTTTTTTTTAAAGTTCCTTAGCAGAATAATTGCATATAAAACATGATTAAGTTACACAATACAGTGGAACCCCGACTTACGAATACCCCGTTGAACGAAAAAATTCAAGTTACGAATGCACTGAACGGCAATATTTCTGCCCGTGTTACGGCAAAATGCCCGTGTTACGAAATCTGCTGGCTCTGATTGGCCGAGCCCAGAATGCCCAGAATGCCTTCCGAATCATGTGACAACCCCTTGGCTTCCGTAATTGCGCTTTGCTGTTCCACTTGAACGACGTATTGTTATTCTAGTTAGCAATTAGCCTATAGCCTATCGTTCAGCATCGCCTCACTCAAAAGGCGCGATGGGTGCTTCGACTTAGGAAAATATTCGACTTACGGAAGACCCTCGGAAACGAATTCATTTCGTAAGTCTGGGTTCCACTGAATAGAATTTAATATTAAAACCTATATTTGTATAGAATATTAAGATGACCCCTCCTGCGACCTGCTCTGACACTAAAACAAAGTCACAATTATCCATGAGGAAACAAAACTCCTGTTTTGTTATAATCGGAATATGTGACTTTTGTACTTTATCTTCGTATAACCAGCATTTCTTAAACTGTGCGGTGTATGGGGCACAGTGTGTCATTTATATTAAAGTCATCATTATCTGATCAATATTTCATATCCAACTAAAGTTGCATAGAGTGTGTTTAACTTGATAGGAGAACTTTTATTTTACACCTTTGACCTTGAGTAATGGTCACAAAAAAAACAAGTTAGCATATCTTGACCATCTTAAGTTGAGGCTAATAAATGTTTTTGAGAGAGAGTAAGTTTATATAATTTAAAGTAAAGCCAAGTAATCAAATTTTACAATGATGAAATTTGCCCTACCTTCAGCTACTTTTCACTAACACTAATTCCACAATTTACTGTAATTGCTAAACATTTAAAAAGTGTGAAAGTAAGCTAATTTCTTCAAGTAAAAATCTGAGCTTTTAATACAGCATTGATGGCAATTTCTTGATGATGGCAGTTCCACTTTTAGCAGTTCATTGTGATCCATCCAGCTTTTTCTACTTAAAAAAAGAATTTATTTTCCCAGCTTTGTGAGCCAGCGATAGGAAGTAACAAAACCTTAAGTTTACAGTCTGTTTTTGCGTGACACGTCAGCAAAAGATGATTATCTTCCATCTGGAGCTCCAAAAATATGTTTCTGGCAAGTACGAAAAAGTCACGTCCAAGTTTTTTTGTTTTTCAGATGTGTGAGCTAGAAGTGGAGATGAGTTTAGTCAAGGTGATGACACATGGGGAGGGGAGCGTGTGCACGGGTTAGGGCGGGAGAGATGGAGCAGAAGCTACATGGGGTGCAAATATGCCAAATATGCCCGATGACTTTAGTGATCCCTGTGATGTCCTCGGTCGTCTCCTGTGCTGGGAAAACCCACAGCCAAGTCCCACCCAGCGGTGTAAGAGTGTGTATTTGTGTGTGGAGGTGTGTGTGTGAGTGAATTACTAGACTACCCACACGGTGAGCTACAGGTGTGAAAATTAGGTGTGAGGTTTATGTGTGATAAATTACCAACATGTGGCCTAATCACAGCCACTCCACCTTTCCCTCCACCCAACTTTTTCCCCTCAGCCATTTCTTCCTTCTCTTCTGAGAACACATTTTTCCCACAGCTTGAGTGAATTTGAGGGAGTGTAAATACTGAACTATACAAATTCCAAATGGGTTTCTTTCTTTTGGGAATTACTTCTTATTTTGCATGTCTTATACTTCATAAGTAGTTTATGCTCTTTCAGTCAGTGTCAAAAACTGTTAATCTACTGACATTCCTGATATCAGACTGCCTAGATGTACACTACCTGTGCATAAGTTGTGAGCTTCTCCTCATTTCTTTATATTTTGTTAGGAAAATGGGAAATGGGTGCCGTGATTCACTGAAATGTAAAACAAAAACAAAGTTAGTACAGTTCTAACAAGCCTGAAAGTCAATGGTATGACCATCTTTATTCTTCAGCACAGCCTGAACTCTCTAAGGCAAGCTTTCTTAGAATTTCTTTAAGCAGTCTTCAGGAATAACTCCCCAGGGATCTTGAAAGACATTCAAAGCTCTTCTTTGGATGTTGGCTCTTGGATCTCTCACTGCTTCACTGACGTTTAGGTTTGGGCTCTGGGGAGGCCAGTCAATGACTGATAGTGTCCCAGTGTATGTTTTACCATCCATGTATGCTTGTGTTGCTTTGGCAGTGTGTTTGGGATTTGCTGCCAATCAGACACTTGTCAGATGATTTTTGCATAGTGGATCAAAGTTCGACTGTACTTTTCTGCATGTATAATTCCAACAATTTTGATAAACATCACTGGCTTAACTGCAGCTCAAAACCATGTCAAAACAGATGGCTGTAGACACTCACTGTTGTACCTCTCTCCCGATGTTCTCCATAGATATGATTTGATACAATGATTTGATCAAAACACTACATCATCACTACAAAAAAACAGTTTCCACTAATTATCAGTCCAGTTCTTTTTCTAATTTGGCCAAAAAAAAAAAAAATCTGATTTTTCCTCTCTGTTTGCCTTCTTTAATAATGGCTTCTTGACAGCGATACTTCCACTGATACCATTTCTGATGAGGCTTCAGTGGATAGTACATGGATCAACTCAAGGGCCCAGTGCATCTCTGCACACCATGCTGAGATATGCCAGATTTTCAGCTATAATCTCTTTGGGAATCAAAAATACTGTTTTATTTCTGGATTTTACTTTAGAAGTGGGACATAGAAGTTGTCTCTTATGTATCGACACACTCGCTTGATTTAGGTGCGTTTTTTATGCTCGAATAATTTGTAAGTCATTGTTAAGTAGCTTCGCAAAAAGCAAAAAACAGATCTGAGAATTATCTGGTACAAGGCCTGAAAATGGACCATCATCTGCAATTAGCTTACTACATACGTTGCCGTGTTTGAATGATGCAGATTTTTTTTTTTAAAACTGTATTTTGCAACCACATCCTGGACAATTGATCTAATCCTTTCCAAATGTGCTATGCATCACCTCTGGAGTCTCACGAATAAAAAACATAAAACGATTTATTATACTCCATGTAGTTTTGCAACTAAAGGTCAATGTGTTGGCACAAATTTACGTATAGGTCCATAATTCATCCAGGCCAGTTCTTTAAAAAAAAAGCATAAAAATGTCCACATTCCATCACCACACTGGTTTAAACAACATGTTTGCTATTGATAAAATCTCCAATATCCAACTGCTTGTTTGTGAATGTGCTCTGAACCTGTCGATTTCACTTGGCACCATCGTTAGTCTGGTGTGAGTTACTGAAAATGGGTTGAAATAACTCTGGTGTTTCACAAGAACATCATCACCTTTTGTTGAAATTTTGAAAAAAGATAGACAAGAAGAAGCAATGGAGCCAGCAAGAAATGCAAACCACATGTTCATCTCATGGTACCTGTTTAGGGGGTGATAAAGTCCATCTTCGTGACTCATCAATTAACTCCTGCAGTGCCCCAGTGATTGAATACGACAAGATCCTTTTGCACCTGCACTGGCCAGTCCTAGTGTAAATGTATAAAACAAGTATTAACCACCAAGAGAATGAAAAACAGATGATGACCCATCACAGGCAGCAGACAGGTTGATTTTTCTTTTTTTTGTCCATTTTTACTGAAACAATGGCAAGAAAGAGAACAGATTTCGTGTGCATTAAATAGGGAATATTTTGTGCATTTAATAGTGTCAAAGTGCTACAATTAACACTGTTGTTTTTGGTTCATTTTTTTCTAAACCACTTTAAAGCTGTGCTGTAAATCTATAAAATATACCAAAAATAAAATAGGCCCATAAATGCAGCGTTCCTAACAAATGCTTTTTAAAGTGTCACAACTCTTTTAGAATTGACTTTTTTTGTTGTTTTACTCCACTGGAACAAAAGTTTAACATGATTAGAGGTTTGCATTGTTTCACTGCATTGTTTAAATAATGCTGACACGGACTGCAAACAGATATTCTGCTGTTTTCATGGCAAGGCAAAATTGTAAAACATTTATGGGACCGCAACCCACAATGAAGAGGCGATGCCGTTAGTTGACCACCACATCAAGGTCATTCTGTTTTTTCCCCCTCTCATATATGACCAGCTTTTGAGCAGCTTTCCACTGGCTGAAGGGTGTAAGTGTCCATCACTGTGGTTGAAAGTGTGAAAACACTGTGAGAGGCAGGTTAGTGATTCATCTTTTATTACGAATTTCCAAACAGGAATTACAAGGTCTCTTTCACATCAAGGAATCCAGATGTTGTGTCTGACCCGAATAAGGGACTTAAGTCTTAAAGATATTAGGAAGTGAACTAACTTGGGGTCTTCATACAGACTTGAAAGGAGTGCAAGGTTGAGAGTTCAACTGGACAGATGGGCTAAAGGTGCAGAGTGTTTCCAGATAATCTTGGAAGCACTCTCAATGTATCTCTATTTGACCAGCTGCAAAATCAGGAAGGACATTCAAATCACACTTTGAATGAACTTGCAACCTTGTTGCATTAAAAATGTTGCTTTGAAGACTGACCATTTCTGTAACTACTTGCAGTCAGTTGCTGTGTTCACAGTGACTTTGGTGCATAATAATGGTGATAAAACAGTAGTAGATGGAGTCATAGATTCTTGGCAGCCTTGCTTTTATATAGGAATATAACCAAAACAACAGCAGGTGTTGAGCTTCCTTTTGCAAAGGGTTGTGTTGCAGGGGAGTTAAACTCATTGACGCAGACTCACTCAGACTGATTACAGCATGTTTCTATCTATCTGCATTTATAAATTAAATGTTAGTTATTTGCAACCCTTCACCAAAACCTTCACTTAGAGTCTTCACTTGCAACCTCCTCTGCTTCACCGAGACTTGGCTGAACCCAGCGATACCAGACCACGCCGTGCAGCCGACGGGGTTCTTTTCGGTTTACCGCATGGACAGGACAATGGAGTCGGGGAAGAAAAGAGGTGGTGGAGTGTGTTTGATGGTGAACAACAGATGGTGCGACAGCGCAAACATCTCCCCACTCACACGCTCTTGCTCGCCCAATCTGGAACTTTTGATCGTTAAATGTCGCCCTTTCTATCTCCCTCGGGAATTCACTGCGGTCATTGCCTGCACTGTTTACATTCCGCCTCACGCGGACTCGGACACTGCCTTATGTGAGCTACATGAGGCTCTCACACATCAACAAACACTTCACCAAGATGCCGCACTCATTGTTATGGGAGATTTTAACAGAGTGAATCTCAAACGGACATTTCACAACCTTCACCAGCACATCAACTGCCCCACCCGGGGCACTAGGACATTAGACCACTGCTACACCCCGTTCAAGAACTGTTACAAGGCTCAGCCCCTGCCGGCATTTGGAAAATCGGACCATGCCGCCATCTTCCTCATGCCTGCTTACAAACAAAGGCTAAAGCAGCAACCACCAATCAGGAGGGAGGTCGCTAGCTGGACGGACCAATCAGTGGCCGTGCTGCAGGACGCACTGGATGACGCAGACTGGGACATGTTTCGGCGCAGCTCTGATGACATCAACATGTTTACGGAAGTGGTTGTGGGATTTATCGGGAAACTAGCGGACGACACAGCAGAAAGAACTATCATCCGAACGTTTCCCAACCAGAAGCCGTGGGTGGATAAAAACATCCGCGACGCTCTGAGATCACGCACCGCTGCCTACAATGAAGGGCTCGTCTCCGGTAATATGGACCTATACAAGGCTGCGTCCTACAACGTGCGCAGCGCGGTCAGAAAGGCAAAGCGGAGCTACGGGGAAAAACTAGAGTCACAGCTACGACAATGCGACTCTAGGAGCCTGTGGAAAGGACTGCGGACTATAACGGACTATAAACGACCAGCTTCTTCAATGATGAATGCCGATGCTTCACTGGCTGATGAGCTGAACACGTTTTATGCTCGCTTCGATGCCGCAGCAATTAAAACAACAAACGGCTGCACGCGCTCGGAGTGCACCAGTGAAGAAAATGCATTCATCATCACAGAGCATGCCGTGAGGAACACCTTCAGGAGGGTGAACACCAGGAAGGCAGCAGGACCAGATGCAATCCCTGGCCGGGTCCTGAGAGCCTGCGCTGACCAGCTAGCACCGGTGTTCACGGAGATCTTCAAGCTCTCCCTGGCCCAAGCTGTGGTTCCCACGTGCTTCAAACAGTCCATTATTGTTCCTGTTCCAAAGAAACAACAGCCCGCTTGCCACAATGACTACCGTCCAGTAGCACTGACTTCAATTGTGATGAAGTGTTTTGAAAGACTGATGAGAGATCACATCACTTCTTCACTTCCTGCCACCATCGACTCACTTCAGTTTGCTTACCGGACTAATCATTCCACAGACGATGCCATATCTCACCTGCTCAACACATCCCTGAGTCACCTGGACACTGGCAGAGGGAATTATGTTAGGATGCTGTTCATGGACTACAGTTCAGCATTCAACACAATAATTCCCTCTAAGCTTTTCACCAAGTTGACGGATCTAGGACTCAGCTCATCACTGTGTCAGTGGATCCTCAACTTCCCCACAGACAGACCCCAATCAGTGAGGGTGGGAAAACAAGTCTCCCCCTCCATCTCACTCAGCACTGGAGCGCCTCAGGGCTGTGTTTTAAGCCCCCTGCTGTACTCACTGTACACTTATGACTGTGTAGCCACATCAGACACCACCTCCATTGTCAAGTTTGCTGACGACACTGCTGTTGTGGGCCTGATCTCCGACAACATCGAGACGGCCTACCTGGAGGAGATTAGGAACCTGGAGACCTGGTGCCAGGAGAATAACCTCCTCCTAAACATCAGCAAGACTAAGGAGCTGATCGTGGACTTCACTACAAAGCAGGCGAGGAATTACAAACCCCTCATCATCAGTGGCACGCCAGTGGAGAGAGTGGACAGTTTCCGATACCTGGGTGTCCACATCACTCAGGACCTGTCATGGTCCTGCCACATCAACACCCTGGTTAAGAAAGCCCGTCAGCGTCTCTTCTTCCTCAGAAGACTTAGAGACTTCCATCTGCCACTGAAGGTGCTCAAGAACTTCTACTCCTGCACCACCGAGAGCGTCCTGACGGCAAACATCTGCACCTGGTTTGGGAACAGCACCAAGCAGGACAGACGAGATCTGCAAAGAGTGGTGCACTCAGCCGAACGCATCATTCAATCAGAGCTCCCTGACCTGCTGTCCATCTACACCAAGCGGTGCAAGACCAAAGCTAGGAAGATTATGATGGACCTCTCCCATCCCAACAATGGACTCTTCTCACTGTTGAGGTCTGGGAAGCGCTTCCGCTCCCTTAAGGCCAAAACAGAGAGAATGAGGAGGAGCTTCTTCCCCCAGGCTATTCGGGCCCTGAACCAGGTGTAGGACTGGACTCTCCCACACACGTCACTATAAGACTGGACTCTCACACACATCACATCACCACACGCACCACCACACATTTCCTATAATCCTATAATTCCTATAATTTATAATCTTTATAATCTCTTCTGCTATTTGCACATTCTTTACTGTAAATTCCTAAGTTAATTTGTAAATTTTGTAGTAACCTGTAAATTGTAAATATTGTAAAACTTTTTTTCTGTCATTTAATGGTCGGGCATTGTACAGCTACAAGCATTTCACCCCCATGTCATACTGTATATGGTTGTGTGTGTGTGACAAATAAAATTTGAATTTGAATTTAAGAGTGATTGCAATTAGTCTGTGTTGAGCCGCAATGGTTTGTAGACAGGTTGCCTCCCACCAGGCAACCTGAGTAAATCCCTTGTCGTTAAAGGATGTTTGAGGATGTTGACTGCTCAATCTCTGGGTGACCTGTTGTTCATACTCGCATTCGGTTGCAAACAGCAGAAAAAAATCAACCACCAAGTTTTCCTAGTCACAAAGAGGTTGTTGTCCTGTTTTTACTCTGACGTGACAGAGACATAGGGACATAGAGACATAGAGCTAGGCCACATTGAATTTTAAAGCTGCAAAACAACCAACATTCCCTTGAAAGCTCACTAGGCTATTTAATGTGTTTTATCTTGTGTAATCATGTTGAATCTATGCGTGTACAGCAAATAAATTGTCTTTTTATGGGAAGTTTGAAACTTATGTACGTCTTGGCTGAGAGCAGTAAATAGGGAAACCACCAGAGACTCTAACATGTTAGTTCTCATGTACACATTAACCCTACCAGTATCAATCTTGTTATTTAACTCTCAGAAAAAACACAAACAGAAAAAAAACCACTTCAAAAAATTGTTAAAATGTCAAACTATTCCTTCCATTCATTTACATCCGTGGTTATCCAGTGAGTCAAATCTATTTTTCTCACCTGCATGGCACTGTGGCCCGACCTGTTGAGTCACACCAAATTAAATTAGTTTGACTTTTTGTTTTATTACGCACTAAAAAGTGTTGCCTTCATGTTGCCATTTTTCCACTTGCCTGTTTGAACCATAGCTGCCTGTTTTACCCATTCGCCATTACATTAACAACCACCCTTTTAAGTGAGGGTTCAAATCCCCGAGCTGCCTGCGTCGCACGGTGGATCTGTGTCACAAGAACACTTTGGCTGGGGCTAATATGTCTGACAGCAAAATGTGTTTGCTCAGTCTCATGCTGCAAAATCATTATAAGCAGCAGGACTGTCCCAAATTATAAACATGTGCTTACAGTATGATCTGTTAAAGTAAACTGGGGGGGGGGGAAAGCATAGATCCTAAAACCTGACTGTTTCCAGCTGGAACAGAGTCAGAGGCAAGTCCAATATATTTTCTGCTAAATTGGAACAGAAATGCGCCTTCAGCACACAGGCCCAAAGTACCCCCCTCTTTTACCCCTTCTGCTTTTACTCTGCAATTTTTTAGCTAAGTGCGACTTCCAAATTCATGACAAATAAAGTTACGGGCCCGAAAAGCAGGTTGTTTGATGTCATTTTCCATGCTCGAACAATGTTGAGATGTTACAACCGCTGGTGAACTGCGGGTGCGAGGGCTGACACTGCTACAGCTATGGAGCGTAATCCTCGATAGTTTGGTGGTTTGAAGAGATCCAGAAAGTGGCTGCTTTGCTCCTTCTGGTACGCTTCGCTGCCAGTCAGCTGGAGGCTGCTGCGCTGTCCTGTATATGCCCTTTCCTTGTCCCATGCTTTCTCTTTTTTCCCCTTAAGTGGAACAGCAGTAAGCTTATACCAGCATTTAAGGGGAACAAGTGAGGTAGACAATAAACAATAATAGTCCCAGTGCCACGAGGAAAGCGTATAATTCTGTTGGTGAATGTGGCGCTTTCCACATGAGAGTGCAAGTCTTTGTGACCTGCTGCTACTCCAAAAGCTGAGGTTTTCCATCACTGCCTCTTCACCATGTGACATTTATGGATAATATAGATGAAGCGGCTGATATATTTTTGCCGTGTTACTGGATGATGTCAAGATTCCCCGTATGTATATATGTGTCCTGCACTGTAAAGTGCCTTTTCCAAATAATGGACAGTGTGCCTGCTGGATAGCTGCATTCACAGTCTGCATTATTAGATTTACATACCAGGGGCCCTTGGAGAAATGAAGCAGAACTGTGAGAATAGAAAGAGTTGTGTTTTAATATAAGCACCAGTCTTCAGTTTTGCTGAGTTCGGAATTCACCGCCGTGTTATGATACCGATACAAGTCTGCAGCATTTCTGCATCACCTCAGCAGTTAACCGGGACACGCTTTTTGCTAGCCCACTCTCTGGTTTTCTATTTAGCGCTTGGTTAAAATGACAGGTGTCAAGGTAAACTATGGTCTGTTACTTTTTGCTGAGTGAATGACGCTGTGACTTGAACTGAGGAGCCGAGGCGTGAAACAGAATCATGTCACTGCTTTGTTCTAAATGTTTTTGGCCACAGACAACAAAAAAATCCTTGCATCTGAAAATAACATATCCCAAAAAACATAAATACAAGGATCCTATGGAAATTAAAGGAAATGAAAATAAAATGTATATCTTTAAGGGCCTGAAAATGGTTACAGAGAATCAGTCTTCATCAGTAATGACCTAAGATTCGTTAACAAAGTCAATCTAAAAAAAGACCTACATCACTGAAGCCTACTAAAACATGTCTTTTGTTCTTTTTGTGAAGTTCACGGCTCTAGAAGAAACACAAAAATTATATTCAATTTGCCTTGTTAGGGTTTTGGGTTGCAGAAAGTTGGAATCTTTCAATATGAATGTATTCATGGGTAACAGTAGGTAGGTGAGTGCAAGGCAGGAAGTTCGCTGACCGTGGGTGGAACCTCATGGCGTATGCTGATGGTTTTGGCAGCCATGAGCATAATCTGTCACGCTGGCTTTGGACTCATAAAAATCTACCTGCGATGGAGTTTGGGTTTTTTTTTTTTTTTTTTACTTGATCTAAAAGCAGCCCTAATTACTCTTAAGCTGCATGCAGTTAAATTTCCCAGGCTGCAAAACGAAAGCTGCCGCGCTCCAAACACGCTGTCATTCTTATGCTGTGACTCTAACTGTTGTTCGACAAACTTAAGATGAACAGCATACATACTTAATAGCAGGTTTATAAATCATGTTCTCTTGCAGCCTTGACCACTTGATTAGCATAGCTATGACTCTTGACTGGGTGCTTTCCCAGTCGAATATGTGAGTGGCATCCTATAGTAGATGCATAACTGGTGGATGAAGTCAAGAAAGTCAGTTGCGCTAGTTAGCTGTTACTGCTTCTACTCCTATGTATTTACTTTTATGGCCAAACTTCCTGTATGGGATCTTAATGAAGGGTAATCTTGATCTTGTGGGTTCCTCTACTTTGACATGAGATTTAAAAGATAGATTTGACAGATTTTAGAGCATATCGACAGCGCTAATGCTAGCCAAACATGTTAACTTGCATTACAAGATCTGTCATCTCCACTGTAATTGTAACCAACCATTCAATACATTTTCACAGCACTGTATTTTTGTGTTGGGGCATCAAGTTGGTCATTCCTCATTTGGAGAAGGTTGATGTCTAAGTAATGCAATTCAAGGGGATTCCAGAACAACACCCTGCCTTTGTCACTCTCAGAAACCTTTAAGCTAACTGCTGTTGATCTAAAATAAAACAGGTGTTGGAACTGCATGGCATATTTCACTGTAACATGATCAATTTTAATTTTGGTGATTATTATATTTTTATAACATGAGTGTTTCCAAACTGGCTGCCATCTCAGTCTAGAGAAGACAGCCCACAAGATGCCAGGTGCAGTTGGGTTTTTGGATAGTTAGTTGGATAGAAGCATGAAGCATGAAGAAAAAGAAAATCCTCTGTAAATTAGCTGAAAGGACACTGCTTAGTGGCACACTGGAAAGTACACTTTCTGACAAAGGTTAAATAAGGTTTGGGCCAGTCTTGCGCTTATATTGTAAGCTACATATGTAGCTATAATTAGCAGGTCTTTAACTTAATTTAGTATAAATATTGGGGCATAGGGAAACAGCATAATCATAATCTAGCCATATCAATAATCTGTCCAAAAGTTTATAAATTATTTATAAATTAACTTGCCATGTACTGTGTTTAAACTTTTGACAGTTTTTGTAATGAGGAAAGTTAGATCTTGCTAAGCTAACTGGCTTCTGCTTTATACTTGCACACCGACGTAATCTTCTCCAAACTGCCAGCATTTTCTTTTAAAAATGTACCCATTATGTAAATTCTCTTTATAAATGCAAATGATTTCAAGGTATTTTCCTCCCTCGGGACTTACCAGGGTTTAGCTGTCACAGTATATTTGTGAAGGCTGAGGAAGACGATATGTGAGGGGTCCTTCATGTGGTTCCTGTATGAGAACAGCAGCTTTGCACAGTGCTCTGCCTTGTAGACATGACGCATTGAGGCGCTTATTAAGTTTTTGTATTAAAATGTCCTTGTGGAGGCTTTTTCAGCGATGTTCGTATGGATTTGGGCTTTTGTAAATAGAGTACTTGAAGCCCAGAAGGATCTTTACTCAGCTGTCAGAAGTGGGAACTGCGGATTTGTTTTGTTTCACGTAATAAGCACTTTGTGGTTGAAATCGTAAACGACATCACTTTATCATGTGAAAGGAGTGGTGCTTTTAATGATGTGCAGTCCTCTCCCGAAGTCTCAAAATACATACCGTATACGTTAAACCTGGTATCCATAATGAGATGCTGACCACTCTGTCCATTTGTTCTACATCTGTGGGTCAGTTTAATTTCAAAGTGACTGACAGAAGAAGAGCATGGGCGTGAAGAACAGAAGAAGAACATGGAACATGTGTCTGAACACACTTAGCATTAGGATAGACTGGGTTTAAGCAGACCTGGTGTCTGAAAATAGGAAAGACATAATATGCCAAAAGAAAAAGGGACCACATTTACAATTTGGAACCAGTGTTGGTCAAGTTATTTGAAAAAAGTAATCAGTAACTAATTACTGATTACTTACCCAAAAAAGTAATCCCGTTACTTTACTGATTACTTATTTTCAAAAGTAATTAATTACTTAGTTACTTTTTAAAAACACGATTTACAACCTGAATAGGTAATAAAGCGATAGATCTGTCAGGCCAATTCTACTTTTTCTGCATAATCCATCACAAAATGTAATCAAATGGAAAAGTCCCTTTTTAAAACTTGTTTTATTAGTTTTAATCTTTTAACTTTATGCATCAAGCAAAAATTTAATTATATGCAACATTATCTGACTTGAATAAATTAGTTTAACATTTAAACCTATTTTCTGCACATTCCAGCACATAAAATATTTTTTTGTGTGTGTTTACACTCACTCTTTCAAATAGATGCAAGTAAAACATAGCAGAAAATAAATAAAGTCACAGACTAGCGGTCCTGTTGCTCTATTTTCACCTGTAAAGCAGGAGCGGGGTAGGCGGAGGTTTACCCTGGTGCAGGTGAGCCGCAGCGGTCAGTGGAAGAATCCGCGAGTTTCTCTGTGAATTTCCCATTACGTCATAGCGCACTCGGTGCTTGCTTGGAAGCTTAGGGTTTTTTTCGCTGTAAAAAGAAGTTTTCTTCCCACGCACAACGGACGCTAATGTTTTTGTCACTTTTTATGGAATCAAACTCAAAGTAAGGTCAGTACTTCCACACTTTAAACGCTGCACGCTCATATTCTCTCCCGCACTCGATATATTATCCATTGTTGATCTGCACACAGCTGTTGTCACGAACGTCATACTCACTGTCATGAGACATTCTTGCAAAAAAATCACGGTTTTAGTAACGCAGTAACGCAGCGTTCCTACGGGAAAGTAACGGTAATCTAATTACCGTTTTTGCAATAGTAATCCCTTACTTTACTCGTTACTTGAAAAAAGTAATCGGATTACAGTAACGCGTTACAAGTAACGCATTACTGCCCATCTCTGTTTGGAACATATTCCCTAGCAAACTAGCTATACAGTCCTCCCAAATTAGGTTAAACTGCTGTAATATATGGAGATGTCTGTTAATTTACTTTTCAGTATCTTTTCTTCTGCTCTAAAAAAAGAAAAAAATCAGAGTACATTTGGATGTTTTTCTTAAGAATGGCTGAAACCTGCTGGCAGTCGGCAGATTGATGTAAAGTGCACTAGACATTATGCCGGTAGTGTGGGACGTGAGTTGGACAGCGTAGCTCCAGACACTGTGAATTGTGGCCTCTTTCCTGACATACCTGTGGCCTAAACCTCCAAACCTTTCCACAGACGCACACACACAAGCTAATCTCCCCAAGATCTGGACCAAAAGAGTTTCTCTCCACTGCCTTCAGCCTTTCCTTCCCTACTTTCCCCATAGTCATATGGTAATTCCAGGACACGGGAAATGCTTCATTCAAACAGCGTATACTGCGCTGTCCTCACTTGCCATCACCGTGAGATTAGCAACAAGCAGAAACAACGGAGAGCAAAGAATGAGCGGGAACTTTGAGCCAGGCTCATCAAAAGGCCTTTCAATAACTATAATTTCTCTGTTGATTGACCTGCCAATGGTCTGGGATGACCACAGGCCCGGATAGTGTTTTTCTTTCATTCTTGTTAGGATAGTTTTGTTAGCATAGTGTTAAGAGGTTTGAGCCCGCTTGAAACGCTTTGCAGAAATAAACTTTTCCAGCCTGACAGGTTTACCTTCGCCAAGTTGGCTTTCCTTTTCTGTCAGTGCTATGCTCAGATTTAGCAAGGGCAGACGGGAGTACATGTGACTGGTTTAATGCGAATGTCAGTTTGCTGTAAATGCACCCAGACTGTGTATTCTACAGGAATATATGGTTGAGTATTGAGGTTGGGTCTAATGATGAAGTTTAGTCTTACAGAATGGAAGGATTGACAGAATGAAATATGAGATATATTCGGGGGAGTGATTCTCATGATTGCGATAGCGTTACCTGACGGGAAATAGAAGTCGGCTTTAAGTTCCTGCACGTTATTATAGCACTTTCTGTAAGGTAAGGAAAGCACTTGACATTTGTCCAGTTGTACTAGATGCTAGGTAAGACGCACCTGTATCCGCCAGATGACTTTGAGGATGCCGTCTTGGAGCTGCATTGGCACAACTAAAACGTTGGATTGACAGTTGAACATAAGACACGATTTTCCATCTGAGAATTGGAAGAGTCAACGCTAGTATTAATTTGGGGTTTTCATTCATGTCTTACTGAGCAAGTGCTGACTGGAGATGAACCATCCCCAGTCTGTGTGATGAATGGAGTTGGAGCGCACATCACGGCGCTGCTGTGATCGATGGAGTGTCGCTGTAAACCTCATCCCTAAAGACCATCAGAGACACATTCTGATTAGCACTTAATCTTACTTCCATCCACTCTGGCTTCAGGAATACGAGCACAGTTTGGCAGAGCCAGCATACCTCTCTAAAGACTGTCTCCCAGCGCTCCAACAAAACAAATGAAAAAAAGATGAGACCAAGGCAGCCTCCGACATGCGCTGACTTATTTTTTACATGATTACAAACTGATGCTTGCAATGGGCCCACTTAGCTCTCACTTTTTTCTGGTTGAATCCCTTCAGAGAAATCTAATATGTGGATCTATGGCCAGTAATGCAGGCATGCTCTGCTCTGTCCAGCTTGCTACACAGTGTTTTATTAAGCGTTGTGGTAGGTCGCACAGTATAAGCACCACTGTTACCCAGTCCCTGCCTGTGATATTCAAGACTTGGCTTGAAGAACATCTGAAGTGTCTCTCGTTTGGAATGGCCCGAGGATATTTTCCTGTAAACGGGATGCTAAGGAGTTTACATTGAAAGTCACTTATTGTAGAAAGGACTGTCTTTTTACTGGCTCCTTTGTCTTCCACAGGCAACTCGAGCTGAGGCTAGAGCCGCTGCGGTTCTGGGGGCTTTCATCGGCTGTCTCAACGCAATCGTTTAGGAGGCCAGCTCTGACCAGAATTAATGCAATATTCACATTCATAACCAATCAGCATTCGAACGCTGAGAGGCGAACTAGAGTTTGCATGAATGACGAATTGGACATATTTACTATGAATTGAAGGATATCCTGCTGATATATCTATTATGGTTGTTTGGGTTTTTACTCTTGTACTTAGGTATTATTCTAACGGTCAGCCCTCCCACAGTTGAGTGTGTTGCCTCTTGTTCACCCCGTCCCTGTCACAGGGTGAACTTACGGTCATCCGCAGATGAGTAATGATACAAGGATCTGAAGGAATCCTGCTTCTTTGTTGCTGGTTCAGAATAAACAGCCATCTGAACCACCGTGGAAGTTACATCTTCCAGCGGTAGACGAGCTAACAGAAGCACTGACCTCGCAGTCGCTGTACACACACCCTTAAAACACACACACGCACTGAAAATAATTTTTTTTTTGTGTCTGATGATCATTGATTGATGATGGTAAATTCACTGTTCAATAAAGGATCGATCACAAATGCTGATTTCAGAAAGTTTTTAGGAAATATAAATCTGTGTGTTTTGTGTGAACAGTCTTTGATCGAAAAAAAAAAAGTGACAGATTCTTCCGGATTCTAATCAACTCTTGCTCCTATGTCACCCTCTTTCTTCCCCCCACCCCCCCTGTTTGTCCTTCCTGCAGCTAGCTATGGTGCATACCCCATCTGTAAAGGCTGCTCGGTGTGCTCCAGGGATAACGGCTGTGTGAACTGCCAGCCCAAACTGTTCCTGTTTCTGCGGAGGGAGAGGATGAGGCAGTACGGGGAGTGTCTTCACGACTGTCCGGCCGGATACTACGGCATGCGCAGCCCCGAACTCAACATGTGCTCCAGTAAGATCCTATCGAGTTTAACCTACCCAGCATCCCTCATACACTCCCCAAAATCTCCTTCCACCCTCGGCTCCCTAGCCAGACATAGTCAAAGGAGCTTGCAAAGAAAAGCGTCTGGACTTCTTTAAGTTACTTGAAGACGTTTCACCTCTCATCCGAGAAGCTTCTTCAGTTCTAAGGTCAAATGGTGGAGAGTCCCAGATATAAACCTAGTGGGAGTATCCCCCCACAGAGGGACAAAAGGACCCCCTGATGATCCTCTAATCGCCTGAGCCAAGGTGTGAAACTGGGTGTGGGTCCCAATCAGCCAGAGTTTCGGGTGTGTTCATTGTGAAACCTGGCCCCACCTTATCATGCGAATTCCTGAGGTCAGATGGCCCAGGATGTGAGTGGGCGTTAAGGCCCACTCACATTGCAAGCTCCTTTGACTACGATGACCTGGATGACTGAGAACCTTCACAGACATATAGCCAGACATACAATACCACCTCCCATTTTCCCACAGCGAATGATTTATTGCAACTTACTCAGAGGAGACGCACATGCCTGACGATTTGAACGGCTCATCCGTTCACACAGGTGGATGTAACTGGTGAAGCCTTGTCTTAGCAGCCTCTGTAACGCGAGGTTGTCTGAAGGCATGAAATCGAACCACAAATGCAACCAAAATGCAAATGCAGTTAGGCCAAAACTAGCTTTAGGGCCACATTAAACAGCAGTACGGTAAAGCAGTCCTTTTCGAGATACTATGCAATATGGAGAAAGATGTTTATATGTTAGAATAAGGGAAGGAAACTTACTTGTTTTAACGACTGATTGCCAGAGCTTGTGGATTGAGGTTTTCTTTAGACAGTGTAATTTCTTGGAAGTCAAAGACATTTTTTTGCCTGTGAACAGAAAGCAGGCCACCCACCAATATATTGTGCATTGACTGGAGAGTTTGATTAAGAAAAGCAAAGCAATAAAAGTGGCACTACACCTTAGACTAATATTGTATTTAGTATTTAGAGAAAGGCAATATAATTCGGAACTTGACTTACTTTTATTTACTGTTTGAGTAATGAAACCATATTAAATATCACCTCATCATTAGGCATATTAGTGTTTTGGACCACACCTTTGGTCTTACATACTCTAGATTATACTATTAACAATAGCTCGTCAATCAAATGTTCTTCTCATCTTCATGTTTCACTTTCGTAACTTAACCTTTACGAACATGAAATATGGCCGGAGAGAAATAGAGAGGACCTTTATAGGTGTTGGCTGAGTGTTTCATATAAAAACAGTGGAACTTAAATCCTAGGCCAAACTTCTGACAGGCGTACTGAAATTAAGTCCCAGATAAAGGTGTCCGTACCTTTGCCACTGACATGCAGCAACCGTAGCCCACCTAGATGCAAATATATAGATTGGCTCATTTTGATATTAAAATAAAAGCATATTACAGCCAAACTACCAATTTCTTTTTTCTTCAAGCCATAAATGGCCTCTATTGAAAGTGAAACTTCAGTGTCCAGAAATCTGGCAGTGGAACATCAGCGCATGTTCATTTTTACCTGGTCAGGTTGTGATTCTTCATCAGTCTTTGAGGCTCTGTTCAGAAATTAGTACTATAAAAGGTTCAAAATATAAATTCATGAATGAATTTAAAATAATGTTTTTCTTAATTACTATCAGTGTTTTGTGGGTCAGCCTGTTCCCATTCTTACCAAACATAAAGCTAAACCTTTACTAACTAAATAAAATTAAAAATATTGAGGAAATACATTGAGATTGAGATTATTCGAAATGGGCGGTTTTTCCTTTTTGTAGGATGTTTTTTTTGGATTTAGGATAACAAGATCACAAAAGGTTTGCAGAAATATCTTGTAGTGCAGTTTGAAACTTTGAACGTCTCTTTTAGCAGACTGCTGGTATCAATTGGATACCCACAAACAAAACCCTTGCTCTTTGCATGCTCATAGTTCATCAGTTTTCCCACATTAGAGGCAAAATCCTAAAGGCTCCAAAGTCACTTTATCCCATTTTCATTACTCAGAGAAAACTAGAAGTGAAAGACATCTTGTTATTTGGTCGACGAGAGAAAAAAAAGTCTTTTAAAATGTTACTTTTTAACCCTGCTTTCCTGACTGCACCGCCCCACACAGGCTAAATTTTCACTTTAACGGATCCTGATGTGTGGGAAGTTAATCTGGATCACTGGCCATGCAAACTGCTCATAGAACAACATCTTGTATTGTCATGTAGCATCAGACTTTAGAGCGAGAACTACTTTGATGTGATAGCTGCTTCAGCTGTGGCTCTCTAATCCGGTTTCCTATTCGAGTCTCACTCTCAACTGCGCTCTGTGTGTCATTTCCACTAAACAGCTGGCATCCGACCACTTTATTGCGGACATTTTATCGACTTGGAAGGTAATATTTGTGAGCTAATGCAGTCAACTGGAACTCAGACACAGTGGACATGAATGGCGATGATGAGGGGTTCTCTGTGCCCTGTTTCTTTGGGGCTTTTTAAGCACTTCCTCTGAAATCACTTAGAGGACAGCTGTTTATTATTAAATCAGAGTTTGTCTGTGCGATCTTATCACATTCAAGAATTTTTTTGAGGGCTGTTCTGAAATTCTTCTACTAAGCAAGAGGTCGATAGGATTGGGGACTCTCTCTCTGACATCTAACGTTCACTTTTTCTAAAGGAAAACCGTAAACTGACATTGTTATGCAATATAAAGCAAGGAAAGCTAGACAGACGGCTGTAGTTTCACTGGTATGGAATCTAAGACAAATACAAAAATCGTATGTATACTGTTATGTTGAACAAGTCATGGTTCAGACTGTAAATTTAGATGTCAGATGTACTTTCTCTGCTGTGCAGGGTCAAGCTCCTGGTCATAAATATAGAGATCCTTGACTGCAACTGTTAGTTAAAGATCCTCCAAATGCACTATTATGGTTGATCTCTATTAGGGTCAGCTGGCTCATCTGGAAAGCAGGTTTCTTGTGGCTTTCTGGTCTTCTAACAGGTCGTCATTCACGCGTTTCATTCTTTAGCTTCTGTGCACTGCAGACAGTCTAGTCCACCTGACTCGCATGTCTTTGGAAAGTGCTTGCCAAAAACTGTGATAATGCGGTTCTACTAAAATTGAAGCCAACAGCAATACTTTAATGTATGATCATTTAAATCTTTGCTCTTTGCAAATCCGCAAAGAACTCAACGTTGACTGCTGCTCCTTGCTACTAAAATGTTTCCTCGAATTTCTTCTGAATACCTTGAGAAACTGTGCCGTATGATGAATTTTAAATTTAATGCTCACTTTTCTGGGGGGTTTCCCATTCACTGCAGGGAAGATAACACCATAATTAGAGACTGAAACAATGGGAGCTCTGCTTTCTGCGGCGTAACGTAACTGGAAGCCCATTTGCAGCTACACTTCAGCTAGGTTCCAAAGAGGCTCGAGACATGGGAGCCACAGTGTTTACTGCCATCACGGAGATGGAGCTGGTTCGTCAGTAATGTCTTTTTGTTGCATAATATCTTTCTGCGTGACCATATTTTATGTTCTTGGACCTCTGCTCCCCTGGAACTCTTTTCAGCAGCTAATGAATGGGTTGATATGAGCCATAAACCATATGCTGTAACTCCAGTGTTATCCACGGGAGTTCTTATCAGTCGCCCAGAACAGGCCCCACACCGGTGTCTGTGAGTGTCAGCCCACTGCTCTGCAGGGAAGATTTGTAGCAACGGTCACACAGTGCGCTGCTTTGTGTACAGCCAAATCTGCATGAATGTAGAGCAGTCACGCTCTCTGCAAAGTCACATTTCATATCACTTTGCTTTTAATATACATTCCTCAGCCAAAGCATATTCTGTCATTTGCTATCACAAGCGAGCTCACTTGCTGAAAGAATTATGAGCTGAAAGGCGACTATCAGAGCTGTCTTCTGTATGAGACAAAGTGTTGAGAGGGTCAGCATGAGTGCAGGGCTGCATTGAAGACTTCCTCCCTCGGGGTATATTACAGACCCCCCACTGCTAGACATACTCTAGCTGCCAGCACAGTTGCCTTACCCCAATGCAGCAGCTTTAAAAACCCCACGCTGCGTTCACTGCCAACCACCAACCAGTCAAATCAAAGCCTGAGATTCAGTATCCTGGAAATGTGATTTAAAAATTGCCCCTAATTTAGTGCCAGTCTGTTGTGCTCTAGAGACTTTTTTATTTTTTCTTATGGGTCAAAATAGAAGCTCATTGGATGTAACCTCTCCAAGATCATTTGAATTTTAAAGTGCATTTTGGGAATTTGTTGGGTTGCAGATCCGTTATGCATTATGATCGTTAACCATATGGGCACAAGTGTGCGTAAAGGTACTTAAGTTTTTGCTGCCTTTAGCTGGCAACAGTGGCAGGACTCTCTCCTTTAAGCTCCCCTTTCCTTGCTCTGCTTCTGAGCATGTGGGTATTTCCATTGCAGTCTAACCAACAAAAAGACCAGTTGCTTTTGGCCTTTGAGCTTCACCAAGGGACATTTAATCATCACAGCTTTACTAACCGCACTTTCAGATTTGCCAGACAATACAACGGGCCCACCAAACCAAGCCCGCTCCCAGGACCTTACACCCAGACACAGAGTTGAATTGGGTTTGTTCTCAGAGACCTGCATAATTATGCATGCCAAAGTGCAAGAGTGGAAGGGCTGTCTACGCTTGACCACCGTCTGAAGCTTGAGCTGTCTGCCAGTACATGCTGGAATATAGGAGCCCAGCATATCACAAGATTGTGCCTTTTGGAGTGAGGAAACTACGAGGACCTGCTGACATGTCTGTCATCCCTGATCTCTCTTTGGGAGATACTGACTGACAGAAACATCACCTCTGCTCCACCTTGCTCTGTGTTTGTGTGCGGAGGTGCAGCCATGTGGGGAAAAAAAACGCACGGAGAGTGTTGGGAAGAACATGGCAGCGCTGGCCGTTGCCACGAACATCTGCCGTCCGCAGCCCCACACGACATGGCTGGGTGGCAGCGGGCAAGCCAAAGCTTCCATGTCAGCCAAATTCAGGGCCCCTAGAGTAGGTTAGAGCTGTTCAACTTAGGCTGGATAAGAAAGATGGAAAAAGAGGGCTTGTTTTCCCCCTCACTCTGCCAGGCCCTTTTTATAACATGGACACTCCTGCTGTGCATCATCAAGTCTGGTTAGTTTTGTGGAGGTGGCTCTCTCGGAAGACTGATGACTGGCCTGACAGCCCAACTCCGGGCTCAGCTATAAGCCTGTGAGGAACAATATGATTTAACACCATCCCTCTCTGCACAGCGAGGATTCGTGTCAATAAATGAAGTGATTACACATGTTGCTGTGAGCCAGTGGAGGAACAGCAAGTTGACAGAATCTGACACGGAGCTTCAAGTGTCCATGATCAAATCAGTCGGTTCCCCATCCAGACCACAGCTGAGGGACTTCCTTCTGCCAAGCATGTGCTATTAGATGACAAGTGACACTCGGTGACTCATGTCTTGACTTCAAAAGCACTTGGCGTGCAAACCGTGTACAACTGAAGTGCAAAATCAGATGAAAAAGAAAAAAGAAAAGTGAAGCAGTGACATTGTAACAGTGGTGAAGCACTGACGAAATCTCTTTAAATTGAGCATCCTCAGCCACTGCCCCACCACACACACACACACACACACACACACACACTTTCCAGTGTTCATCATATAAGTCACAGCCAGAACCAGGCTGGGAGATAATGATGATAATAAGTTTAAGTCACAGGAACACCGGGCCTTCACTGGGATCTGATGACCTCATTATTTCTCATTAGTTTCCCTGTGGCACCTAGATGAAGACTTTAAAGGTGGTCCAGAGGTTAATCCCGCCGGGAGAGTGAACCCACTCCCCTGTATCTGTTACTGGAGCTGCTGGACTAGCCGTCTCACTGCTGAGCTGGTCGGTGGTCAGTATAGGGGCTTCTCCGGTGCCTCAGATAGCCCACGCTGTTCCAGATAGCCTTTTGGCTGATAGCTGGACTCTGAATGTCTGTCACAGGGATTCCCTTCCTAACTGGCCCCTCATGCCGACGACCTCTGACCCTCCGGCTTTGCCTACTTTCATTTCTAACTCCCATGCAGTTGCATTGATGTTGTCGTCCACTTCATCCATTTCCCAGCATGACATCATTGCTTATCTGCTATTTAGAAAACTAGATACCCGGGTGTTTGAGCCTTTGCCTGGCTACATCTGAAAAACTGAAACCAAGAGTGATGTTTTAATCAAAAACCTTGTCAAGTGCTTATGCTGCTTCTGCAAGGACATAAACCTCCGCACATCTGGGTTGCTCATATTTACTGTCAATAACCAAGGATTGCACAACAGCCGCAGTGCTTCAGAGTACTGCCAGATGTTCTTGTTCTCCCGCTCCCTCTTTTATTTTTTGGTCCAAAAGCTAAAAGTCTCTCAGGTGATGACAGGCCTGGGAAGTGTGAGGGGTAAAAAGACAGCTTTGTGCTTTCCAATTAGCGCTGTGATTTATTTGCTCGCTCCCTGTATTGGGCTTGTTTTGTATCAGACCCAAGCATTGCTGATTTAACTTCCTTATCCAGACAGAGGCAGGATACTTAAAAAGAACAGCAGAGTGCATTCATAACAGAACCGCTTGGCCTGGTCAACGCCAGAAAATCCGTAATGAAACTAGAAAATATGTAGATGAATAATAATAATAATACAATAACATCAGATGATTGAATTATTAAAGCAAAAGCGATGTGTGAAAGCAGGAAATAGCTCAAGGAGCGAGTGATTGATGATGAGTCCACCTTCATTTTTCAGAATGTGGAGTGCAGCTTTATTGTGGAATCGCGTTTATAACTACCCATATCTTATTGGTATGTGTGTGTTTGTGCATATGTGTGTGTGTGTGTCCATGGTTTGTTTAGACTGGTCGGGAAAGCGTGAGACCAGAGTGAGTGGGCAGAGGCCATACTTTAGGGTTCAAAGTGGAGCGGGAGGGGACCCCTTGTTTTGGAGGAATGTCGAGGAGGAGGCCTGATGGTTAGCTGAAGATGGTGTAATTAAGGGGTGTGATTGTGAGAACCTTCCCATCTCTGGGCCCTGCAAGGGTCACAGATAAAAGAGCAGCCCTCAGCCTCCACCACTAACACGTGAGAGAAAAAGCATGTAAGCTTATGCATCCTCATACAGGACACAATCAGCAGAGCAGACGACACCCTACACAAGAACCCAGCCTTCCAGTCTGAGGTGGATGGTGCCTGCAGGTTATAGGTTTGGTTCACTCTGAATTTACTGGGCAAAAGAGCCACATAGTGTTTCTGAGTAGCGACATAAATTAGACAGCCCCGGGGAGGCTCCTACTAATCATGTGGGCCTGTGCGTCGCCCCGTTGGTGTGGTTGTTGTAATTTCGCCCTGCCTGATGTGTTATTTGCAGAGAGCTTGATGACACATTGCCGTTGCCTTTCTTTGCAAGCGCGGCACAGGGTGTCATGTGCAGCACCAGGGTGTGGCGTGGGAGGATAAGTGCGCTGTTGGTTTTGCTGACTAAAGGATTCAGCATTTATTTAGCTGTGCAATAGAAAATGTTGTCGTCCCCGTCCCACCTTCCACTCCAAAAATAAAAGCAAAAAACGCACTGCCACCCTTTCATATTGTAGCCAAAGCATCCACACAGAGTCGTCCGCTTTTGTGATCAAGAGCCACTATTCACCGTTTAATGAAAACCCGAGTTCCGAATGATCTTTAGCTATGGAAACGCACGCGGATCGGAAGCGTGTGAAGTGATATGACAGCATATTAAGGACTCAGAGGTTCAGAGCTCAGGCGGGATGTGTTCTTCCTGTTTCAGCACGAGCATTAGTTGAAAACATGTGCGCTCATGTGCTGGATGTCAGTTCATCCTGTTGAAAGAGGTCAGCGTGACATAATTCCTCACCGGCTCTGCTGCTGCGTTTTCACACTGTTTGCTCGCTCACTGCGCAACAAGAACACGAAGGTGAAAACACATTGATGTCAGGGAAAAGTCCTATGATATAGACTAGAGCTCCGTAGAGAAATGAATCACAAAGCATCATCGACTTTTTCTTTTTTTTTGTGGGAGAGACAGTATAATTCCTTCAAGGCCTCCCCCTTTCCCCAAAACCCCTTAGCTCTCGATCAGCTCCAGATGAGAGGCTTGCTGATGACTCTCCCTCTTTCTTTGCTTCTCCCTCCAGGGTGCAGGATAGAGAACTGCGAGTCCTGCTTCAGTAAAGACTTCTGCACCAAGTGCAAGTCGGGTTTTTACCTACACAAAGGGCGCTGCTTTGATAAGTGCCCTGAGGGCTTTGCCCCGCTGGAAGATACCATGGAGTGTGGAGGTATGTGAAGCGAAACAAATATGTAGAAAGAAATGGAAATGCCACCTTCTCTTTTACACCTTTCTTTATCTGTAAACAGTATTCTATAACTTCTCAGTGTGAGTTGCTTATTAAAGAAAAAACAATGGGACCACACACAAAGAAGTTATGGCATCCAAGTAAAAGTTCCTTCAGCTTGCATTAATCTTGACCCCGGGGGTATCTGTGTTGACCCCTAATAGCGCTGTGGTTTCACGGCACATCACTTTTTTCTGTCTTTCTCTGCAGAGGGCTGCGAGGTGGGTCAGTGGAGCGAATGGGGAGCCTGCACCAGGAGAAACAAAACCTGTGGCTTTAAGTGGGGTCTGGAGACCCGAACGCGGCACATTGTAAAGAAACCACCCAAGGACACAATACCCTGTCCCACCATTGCCGAGTCCAGGATGTGCAAAATGGCCAAGCGGCACTGCAGGAACGGTGAGGAAGTTATGCAGCCATGTGTTGCTTTTTGTGTATGAGAAAGGCTTTCTGTCAGTCAGTCCCGATTTTATCCACACTCACTTTAAGATTTGCTCTACTCGGGCCAATATTAAAGAAAACAGTGCACTTATCCCAAAGGAGAATTCTTCCCGTCCACCTGTCTCATGTAACTCCTGTACCTGTTTTTTCAGAATCTGTTTTTTTTGAGGTGTGCCGTCACATTTCTTTGCGTGAAATATCACAGTTTTTCCATGGCGGCCATAAGCTAGCCTGCTCTTTTTCTGGGGTATATTTCCTCGCCCCTCTCTTCCATCTCCTCAGTGGAACTCTTCAAAGTACGAACTGCAGGTTTCCTCAATGGCCGTCTCTGTTTCCTCCCGTCAACTTGAGAGATATTTGCGGTGCGTGCTGCATGCATGTCAAGCCATTAAATGAGAAGTCAAATCTGGAATTTCTCAGTGTGCAAATAGAGCTAAAGGAAATATTTTTTTTTTCAAAAAGTAAACCATTTTCTCTTAGATGGTCCAAACACACCATTTGGGGTGACGGCCTCAGTTAGTAGTGCTTTTAAAATAAATGTCTTTTCCCTTAATGTGCTTTTACGTCTCTCATAAACTTTGGATTAGAATAGGCCAAGTGTAAATATTTAATTCACCAAATAAGGAAGCAATTACAGTGGCAGATATCATTCAGCCTGTCAAAACAGTGTTTAACAGAAAGAGGAAAATATTCTAACCTTGAGGATTTTTCTCCATTTTTGGCCTAGACCGTTGAATGGGAGGGTCATTTAGCGAAGTGGTGAAAGAGTAAATAAACTTGAAATAAACACTGATAGTTTCTTATATTTCAGCAGTACCGAGGCGGTTGCTGCTGTCTGGGTTGGAAACTGTGATTCCATGGCACATTTAGTTCCTAAAGCACTCTGCTATTTGTCAGGGAAATTCTTCCCAACCCCCACGCACCTCTTCATGACTTTGCCATGCCTGCTTGACCTTTTCCAAGAAATTTTATGACCTCCTTTAATTAAAATGTGGCATTTTTGTACATGGTTACTGTCGTCAGTTATCTCAAGCATGAAGTCAGTGATGGAGAGTTGTTAACTATGAACAGAGTGCGTAGCAGAAGCTTTTTTCCCCCTTTGGATTCTTTAAAAACGCGACACCAGACTTGCCCATGTCCATCTTAGTTAACGCTACTGCTCCCTGATGATCCAGTCTTTGTAAACCTCTCAGTACAGTTCCCTTTCCAGTGACTTGAGTTACATCTCTAGTGGTTACAAAACGTGTGTTAAAGTGTCACTGTGTGTGCATCTTGGGGCTCTCTGGGCTTGTGAAGTGCTGCGGTGGCCCGTTAAATAAAGGCAAATTTCAGACTTAGGCATGTGTTGTTAATTCCTTACTGCTTGTGAAAAATCCCTTCTTGGCAAAGGCCGGTGAAATGCAACACTCTACAATTCAAATAAATACAATGTGAAAATGGAAGCTGCTGAAGTAAATGGGAGGAGAAGCAGTGCACACATCTAGAACTGTTGCATGGGAGCTCAGCCGACAGACGCCGGCAAATAATCACGTCTGTGAGTGAAATCCAAGCAGCGACATCCGGGACTGAAAAAGAAGGCGGAAACTGCAGTTTTTTAAGTGTCCACTTGAGGGGGGCTCCAAATACAGCTCAGTCCACATAGCTTCCCATGTTAAAATAGCTAACATTACAGCCGTAAAAAGAGAATTTTTACTGCCAAACATGTTCGGACTGTTTCAGCTTACGCTTTTAAACTGCATCAGTGCTTAAAGTTAAGGGCACGGCCACATTCACCAGTGCTGGCAGAGGATGCTGGAAACTGATTCAATCACTGAACTTGGACCTTTAGAGAGTTTATGGTGCCTGTTCTTCTTGGCCTGATTTTAATGCAATTATCTGAGAAAATACATTGCTCAGAAAATGATACTCGATCATCAAAGTGTAACGAAAAGTCTGTTAGTGATCATTGACATAAATCTGTACAGTAAAGAAGCATAAAGAATTTTGAATCCATTTCACCTTGCTTGAATACAGGTGCACCGGACAGGCAGGAACAGTGTCTGCAGCAAAAGGAACGATTTTGCAGATGGTGACAACAGTCCATTGTTCTCTCCATTCTTCAGACTAATTTTCTTAAGTTCTACTTTTTGTTGGCATCCTTATCACTACTGGTGGCGTGAGACAATACCTCCAGTACACTCAGTTAGCACAGGTAGTCCAGCTCCTTCAGGACAACACATTGTATATGTGCTGCTGCAAGAAGATTTGCTGTCTTTCAGCAGTCTCTAAATTTTGGAAGATGCAGAAAGAAAGCTGCACAGGGCATCGACCAAGAACAGGACCAGTATCTGTTCTCTTGTGTGAGGAAGAACAAGTGGAAGGCTGCCAGAGCCCAACAAAATGACTTCCAGTGTGTCCTGGGCTACTCATGCACAGGAGGGCGTGCTGTCCTTCGGTGGGACCTGTGCTCTCAGTTTAGCACCACGTAGCTCAATTGGCATTCACCAAAGAACACCAGAATTGGTCACAGGTCCCACTAAAGGATGTCGGACCATCATGGAGTCTGTCTCTGACAGTTTAGTCAGAAACATGCACATGATAAACCTAGCAATGCAGTAATCAATGTTTTATTTATACGTAAAGCACATAGACATAAGCACAGGATTGTATAACTGCACATTGTAAAGATGCTATGGATTAAATGGAGACAGAAAATAAGAGGAAGCATGTATCTATACGCTATTTATGGATGCATTTCAACACAGCCACGTATTTTAATTACACTGGACGTCACAGACAGATCCCTGTCTCCCAGCTCAGGCAGGGCACGAACAGACGCTACACGAGCGATCTTCGTTCCCTTTCTGTGTCTGCAGAGGTTTAATCCCCCTGTAAAATGTGCACAAGAGGAAAAAGTAAAGCCCAGATAAAGTGAAGAGGTGAGTTTTCACATTGAACATGACGCACTGTTTAAACCGTGTCTGATGTCTTCAGTGATTGTTGCCGATCAGTGTAAACACCGTATATCACTCGCACTGCTGGGATCCATTTGGGCCAGTGTTTGCTAGGAAAGCAGGATCCTGATTACGCAGGTTTGTGGCGCACAGACAGACAAAACATGCGGTGAAGGGTTCTGTTAAAGAAAACGCTATTGCAGCATTACAACTGTACTGCATACATGACAACACATAGAATGAGAAGACAGATAATTCGTGTATATTTTCAGCATCTGGAGCCACGTTGTTTAGCCAGGAACATTTTGGTTGTCGTTCACGTAGTTCTCCAAACTTACAATAAATAACTGTGAAATCCTGTCATTTCCAGGTGGGAATGACGAAAAAAGTTGCAAAAATAACCTACATTTGGACCACCATGGCAACGCATTGTACCTTTGAGATGGTAAAATGCTCTTATAGCCCCTGGATCCCTGGAGCATTGCTCTGACCAGGCTAGAAACAATAAAGAGACATTATTAATAGCAGCTCTGACACTATCAGCACAGATAGACTGGCTTCCTCCCATTCCCTGACTTGTGTGTTGATGGGAAGAGAGGATAGGTGATGCCTTTAAGGAATTCCCTACAGAGATTTCCCAGCAGCCCCCTGTCATCAGATTCACTGGTTTACAAGCAGATGTGTGCGATGAGTTTGATGCCCATTTGAAGTTCATTTTCCTTCTGCCTATCAAACCATCTTTGGAGTTGCCTCAGCTTTCTCTCTTTTCCCAGTCATGTTACTGTAATCTTTGAACAATGGCCGCTTCGGCCATGGCAGGGACATTAAATGTTGTGTAAACAACATAAAGTATTAAAGCCTTCAAAATTCTTATCCCCGATTTGGCATTTAAGAGGGAGTAAAATCCAACACAAATGGCCCATTGTAATTCGGGCTCATGTCCAACCGTTTCTGCAAATCAGCTCTCAGATTCTCATACAGCAACGAATAAGTGGGCTGGAGCAGTATTTCCATAGGTGTTTATTAGGTTTCTAGGTAAAGGTAGATATTTGCAGCCAAGGCCAAAGTTAAGCGAACAAGCACAAAAGTTTTACAATATGAAATTATGGAATAGTAAAAATTTACAGCTTTGCAAATATTTGGAAGTGATAACCAAAAGACATTTAGGATCTGGCTTTTTAGAACAATGTGCTTCAGTGTACAGTTACGCTTCTACGACTGCTACTCTGAGCCCGTGAAGACTCGCAGACACATCGCTGACCTCATGGAAAGAAAAAGAGAGAAACAGAAAGAGGCAGAGAGAGGAAGACTAAGAGAGAAGGAGCATATAATGATTATCTTTGGCCATTGGATTATGTACCTGCACTTGGGAGAGCTGCAGGCCTTAGTGAGAGTATTGATCTCTCGTATGTGTAACCAGAGAAACCCTTTCTGCTGTAGGGCTCAGCTGAGGCCAAGCCCTCCATCCCATCAGTCATTTAAGTGCTTGGATCCAGCCACCACTAATACTGCCTGTCATAACTTAACTGTGCAGTTTATGTTTATACTGTAACTGTGATAACTACTTCTTCTGCTCCTGCTGCTCAGTCCATTCCCAATGCCATCAATTTGAACCTTGAGGGTTTTTTTTTTTTAATACATTCTGAGGCAGGGGTGTAGAAGAGGATAAACCCACTTAGAATCAGTGTATCACCTCATCACTCCTCTGCAGTGTGACATCTCTAGGCCTTTGAGGTCCTTTGTCTCCATTTAAGCCATTGGACGTGACAGAGCAGTGGCACACTACCAACAGTCTGGTGTACGAGACTAAAAGGAACGCAGATCCGCCCTGGATAGACCAGACTCCAGGAAGATTTGGTTGACTGGTGGGATTTTATGCCAGGTTCTGTCTGAACCCAGTCTGGTTCTGCGGTGAATCCACAGTACTGCGGACCCCCCTAGTCCTCACCGTCTGCGAACCATCTGCTCGAAAGTGTCTGCTCCTGTAAAATGATGCACAGAGGGATGGTGATTGCCTTAAATCCAGTCTGGAGGAAGCTCAGCTCAGCCTGCTTTGTCTGTGGCAAACACCGCTCGCAACCCCAAACAATTCTGGATTCTGCCAGTGCTCGCATTTAAGCGAGCAGTTTATATGTATGCCTATGAGCGTGTGAGACACAATTTTGGTGTTTATACTCACCGAGCCAAGGGGTTTAAGCTCTGGCGAAAGATGCCACTCACTTCTGAGTATTTGAGTTATGCACTCAGCATGATCACATCTGAGTCTGGCCTGTGTTTGGCTTGGAAACCCGACATCCAAACACATTTCTGTGTGTGTTTTTGTCGGATGTAGCCTTCGACTACGAGGCCAGGTTTTTTTTCTGTTTTGTTTTTTTTTGTTTTGTTTTTTGCTTCTAAAACAGATGCACACTTTCAACTTGAGCCTAATTGATGGAGCGTGGTCTTCTCGGCTCAGCAGAAAAGCTCACAGCGCAGTGGGTCCAAGCCAAACAACGACAGAGCTCTGCTCGAGACACCGCTCTAAACTCTACCCAAAGCTCTCGACAGTAAAGGTTTGCACTCCTCTCCCTTTGTGTACTTATCTCATTATTCCAATTAATGTTCGCCGGGTGTGCGCTACAGGAAGTCAGTGGAGCTGGTGCACAGATGACAAGTTTCGCTCTGATTTCTACCGCACTACAATGGCAGGTGGTGATTAATGGCGATCTCTGGCCCGGGTAACATCACGGACAATCTGGATCAGTTCTTCCCGCCAGCGGGAGTGGAGTGAGGAGCGCTTTCCCAGGACAGAAGGAGAGCCCTAATTGGCAGCCACCCTGTCATAGTGATTATTTGTGCCTCTCAGTGCAGCCTGTTGTGACTGATGGAGCCACGGCTTAATCTACATTTAATAAGGCTGCTCCATAGGGGCTGACACAGTAGCTGGTGAGAGGGCCTCAGGAGCACTCTGCCTCCTTTGGACAGCATTGATGGTTTGGCTGCGGTCACACGGACTTGAGTTGGTGTCTGACTGTGATGACGCCCACCTGCCACCACCACCCACCGCACAAACACTCATCAATCATTGATTTAATTAAATTCTTACCAAATCTGGGGCAGATGAAAGACGAGAAAAAAAAAAAGCGAATTAATTTAAACATGACAAATTCCATGTGTTGCACACATTGCTGTGGATCTGTAAAACTGAGGTGAGCGTGTTTTGGAAGTTTTGCGCTGTGCTGGAGTGAATAAGAGCGTGGGTGAAGAGGACAGACACATCAACCTGTCACTGCCTTGGCCAGGTCTCCGGCATCTCAGTGCCAATGGCAGTTACGGTCACCACCACGGTCACACGCACAAATTAACACTTCATCTATCACGTGTGCGCATTTGTGCCAATAATTTTCTCCCCATCTCTCCGCTTGTGTTTCATATCTCCCTAAAATTGATTGTCTAGGCTCTTGTCTGGACAGACCATCAACACTTGCTTTATGCCGATGGTCTCAAACCGAACCTTTGGGTTTGTTTTTCTGGCCTCTCGTGGTGGTGTTAAATCTTCCACTGCAGGAGAAAGTCATTACCGGTAGTCTTCTTAGAGACTTCTTTTCCCCGGGTACATTCCTTATAGGGCATGGGGGGGTGATGCTGGAACCCTGCGGGGAAACAGGGGTGTCTCTGATTAACTTCCCACTAAGTGCCCCTGCTCTCTGACCAAAATAAATATGGCTGCTGTCATTTTGTCTGCAACTGTCTTCAGAGAGCAATATTTGAAACACCCATGATCCTGCTGGCTTTTATATGGAGAATCCATCGTCATACCACAGGCATGAACCATAAACATGTGGAGGCCTTTCAAAGACCGGGGGGGTGGAGGGATGGAGGGAGGGGGGGGCGTTGGAAGAGGAGGGGTCAGTGGCACTCACTGGGGCTCCGTGCTCCACATTATTGTCATCTGGTCTTTTCCAAGCAGGAAGAAAGAGGAGGGGTGTGAGGGTTTTTTGTTGTTTTTTTTCACACTCTTTGGCCCAGTTAAGTTGCGGTTTTGCTGAACTGCCTTTTGTAGACTCGTGTACGCACATTAGATACAGACGTCCTCTTATTTGTTTGACTGGGCTTACTGAAATGTGGATTACTGCTGTCCTTATTCCCATTAATGCGAGCTAGCTGATGGCGACAGCCAAAAATTGATGCTTGCGCTCGCCCGCGACTGCAGACAGCATTTCACTGAAATCACACTGTTTTCAGAGAGGAACTCTGTCGGGGACGAGGGGACGCCGCGTCGGTTGCGCGGCTTCCGTTGTCGTCTTCTGGCTGAGGAAATGAGGCATATGGGCCGACATCAACAACCCCATCAAAAACAGACGTACACAAACAAACAAAGTGGCAGCAAACTGGTGGGGGGGAGAGAAGGAGGTGGTAGAAGAGGGGGAGGAGGTGGAGGAGGGGGGATGTTCTACAGTAGTGGAATGTTTTCATGTTCCCATGCCCCACAAGCCAGAGCCCCCCCCCCCCCCCCCCCCCCCCCCCCCCGTTGTGCAGTGTATGGGCTGATATTACCCATGAAACGGTCATGACCATAAAACGACCAACGACCCCTTGATGGGTAATTGGTGCCGTTACACCCTGTGATTTTTTTTTTTTATTATTATTTTTTTAACTGCAGACAAGACACAGTCTTTACAAGGATAGATGGCAACAGCTTCTGATTTGATCTTCGAAGTTGTGATGGATCATATATGTAGCACTCCTTGGCCTTTTGTAAACTATGTGACTATATGGAACCTGTTTGCCCTCTAAAAAAATGTTTATTGAAGTTCATTGCTATGTATTTGGAGGTTACTATGGTTTTAGAGGCTTTTCCAGCATGAAATTATAGTATAAGATAGATAGAGTATAAGAGTCAACTCTGTTATTTATTGTAATTTCTTAAAGCTGAAACAAGGCGAAATGTAAAGCCATCATTTCTTCTCCAGTCTGAAAATATGAAGCACCCATAGCTTGAAGCAGGCCCGTGTTGGGGTTTGTCACCTCATATTTAAATAACCCAAACTGGTCAAACAGTGATCTGTCTGATCGCGCCCCATCCCTGCAACGCCTCTCTGTCTGCCAGACCTCCAGTCCTCCGCTGCTGCCAGCTCTCCTGTGGGGCCCACGAACGCTTTCATCTCCACATCCACAACACGCCAGACAGATGAGGATGCGTACGCACACGTGCGCGCACCCGTTTACACCGCCCGAGTGTGAGAAACGTGTAATAGACACCGATAAACAGTAAAACAGACCTCACAGGCAGAACAAGTCACCGCATTATCTACTCTTTCCCTCGTCCCTCTTTCCATCCTCTTTTCCTGTCTCGCACTCGAATGACACGCTAGTGCTTGTGTATCACATATCACAGTGCGGGAATAAAGTGCATGCCACGGAGGAGGACGTGTTCGCGTGGCGCACATTGTTTTGAAGCGGCACTCTGTGGTCCTCACTCTCCAAGCGGTCTGGCTTGAGGAGAATAGAAGGCAGGCGAGGAGCCGAACGGGACAGCCTGAAAACATCTGGTCCACAGTTGCACTGGCTCAGCCTCCAAGAACCCCTCTCCACTCAGCTCCACTCCACACCACTCAACTCCTCTCCTCCTCTTTCCATCGCCTTCACTTTATTTCTCCATTGCTGCGGAGTGTCTGTATAGAGCCATCACAGCGTTTAATTACAGCTAGTGATTCAGAGAGAGAGGCTGTGGCTTCTGACCCACTCATGTCCATGAACGTGGACCCAGCGCAGAGACATGTAGACACAACAAAGAACAAGTATAGACCTGCTGGCCGTTGGCTGCGTGTATGTCTGGGGTGTTTTTCTATGTGTCTGTGTGAACTAAGTGACAAATACAGGGGGCGCAGACTAAAAGCACAGCCATTACAGTGGTAAGTAGAGGCCAAGCCCAGCGTACCAGCATTGAAGAACACTGCACTCTCATCAGCACACAACTAAAAGCAAAATGCCAGGGTAATGTCACAGGTTAACAATGTCAGCTTAAATGAGTGAATGCATTAAAGGATGTTAGTGACCCTGACATGCTCAGACTAAGAACAAAAAACACAAGCACAAAGTAGCTTCCACGAGCCAATCTGAAGTTATTAGCTTCTTACATGCTTTTAGTTTGGAGCGAGCGGCAGGTAGGGTATTTAACTTGATTGATTTTTAGCCACTTGTCCAGGACAGATCTAGCTGTAAGCTAATATAAGCTAATACTAACTAAGTAGTGTCTTATTGAAGTTGAAATGCTAGCATGTTATCAAGCTTTTGCCTATTTTTTTTCCATCCCAGCAGACACTGAGCCTTGTTGCCATGCATTTTGGTTCAGGTTTTTGACTGCTTGATGAGTCTAGTTTTGAAAAAGAAATAGGGCAAGCATCTGATTCTGTTAAAGCTTACTTCTTCACTATGTCCAATAGTTTTACAGCCTGGACTCACCAGTATTTCTTTATTGTTAGACAATTGCAGGTGGCATAAGTGCACAGACCATGAATTTTCAAAGGCAAATAGCAATTCATGCAATGTTACCATGGTTTGTTATTTTGTAAGCAATATATTAGAGGACAAGAATAATATAATGCAGCATCTTTGTATTTCTTTGGGTAGATGACACGTTCCTCTTCATTTAGGGTTTCAGCACTTTGATGTAAACAAAGTGCAATAATTTTTCTGTAACTACTTTTTGATGGTGTTCCTGAGGGGTCAAGTGCACTGCAACTTAAGAAAACACCATAAAATAGAGAAATTCTACAAAAGCTCACAAAACACAACAGAAGTTGAATAAAACACAAACATAGAAAAAATAATGCGAAAGCAAAAGAAAAAAAAATCACAAAATAAAAGTTTTTTGGAAGAAACAATACTGTGACAGAACAGCTTCAAAACTATCTGATACTTCGGCAGCTGGTCCGTCACATTATTGTGTCCCCAGAAACACTTCCATTGTGTTTTGTGAGAGTTTGGGTTTTTTTCTACTTCTGTTGTGTTTTTGCTGTTGCAGAGTTTTTCTATTTCAGTGTTTGTTTGTTTTTTTTTATTGTTACAGTTACAGTTTGTTTGACCATGCAAGGGCACCGAACATTGCACTTATAAAGTAACACACACAATTTGGATCTAAATGCTGCTATGATCACTAAGTAGAATTCATGGTTCACAGTCTACTGGAAGTTTTTGTTCTTGAGTTAGAGTATGTAGTATATCCGGTCTGCTGTTATTGGTCTGTGAGCCATCCGCGGAGAAGACCGACATTGCAACAGATGAAAGCTAAACTAAAAATGAATACACAACGTACTTTTCGTGCTTTATTTTTTTGATCTTTGAAGTTTTTTCCGTGGTTTTCCTATTTGCACTGAACTCCTCTGTGGCTCCCCTCCATGTTTCGGCCCACTTTTCAACTAATCAGCATTTGGCACATGCGTACGACATCCGCGTCCAGCGACGTGCAGTTGTGATTTTGGAGTACTGCACGGGAGCACGTCTGCGGTGGGTGAAAAACCCCTCTCCGCTTGCTGCCCAAAGGGAAACGGACGCAGACGAACGCATTTGCAGGACCATAAATTACACTTTAAGGTTATTTAAGGTCTTCTCCAGTGTGTCAAAACAGCAATCAGCAATCCTACTGCTTGGATTTCATTTTAAGGGCAAGCAGGGTGGGTGTTGAATGACAATTATGTCTGTGTGACTGAAAAACGTCTTCCTAATCAGTGCTATGCCGTTGGTCAGACACTGGCATGCGCCAAATTTCTCCCCTCAGATGACTTAGGACATTAAATTAGCACTCCGTGTTGACAGTTTGACCCCAGAGTCCAAAATCGAAAATAAAGATGAACGTGTTTTCTGGTTGTACTCCTGATCTGATTCACCGCCTCCGGGCTTGGACATTTCAGATTATTCCACTGAAAACTGCTGTGTGGTCTCCGGGTCATAGCCAGTGACCCAGATCTCATCATCGGTGATGATCCTTGACATGAAAGTTGGGCCAATTTGACACGTTATTTGAGGTTTGTTCTCAGCTCAAGTTTGAGGTCTAAGGATGGTGAATTTGCTAATGCATACATGCAGATGGTCAGAATGGGACTATCAGTCAGCAATCCACGTGCAATAGAAGAGCTGGAAGGCTCACAGAGACAACCCTGGTGAGAATAACGAACAAATTTACATTTTTGATTGCACATGATACATTTTCAGTCCTCTTAGTCTGCTTGTCTGTCACTGAAATTACACAACAGAAATGATCTGGCTGAATTTCTTGAAACTTGGAGAAGTTACAGAAGAGCAAATGGTGCTTATCCAGACCTCTTTTAGACTGTGTTAGCACACTGGCTTTAGTGGCGCAAAGGGCATTTTCTCAGATTTTGAATATTCTGTCATGTTAAAAATGGTCCGTTTAGTGCACAGAATATGATAGCGCTCCAAAGAAAATGTCAAGAAATGACTGAATGGGCCATTCCACGAAAGTCAACCTATTCCAGGTACCATATCAAATCCCCTCAAATGTAAATGCTCCTTCTCACTGGGTGGCAAGGTTCAGGACCATGATCCCAGCAGGCCTTGAGACAGTTCTTTCAGATTAGAGAGCGCTTAAGTCTTCCTTTGATTTGATTCCTTTCTCTTGCCCCTGCTGCATCTATGACAGATGCTGGAGTACACAACTCTCTCTCCCTGGTGAGGTGAGACCATGAAATGACCGTTGAAATTGCACTGTAATCACGCACAGCTAAAAACAACAAGAAAATGTCTGCCATATGCCTAAAAGCCCTCTGTTTGTGTTCTTGTGAATTTAAGGGGGATTATTGACAAGGGAGTGAGTGGTGCCTGGATAGAGGAGCTGAGCCGGCAGTGACTCTTATTGCTCGTGTCTGTGATCGGATCTGTCAGAGCCACTCAGCTGTCTGTCTGTCTGGTGTTTGACAAGTGTTTGATGCAGCACAGGCCTTAGAGAGGATCAAGCCCTTCCTGAATTGGCTTTACCTCTCTCCCTGTGCAACAGGAGCTCAGCGAACATCAAACGCATCTCCCCCCTTTCTTCCTTTGTGAACTAATGAACTATTTTTATCAAAAAATATGTGCCGTCTGTGGGATCACCGGAGGAGATTGAACAACAGCACCCTTTGAGAGTTAGGTGAACAATCAAGGAAAACAAAAAAGTGGCTGCCAGCCTTGATTCTCTCATCACTGGCCATTGCACAGGGATTGCACCATGATCCTGACGGCCCCTGTCTATGTTTTTGTGCCTAAGCCCATCTGACTTAGTTTGGCTCCCCGCTTGTTAGGGTCTGGTCCTCTTTTGGGACAGTTGTGCTCCACGTCCAAACATGTGAGGGATTTCCTCCTGAAGTTTCCCAGTAGAGAGAAGGGGTGGGGGATGAAAAGGCTTGTGCAGAATTGAGATGTAAAGAGGGAGTCTTGCTGAACAATTTCTTTCTATATCCTTCCCCATTCCCTTACAGACCTAGAGAGACAGGAGGATGTATTGATTAGAGGAGCATGTGCACGCAAACACATTGGAAAACACTCAATGACACAGTTGATCATAGATGATTAGCTGGCTTGTTAAAAAGCTGATTGTAAGCCTAATTCAATAGCAGACGATACACTTAGAAATAAAGAAAAGAGGCAATAAATACTGTAAGCACAGTAAGCACAAATGCAAGATCACACATTCCTTAAATTACTGTTTATTTTTATAATGGAAGCAATGCTGTTTAGCGTACGCTAGTTAGCTGGTTATGCTATCGATTTCATGTTTAAGCCTAGAAACACTTGGGATGAATGCTACTTGGCAAACAGGGATACAGAAAGCCCTCTCCACTCTTAATACACCTTATTGTGTGCCCCCTCGTGCGTATGCTAACACCCATTTTATTCCCGTCTATAAAGGAGGCTGGGGAACTGTTACACAGAGAGATTCTTGCTCAGGCCTTCCAGGCTCACAGGAGGTGGCTGATCCAGGTAAATCCCCTAGCCAGGATGCTTCATTGGGGGTTGACCCCCTGCGTTACTTGAGCCCCAGACTCTCAACAAATCCTGGAGATGCAGATTCCCCTCCTCAGACAAATAATAAATGCTCCAAATACTTATATCACCTCTATAGTTTGATCTCCTTTTCTTGCCCAGATCCATTGTCAGGATGCGTTTAGAGGTGCCTATTTAATTCTGCTGACGTGCCTGTTTATGCACAGAGAGGAAGATTGCTGAGGTTCTTTGGAGTGAGTGGTTATTTTATTGCTTTTGCCTGTGGATCGCAAGTCTGATTAACTGTATCAAGGACAAAGTGGATGGTGTACAAGTGCATGAAACCGAACCGTCAAATAAGATCAAGAGCTACAGCAGCAAGCAGCAGTACATCACTGTAAAGACACAGAAATGTAAACGGCAGTTATATTACACAAGCTTCTGAGAATCTTGTTATTGAGTGTCCAGTAGAATAAATGAATCCATGCTCGATCATGTGTTTGCTGAAAAAGTTTAATTTCATCAGTTTGATGCAAAGCACTTATTGGAAACTAAGATGGATGACTATCATAACTCTGCAGCACATTTCCTGCTTTATATCACCGCATGTGGAAATTATAAGACGGATCAAAGACTCTATAGAGATCTCATCTTAATATAGAAGGCATGGAAATTAAACTGGAGTGCTGTAGCTCTTCCTATCTTTGAGTAAAGACAAACAGAGTTGACATCTGTAATAGCTTACTGTCTAGAATAATGAATTTGCTACTGTACTGTAGAGCAAGTTCCCTGATCTTTGGATCCATGTTTATATTTTACACTGCTGAACACTGTAGCTCGCTTTAGCTCACTCCCCCATGCGCACAACAAATGCAAAAGCAAATAGACCACGCCAGCGGCAAAGCCTTCAGGAACATCGGTGCAGGGGCCTCCCTTTGATAACTGCTGTGCTTTATATTTTTCTCATCAGAAATGAAACACAACATTAAGCCATTCATTAAAGTCAACTAGAGCTAATTATCCATCATTTACCCAAGAGCCCACGGGGCAGCGCAGCCCACGTATACTTAGGCCCAGATGTGTCGATGAGTCAGTCGGTAGATAGCAGACCGCAGAGGGGGCTGCTCATTTCTCTCTGGGCTCTGCGGTTTCCAGGGGCATCAGACTCAGCAGGCAGGTCTTAATGCCTGTTCACAGACTGGCTGCTGACGTTACCCTCATGACACCATGAGCCGTGTAAAGCTACCGCAATACAGCAAGGCTCCATTTACCAGAAAGAAAAGGGAAAAAAAAAAAATCAATGATGATCAGTTATACAGCCCTAATTCAAACTGAAAAATGAAGAGTGAGTATCGTACCTCTCTAGCAGGCACGTCTTCCGAGTTGAGAGGAGGCTGATTCGCATTAGCGGCAGGCCTATGTTCAGATAGCCTCTCGTTGCTGCAGGGGGCGACAGCGTGCGTACGATCCCTGCTCCCAAGTTGTTACATTTTGGCAACCCCAAGTGGAAGTGGGAAAACCGTAACAGTTTGCAGGATGTCACAGACCAGAAACCAGATTACGTCATGTAATTTAACCCCTGAGACCTAATTTCTCCTTTTCTGTGTCTGGTACTCTCACCAAACGATTAGAAATAATGACTGAACCGCTTTACCACTGAGGATGAGGAAATCTATCCCTGTATCACTGTGTTCGGTTGTCTACTGATGAGGCATCTGCTCAGTGCAGTTTAGAGGAAGCATTTATAGTTTGAGGTTAAGTGTTTGTGTGGTGTATATGAAGCTGTTACTGCTGTAGAAATTGACCTGTTGTCCAGTGACGGGATGCTAACTGAGGCAAAGAACCGAGGTGTAGTTTTCAATATCAGCTTTAGACAATCAGCTCTTAAAGGGACTGGTAAGGAACCATCTTGCTCCTGCGTGGGGCTCTTTTCTTCAATCAAGAGTGTTTGTGATACAGTATTAAAGTGAAAGAACATCCTGCTCTTTTAGTGGTTCACTTTAACCTCTTTTGAACTGATGTTCTATCGGTCAACACAACCTGCCAAAATCATGTCTGTTCTTAAGCCCAGTAGCCAGATGAGAAAATAGCATTCTTCTCAAGGTTGTAGATTATAAATTTGTTCCACCTTTTTTTTTTTTTTTTTTTTTTTTTTTTTTGTGTGCTCGGTCATGCAACATTGGGAAACCTTTGTATAAAACCATGGATACATCAGTCAACAGCCCCTGTTGTGGTATTTGGCATCTTTAGCTGACTAGTTAACAGAGCAAACAAAACATCGATCAAATTGATGCATTTCAAAATAATCCTCCTGTATTTAATAAATCCCTGCTACACACTCAGCATGATGAATACACGATGAACACAAATATACACACATTACATTTTGACATAATAGACAGTAATGGTGGTAGCTCATGCCTCTGAGATACAGTAGCTGCGGATTTTCTGTAATGAAAACACCTTCAGCTTTAAACAGGCTACTTCACCCATCCTCTCTTTCTACAAATGAATAAAGATGTGTAGTTTTGAAGGCTTTGCAGTTGTTTGTAAATGGGCCACATAATGTAAAAAATATAATTCAATTTGTTTATGAATTGGTAAACTAATGTAATTAGCCTCCATCGTAAACAATAGTTAGAAAAGTCATACTTTACTATGATTGGCTAAACATCTTTTAAGATAAATTTCATATGGGCATATACTGTACGCTGGCTCCTATTATATTCATTGGCATGTTATTTCTCTGTCCTGAGTAGTTACCTTAGCTCTAGTTAAAGGATTATCATGTTATGTTGTGCCAGTAAACTGTATCTCAGAAACCTGGGAAATGATACGTGCTCCAATTTTCCAACTTTCAAATCTGGCCTAAGGAATCGATCCACTGTGTGCTTTCTTGTACAGCAGGAAGAACTAATTCCTGACTTTCCAACATTTTGGAATGTTTTAAGTGAGTAAATGTGAGGAAAGATCTCTGGAAGGCAAGATTTGACTTTGGAGTTTCTTTGGAAGATAGTCTAATTTAAGCATCTGTCAAGGTCTCTTGTTAATAACTTGTTTGTGAGTGCTCGAGCCAGCAGCAGTGGTAACCCGGGGCAACAGTTAGTGTATTGGGCAAAGTTGAGCATGACTTTGAACCCTGAGTGGACTGATGGAGGAGAACTTCATTGCTTCTGTAGCCGACCTGTGCAGGTTGTGGCTGCATCTTGCTGGTGTTGTCGTTCATCTCCCAAGGGGGAAAAACAAAACTGTCTGTGCTGACCATCGGGCGCATTAATCACCGTGTCAGTCATGCATATTTTGCCAGGACTTCTCTGCTTAGAGACGCTAATCTCCGAGTCCGGTTTTCGCTTTAACTTACTGTCAGTGAAATAAGGCATCAAAGAGCCGAGCAGAGAGCTAACCTGCTTTTTAAATTCTCTGCGCTTATCCTCTGCCGGGGTCATAGATGAGAAAATAATGAGCGACCTAATCCCAACATTAGCTTTTTAAATCGGAATGCGTATGTTTTAAATCATTCTCGGCCAGCAGCGTGGTGATAGTAAGCAGAGCATGGGGTGAAAGAGAAGGAGGACGGAACGAAAGTGAATGAAAGAGTGTGATCCAGAATAACCTTGTTAGGGCTAAGTGACGCTGTGCAGAGGGCCTTTTGTCAGTTGGCTGGCAAGATGAGCATCTTGTAAATGATTGTCCTCTCTGTCAAGGGGCTGATTTCTTTTTTCCTACTATCTGACGTCTGTGTCTCTGCCACAGTACTTCAAATACTGGAGCTTTTTCTCCTTTCGCATCTGTATCTGTTATAAACTGTGGCCTCTTTTTATACATAATTTCATCCTGTAGTACGCTCTCCTTGTTTCCCAATGTCAAATCACCCTTCTGCAGCGTTTCCCCCACAGGCGGACACAAACAGCACAAAGCGCCATTAAAAGTTTTGGCTTACCTATCAGGCCCACGCCTTAATGAACCACGGGTCAGCTGAGGTCACATGGCTATGTCCCACCTATAAATCAACTGCAAACTGAGTTCAGCGGCAATATAGGGCAGTGTCAGTCTGTAACCTTTTCCCAGACAGAGGAGTTGTCGGTGTGTGAGTACTGGCTGGCTGCAGATCCTTTCCCCTTCACAGCATTATAAATGTATGTGTGAGGAGGCCCTTAATGGCTGCTAATCCAATTTCTGCCACTGAAATCAAATCTCACTGGCGCCAGTAGTTCTCTCCTTCCCTCACAAATAATGGCCTCCGCTTTGGCCTGTTTATGAAAAAGACGAGCCGCCAAAAATTCCGGCTTTACCTTCCTTAAGTCCCATCGAATCTCCTTCAAAACTGTTTGAATGTTTTTGTTGTTGTTTTGTTGTTGTTGTTTTTGTTTTTCTTTGTTCTGCCCCCAGTCCCTATTCCATGTTCTTCGAAACTTATTAATTGACCGTCTGTGTCGAGTGAAAAGACGGGGTAACAGAAGAGCAGGGGCAAGTTTTCAGCAGCGTAGGATCCCATTTACCGTATGTCTTAATGCCTTCTCGAGGTCAGCCATCGATTTTTGTTCTCAAACCGCAAAGCAAAGGAGATAAGATTAGGCCTTTGATTCCTGCGCTGCTGCCGGAGCCGTGAGTGGATGAAATCACTTGGCCTGCCCATTGGTTGGTGTGTTGTTTCTTTTTAGGGGGTTGTGGCCTCTGTGACGATAGGGTAAGGTAGCAGTAGCCTCACAATAACGTGTGAGCTAACAGTGAAAAAGTAGGTTTTGGTTTTTTTTATTTTAACGGGAAAATCTCTTTATGGTGACAAAAGTAAACAAAAGTCTGATTTCTCTCATGTAAACTTATACATGTTCTTCAATTTGCTTCCCTTTTCCAAAACAAACATATTGGCTTTGACACAGATGAAGGGAGCTTTGGCTTTGGCCCCCTTCCCCCTGGATATGGATTTGACTGATTATCTTTCAGTGCATCAGTTGGACAAGTAGTCATATTGCCATTCCGCAAGGAGATATTATTCTGGAGTGTGATCCTAATAATATGATACGTCTAATAGCACTTAACTCTTAGTTGGAGCTGTACCATACTGAGAGCCTCAAATAGAAAGTCAGGGACATGGAGAGGGGAAACGGGAAGGATAGGAAAGAAAAAGAAAAAGTAGCAGATCCTGAATGGCTTTAAGAGTTTATTGAGGAACGTCCTCTACGGTGCTTGTGGAGAGGTTTAATATCTCTTTGCTCATTGGTTTGGCAGCTGAAAAAATTGGAAATGACACAAAGTATTTCTCAAGCTCACAAAGGTGATATAGAAGCTCACGATCACAGACTCCCAAGCGTACAGGGCATATGCCGCACATCATTCGCACATGTGCTCGCACGCTGACTGATACACAAAAGAATTCCACAAAGGTCACTTTTGACAGCGGTAAATAACAATCCCACCGCAGGCTCTGCTTCTGATTCCGAAATGCAAAAACATTTTGATTTGCTCTTGAGAGCTTTGTTTGTTTGTTTGATTCACTTTTCAGTTCAAACCCGAATGCGAACGTCAAGTTGGCAAAGAAGACTGTATCTATGGAGGAGAACCAAACATTGGTGAAGTTGCGGTTTTGCTCTACTGATAGTAAATGCAGCCAGAATGGAAAGAGAATTTTTTATTTTTTTTAAATGGAGATAATTTTCTTATAAAAGTCGTGCTCTTTTGATTTGATCCTTGCTGTGCCAGTTTCAATGCAAAACAAAGACAGAGAATGATTTGAAGGCCACTGTGCCTTCCAAGAGAAAATTATCTTTACATGCTGTAAGATTTATGAATTTGTTCTTGGTTTTGAAAGCAATTGATGCAAATTAAACTGTTTCCTCTGTGAACCCTAGTAATCAGCTTAAGTGATTACATCGGTCGTAAATATGAGATGATGAAAGCTCAGTGTGCACTGTGCCCTGAGGAAAGGCTAAATGGGAGTTCATAGGGTAGATATGATAAAACATCACACTGGGACTGCACCAGATGCAGGGGGAAGGGGCTTATGTGGGGAGTGGTTGCCCTCTAGCTGTCAGCGTTGAGACTGGATTATGAAATATGGTCCTAATTTTCTGTCGAGGTGTGTTTATGAAGCACTATCAGTTAGCTTGGGGGCGTGAGCTTAGCTTTGAAATGTACTGGTAATGTTGATGTGAAGGAGTATGATTGGAAGGAATCACTAGTGGCTTGGAAAAGTCTGAACTTGTCAATATCTGCTAAATAAAAACCAAAAACCCCCCAAAAGAAACATTTGGGATGGAAACGTGGGAACACAGACAGGTAAAATATTGAAGACAAAGAAAGTGAGAGGAGAGCCTTTCAATTAATGATAAAAAAGAACAAGGAGCCAGTGGAGAGAGTCAGGATTCAAGCAAATGCTAAAGTAAAGTTTTTTGGGTAACAAAGCTAGGGAACAGGCTAGAAGGCAGTGTATTTGGTTTCTGCTGGGAAGGCCCTTGTTTTTATTTTACTTCCTGTGTTATATCCTATATCCCATATGGAAGATGATGATTTTACTTGTACTCATTGTTGATGGCTGTCATCAACTTGCCACAGCCACAGACCAAAAGACTGAACAGGAAAAAAAGCTTTTGAAACAAAGTTGCAAGAGGGTGCTAACGATGGAGGCACTGTTTTGAGACTTTGAATGCAAAGGTTACCAACCATAAAGAATAAGTTCTATTAAATAAGCATTCAGATTAATAATAACTAATTATTCAGTGCACAGTGGTGTATAAACGCACAGTGAATGTCAATTCATCCAAAGTTATATTGGAAGTGTGCAACTTGTGATTGTATCAGTGATTGGAGCTTGTAGGTAGCAGCATTTATTAGTGCAAACAAAATGGATTGAATTTTCCATCCTTCTTTTCTAGTGAGCTACTGTCATTGATGATAGACTATTTAATTCAAAGTCTGAACATATTGCAACAAGGTGCCAGCATTAGCAATGCAGCCATACTGACACAGCATTATATCCAGTGACACAGTAAAGTAGCCTAGATAGTGTTTTCTGTGTAAATTTTAAGTAAAATTGTAACACAACTGTTTAACTCTTTAGTTTACAAAAGCAAGGACTAAAATGATCTAATAATGGAGCTCTTCAGGAACCTGCCACAATGTCACGTAATAAATCGAAATTAAAAAATAAAAAATATTTCCTACCTGGGATGCTGTAACCTGGGCCGGGTTTTTTAACCATTTGCTCAAAGCCCGCCTTTACCACCGTGTAACCGAGTCAGTAATTTCCATCATGTCATATGGGGTCCAGTTGTTTACTTCTGGGTGGCATATCTCCAGCTCTCTTGCCTTTACTGCGTGGTTGTACTTGATGGCGTGCCTCAAGTGGCAAAACAATTTGTTGTTTCCCCCTTTAGCGAGAACAGTTTTCTTGCATATTTTGCAAAGCTTTATTGGAGTACCTCCCTTTTCCTCCCTAGACTGATATGTGGCTCTTGCTGTCAGACATGTCTGGGCTTGTGCTGTTGTGCCAGCTCGGGAATGTAAATGCATGGTGTTGCTAATATCATTGGTATTGTGATATGACATTTTTATATCATGTAAAAATTTATAATGATATTAAGGATGGCAAATTCCTAATTTGCAACAGGAATGTAATAAGCAAACTTAGCTTTAGCTCTAGCCCTATTTAGCGCAGTATCTACCATTCCCATTGTTTAGCTAGTTAGCAGTCTCTTTGTGGGAAATAAATGCAATCAGCGTCTGTCTGTCTGTGTGTGTGTTTACTGTCTTTACTCAGTTGGCCTCAACACTTTAACTTTCAGAACAATCCCAGTGTTCACACTAACCAATCAAAATCAAGCAGGAGGAGAAGAAAAACTGGGCAGGAGATGTTTTTTTGTAACCAGGCAACAATAAGCACTCAAGAGAAGCGAAATTGAAAATGTGGTCAGGGGCACAGCGAGCGGAAAAAATAATGCTAAGAAAACTAGCTTTAGGCATTACATGTAGAATTACACTGCAGGTTCTGTTTTGCCTTTGGTTGTAGCTCAGTTTTGTTGTTACTGAAAATTCAAATTTTCATTCTCTTCACAATCATTTAAAACAACAAAAAAATTAAAGTTTGCTCAATAAAATTTGTGATAGTAGCAGTGCATGATGTAGAAGAGGTGCTAAACAGGCATTTCAGGCTGTAATTAATTAGTGTAACTATTAATTTGTGAACTTTTGTTTGGATTTTCTATAAGTCAGCCTGCTTGTGCAGCTGCTGAGTTTGTTTCAGTGTGTGTGTTTTGTGAGCGTAAAACTCTTTGGATTACAGATCCCCTGCCCAGTCCTGAACTAGCCAGGAAAAGAGCCTTTTAACTTAACTCTCACATATTTATTTGTTTTAAGCAATTGCTGTAAATGCAGGCTTTTTCAGTTTAAATGCAGCCTTGCGTCCAAGGAATGGCCCACGAGGGCTTTGCCCGTTACTGAGGGAGTTTAATGCAGCACCGTGTACTTTATTGCTGTCAAATGTAATTTATCCTGACTTGATTGCACTGAAAGCCGTGTTTATCAGGCACCTAGCAACACTGTTTTGAATGAAAATTACCTCTTTAAAGAGCAATTAGGAAAATGAACCTATAGGCCAAATGCCTTTGAGCTCCAGACTTACTTTAATATTATTCTACATTAAGTAGAATCAGCTAAGCAAGTGTACAAAGTCCCCTGGCAATATTTTTCAATCGAAGGGCATGAGAGTTTGATGGAAGAGATGTGAAAGTTGTTTTCAAAGGGTGATGTTAACTAGGAGCTGTGTGCGAGAAACTTTATTGCCATGTTTCAGATTGGCAAAGTGACTGAAAATAACAAGATTAGATTAATTGCAGGAAATAACTCAGAGATGGTTTGATGTTTGCATGCATCTGTATTATTCATTGGGAAACCCTGTTACTAGAGCAATATCTTGCTTTCTCATGCGTGTCAGCTTAAATGAGTGAATATTTTCAAATCTACCTCACAGAGCAGCCCTGAGAACGGGAAAACAGTCTTTTGTATGGGTGCGTTGAAGGGCCAACGCAACACCAGCACATACAGTATGAGAAGGCAATTAGAGATGGGGCCACATTTTACACACCGTTACCTTCCTTTCAAGACAAAAGCTTAAACAAGTGCTGTAATAAGACGTAGAATTAAGCGGTGAAGGCCACCATATGAGACTTGTTTTTCTGTAGCACTTTCCTCCTGTGTTTCCCATGTCAGCGACCCAGAGCGTGGCTTGTTTCTTTGTGTTCTAGATCAGGATCCAGATATCTTTCTCATCATCCAAGCTTGACTCCACTTTTCCCCCCATTAGATTTTCTTTCCCCCTAAATTCCCTCACACTCACCCGCCTCCCCTCTCCTCCCTCTGCACACATACATCTTGCACACACACCTCGTTATCTTATTTGTGGCCTTGGCAGCCAGATTGGTTGCCTTGTGGTTCAGTAGCCAGAGTTTTCTCTGTCACAGAGAGCCTTGGGTGCAGATCCTTCACCACACACGCTTCCATGAGAGCAGGAAGTCAGTTCCCGGCATGCTTTGCCCATCCCAGTGAAACCTGGGATGGATTAACCTTGGGCTGGGGGACCTTTCCAACTTGGAAAAGAGTTATGCAACTTCCCATACTTATTGCTGCTCTCTATTGCAGTGACAGTGAAGTGTTGGGCTGTACAGACGTTTGTTTAAAAATGGGGTTCAGTTCTGAGGGCTGGAGCAAGCTAAGACCTCATTTGTGATGTTTCCTAACGTAGGACTCACTTTTTACATAATGCAGGCTTTGGCAAAAGTTCACATACGTACCTTTTTAAGGCCCTCACAAGCCAATTGTCAACAAACACGAGAGAAAATACACATTGTGGAAGAGAGCCAGAGATTAATAATAATAAAATTAACTGAAATGACCTGCCAACCTTAGGCTAAAGAAGAGAACGAGTTCGACATGAGGCGGTGTAAAATACAAAATCGCTCTCACTCAGAGAATCTCACACCTGACGGTAATGATTAAAATGAAAAATCTTTTCTCTCTCTTGTTTCTGCTCAGGTGGTTCAGGAAAGCATCGATCCAAAGAGCCAAAGAAGAAGAACAAGCAGAGGCTGCGGTTTCGAGCTCAGAACCAGCACAGTGACCACTTGGCCTCTAAACGCTCCAGCCAGTGAGGACTGAAACTACCCAGTGAACAAAGAACCAACGCAAAGCTGCTAGCCGCTGCTGCACCTATATTCTGACTGACGACTATCACGAACCCCGCCTCCTCCCGTCCTGCTGCCCAGCCCTATCCCACCTTCGCCCTGCCAACCAGGACTCATAAATCTGCCAGTCCAACAATATACAGCGTATAATGTGTGATATAAGTACAACACTAAACCACAACCACACCAAACACATGCTTTCATGCCTCTGCCTCCTGCTAATTCTCCCCGAGCTGCAGTGACCAGCCAGGTGACTCTGTTCTCCCAGCCTTGTTACCTTGTGGATCTTTACAGTTGACATTACCGAACTCATTTCATCGTCATTAACCATGTCATTCAACGTCTGGGGTGACGGAAGACGGAGGAGCCACCAGAGGTACCGCGGAGGCGGAGGAGCCAGGAAGGGGACGGTGAGGTTGTGAGGGAGTTGGCGACATAAACTGTTCGGGAGAGATTTAAAAATACGCTCGAGGAAGCAAAACGATGCTGATGGACAAGAAAATGGCATCTTGACCTGAGAGAGAGACTATTTTTTTGTTCCCTATATTTATGTCAAAGCTATCCTTACCTTCCTTATTCATGGAGACAAGTGTTCCCATTGTGGCCTTTATGTTATGTACATTTTTGAGAGTAATATTAAAAGAAATTACCATGCATAGTTGCAAAGTATTTTATTCTCAGCACAAACTGTTTACGTTCAGACCGCTTTATGCTCTAACTGTATAGTGTGGTTAAAAAACTAAAAAAGAAGAAGAAGAAAAGAATAAATTTAGTTGTTCAACTAGCATGGCAACAGACTCGTGTACATAGTTGATCTAATATTGAAAGCTTATTACTGTATTTTCAGTATTGACTCGTTCATCGTTCTAAATGTTTTAGAGAAAAAAAGGTTGTAATACAAGCTACAGATTAAAATGATTAAAAACAAATAAGAAACATAGCCACCATATAGCTATTTCATTTATATGGTATATATTTGATTTATTTATTAATTCTGTTTTGTACTTTTTTTTGGTTCCGTGAGAATTTTTGCCTCATACTGTTACTCTTATATGCTGAAATATTCTTTGCGTTCCTTATAACAGTGCATATCTTTAACACGTGGAAACGCTTTCTCGTCTGTCACGCAGGTGTTGTATTCCTTTCATTTGACCTCATCTACTGATTTTGATGTTTTAAAGAAGAAAAAAAAAACAAGACTAATAAAACTATGCTTTGACATATTCTAGGTTTATTGATTAGGATCCAGCAAATGTATGGTCATAGGACTGCATATGTGTACATTGTGTTTTATTAAAAAACATTTCATGTGACTGTATGATGAAGCCTTTCATTATTGTCTGTGGCTATAATATATGTGGCTAAACTCTGAAACTGTAGTTTTCTTGTCTTTTTTTTCCGAGTACCATTGAGTGATTTCAAAAACATTTGTGAAATCCGTCATGTCATGCTGCATGAGACAAGTGGTATCTCCTGCCAAAGGATTGGATATGGTCGACTAGGCCTTAACGGCATGACAGCACCGTTAAGGGTTTGTAATTCACTATGACGTAGCCTCGTGAAAGCTACAAAACCAGCGGATGTCATTGGTGGCTCATCCATCTCCAGCATTACACTATAATTTCCTAACAACTTGCGTTTGGCTGTGTCTTTTGTCATGTGACACACAATCAATCACCAACTTAAGTGATGCACGTCGCACTTACTTCTGTGATCTTCAAAACATTAAATAATCACACAAAAATTTAGCTTTATGCTAAATCTATCTGGTATATGGGTGAAGAGAGCATGTTCTAATGCAAGTCATGGCTAATTTAACCCGAGGTCCACGCTGCGTAATCACCATCCCAAAAAATGAAGGAAAGAAAAAAAAAATCCAAATCTGCCAGACAGCTTATGGATGCCCAGTAGCAGATGAATCGCGCTGTGTCACATATATATCATCCTGGGAGAAAGAGACCACAGTCTTCCTGCTCTGGTTAACCCCCCCTGAAATCACAAATGATATTTCCACAGGGAGCCTGTCAGTGTTGAAATACCCCTCACTTTATGGGCTCCATGTCTACCTTAAGGCCAAATATGCAGCTTTAAGTGCCTGAACATCTTTCACAGGTGTTCCAAGTGGCACGGCAGACTTTACCCAGGAGGCTTTTCACAGCTTAACAGTGGAGCCGCAAAACCGACATGTAGTAAAAGGTTATCAAGTCAAAAGAATAGCTAACACATTTGGTTATTTTAGTTACCATGACATTAGAACAATGAGAATAGAAACATTTAATCAAACGCAATACAAAATGTCAGCAATGTTTCAATAAGCCCTGTATGGCTATAGCAAAGAAATCATTTTTGGCTAGCATGTTAAGTTCACAAAGAGGATCCAGATTAGGTGCTGCCAGGTCACTGATAGTGCTCACTGAGCCTGTTCCAGATCTGGGAGTAGATCTCCAGGAAACTGTCGTTACATTAGGAGCATGCCCTGATGTTGTCAGGCATGTGTACAAGAACATTAGGGAGCCATACAAACTAGTGAGTTGCTGCAGTGAAATTCCAGTATAATGGACTAGCCTGCCTCAGCATTTTTTCACTCTGATTTTAAGAGCGACTTTCAAATCTGGACTCTGTAGTTTGATTATTTTCATTTCGAGCAAACAGTGTGGCATCCTTTTGTTCCAAAGACATTACCCAGTCAGTATCAGTATAGATTTCTAGCATGATTTTTTCCCATTGAGATCTTTCCTTTAGTTTTTTTTTAAAAAAAATCCACATTTTCTGTCTTGTATTTTGGGCTTTTGGAAGCAGCCAAATTTTGGGGGGAATAACATCAATGGCCAACCCATGGCCTTTAATACCTTATATGTAATTTAATGCACGTCTAAAGGTAGCTAACTTTAACTCTAGCTAACAAACTTACCCAGTTGCAAGCCTTTATTTGACAGACAAGTAGTATTAAATAGTTTTAGGCCTCCATCTAGAGCTGTCGTAAAATTCTACTTTCAAAAAAAATGTATCTAAAGATGGCAAAAAAGGGAGCCCATAAACAACCAGTTGGGCCAATGAGTAAATGAAACAAAGCAAAAATGAAATAAATTTTTGAAAGGAATTAAACATGTCATAGATGTTGAGTTAGTTGTTTTTAAAGACATCTGCTGCCGGTTCCAAGTTAATGAACGATTCACAGATGTCATCTCCCGGGCCAGACTATCACTACTCCAGACTTGGGGATTAAACCTTACAGCTTACGGAGAGGAACTCCACTGAAGTGGATTCATTAAGCACAAGACCACCACTAAAGCACACATTGCAGCATCCACAGTGGAAAAAAGAAAGTACAAAGAATCACATCGCACATTTGATGCGATGCGATCAAACTCTTATAGTTATTCTTTAATATTGGTCTGTCCCTTTCCACTCATTTGTTTTTCTGTGACTGTGAGAAAAAGGACATTGCTGCAATTCTCAGTGTTGTTGAGGAGGTTAACAGTCATGCACACATCAGAAGGAATGGTCCTCCCTGTGCAAACCACTTCTGTAAAGTGTGTGAGTGTGTGTATGCCTTCCTTTGTGCGGATTTTTTTAATGTTTGTGCTGAATGCGGTTAGGTGGCTGAGACTGAAGCTCCCTTTTAATCTGACAGAGAGCATTTTCATTAGTTCTGTTGGGTCCTATTATTAAAGCCTGCTTCAAAGGCACAACAAGTGAAACCACTAACAGGAAATGACCCAGTGGGCTTGAATTCGGATAGATCAGTGCTTTTAAAGCAGGTTGGGATGGCGCTTAAGCATATCTGCTGTCGGCCATGTATGCGGCTCACAAGACAGTAGGAGGATAACAGGAGGGGTGCCGAGACCTCTGCCCTATATTAAATATGCTGCAGCTTAATGCGAGTAAGCAGTTGTGGCATATGTGACACATTCGTTCCAATGTGCATGGCAGAAGTGGAAGTTATGACATTGGTGGGGCAAATAAGATTGCCCTGGATAATAAATGTTGCAATAATTTGCTGTTTTTAATAACTGTATAATGAGCCATCGCTTTGCCCTGCGAGTTGACGGAAATCTGGAATCATTAATCTTCTGGTGGGTTAGCCATGGTGTTTGGCACGGCCTGAAACAGCACTGAGTAGGAACATACTGGTGTCAAAGGACAAGCAGATCTTAATATTTTTGAACAAGTTTGCCATATGTTAGACATCATGATGTGTACAAGGCTGCGAAATGGTGGCATTAATGGGTGACTTTTATTACTAAACTCGCTCCTAATTGCAACAATGCAATCCAAAGTCAACTCTCAAAGCAGGAACTCGCTTCATTTGGAGTTGCTAGGGAACACGTTAATCCCTAGAATAAATACAGTCTTCAATAAAAGCTAATTGTCTGTGACAGTCATTTGCTTTGCTGCAGAAACATTCAAAATGGGAAACTGTAAAAAGATTCAGAGTTGGAGTAGCGGTGCACCGGTTAAGCCTGCGTGGATGATCGCAATCGTGTAGCCCCGTTATGTCGGCCTCACCTGCAGGACAGGAAACGTAGGCCCTTTGTCATAATGCTCACCTTGTGCATTAATATTGCCATGCTTTGACACACATATATTTTTGTTTAAATTTCTGGATGACAAATGGGGATATTTATGAGTCACTTGCGCTGGTAGTGTTTCAGTTGAGCTTCATTGCAGCAGGTGCAGAAGAGAACATGGGACGTTTTTATCACCATCCATTACATGGAGCAGACGGGCATTTCTATACCTACCCGGCGCGGCGATTCCTAAGGGTGCCGTAAGTATTGTTTTTCCTGGCCGATTCAACCCCGCGTTCTTCTGGAATACCTAGCTGGTTCTTTTACACTGGGATTCAAATGCAACACAAAGCCATTGTCCCTGCTCAGTCATAGGCAGAGCAACTCGCTCATACCACTCAGGATGTGACACGCAAGGGCTTTATGACCTGAAATGAATCATACTGCACACCTTAAACGCATTACAGGCTGGGCAAACATTTCCTCTAACTGGTGCTTTGAGAGCCATGGGCACAACCATTATATTGGACTCAAGAGCCAGCTGGTGAGGACAAATCCACAAGGATTCCTATTTTCCCTCTTCTGACTCTCTGGCAGCCCTGCTCCATTCATTCAATTTTTATATGTGCCCACTGCCTAGTAGCTGCGTTACTACTGGTTTCAAGGGAGAATTAATCAAAAACAGGTCTTATTAAAGTATATTAAGACCAGTTGAATGGGATATAATGTACTCAGTCAGAGCCCAGAGGGGCTTTATGTGAGCCATAGCTGACACTAGTGGCTTCTATGTGTAGGGATATGTTGTTCTGTAGTGGCACTGCATTCCTTCCTGGGGGGCTATTCGCTTAAGCCAGGTATTGCATTGTGGGTAAGCAGATTTTAAGTGGGTATGAATACAGCAGGGGGTAAAGCAGGCTCTCATTGTCCAGGAATGTTTATCCCCAACCCCTCCTTGATTCAGGGATGGATTATGCAGTAGCATGCTTCAGAAGCAACCTTTGGCTCCACTTGGAGGGTCTGTGGAAGGAATATTCATTCATACATATACACACACATGCAAACAGTTGTTATCCTTCTAATAAGAAGCCAGGTTGATTGCTCCCTTAAGGCCCGTGGTGAGTAGGTGGAAGTGGAGCCGCTGAAGCAGGGTGTTGAGGGTAAGTCCCTGGGCTGGGCTTTTTGGGAAGACTGGAGCCAGTGATGCCCCCAGTGAGCGCAGCACAGTCATCATCTTCAGCACAGCAAATTTTATTGGGCAGTGTGTGGGTTGTAGAAACGTGTTTAATCAACTCAGCTATAGGGGAGGTCTTGACCTCATCGCAGACATCTCCAGCCCAGATTGAGCGTGTGTGTGTGTGTGCCTTTGCTGTCGAGCGTGACCTGCGGTGGAGTCAGTGGCTGACACTCTGCTCTTTGCTGGTTTAAGTGATTAACTGGAGAAAGTGATAACTGATTTGTCAGTTAAGAGTCTGAAACAACTGCTGTCAAATGTCATTTTCCCTGTAGATCCAGTCACAAGGGACCTTTTTTGAAGTCCCTATCACACAGTGTTAGATATCCATTTTTTTAAACATCTTGCTTGCAATTTCTTTCCTATAAAGAAACAAGCCTGTAAATATTTAGCATTTGCTTAACCACGGAGTAAAAGTTGAGTCCCAAATTTGGATTGAATGCACATAATTGATATTTTTAACCCCTGCTGAAGTCAAGTCAGCCGGCTTTATTGTCATTTCAACCATATACAGTGGTACAGTACACAGTGAACGAGACAGCGTTCCTACAAGACCATGCGACAGGACTACATAAAGTGCAAGTGTGCAAAAATTGCAAAAAACAGTGCAACAGCAGACAGAATGATGCAGACACAAGACAGTGCAGACACAGAAAGTGGGGCTTTCTGACATCACGGGAAGGTCAATAACCTTCAAATAACAATTACTGACTATTTGTAAATGACATTTACTATCAGATGGGCTGGCATCCCCTTTGAATTGTGATGCCTATGTTTATTTCCAGACATTTCAGCAAGTGCCGCCATCAGGTCAAGAGTTTGTAGCCCAGTAATTATGTGCTACATAAAGTTCTTTGTTCCAGTTGTGTTTGTCTTAAAGATCTAAAGTGACTTTCTTTTGTATGATTATTATTATTTTTCTGGCTAAACGCCATCCCCTGCAAATCAAATCACCAACAAAAAGCAGCACCGTGTGATTTCCTCATCTTACCACCCGAGAAGTTTAGTTTACACACTTAAATATCACTAGTTTAAAAGATTTATAGACGTAGTGTACTGCATTTACCGATGAACAGGGCCCTAATTGCTACCTGCCTGCACTGTGCCTCATATGTGTATGTGGGTATGAGTCAGATAAAATAAACCACATGGTGTGTGTGCGTGTCTCTGTGTGTGTAAGGAAGCTGAACAGAGCCCTGTGCACTCATTTACTATCTCCTTGTGTGGTTTGGCAGCAGCTTTGTCGGTATGGGGGCGTACAACGGGCATCCGTCTGGACGTGAGGCAAGCCTGGCATGCCTCTCAGCCCCCTGCAAGGCTGAATGAGGGTGGGATCAGAGCAGGAGTCCACCAGGCTCCAGACTGGTAGTCTGTGCATGCATGTAAGCAAATGTGTGTGTTTTTCTTTGTGTATCTGCACTTCTGTGTGTATTGGGGGTAATTAAATTGTAATCACACAGGCTTAAACAGCAACCACAGGGTTTGCCATTGTTCTGCATGTCACTTGCAATCTGTTGACTTCTTTGCATATTGTTCCATCCATTCACAACTCTGTCAGATAGACTGCCTGAGTCTGTGTGTTCCCTAATTATTTCTACACCGGTTTAACACCGCATCATTTATTTGACCTTTGTGGTCATTATAATAGTGAGGCACGATCCAGCCATGCTGAAAGTAACACAATAGCATGCACACCACCATGGCTGGATGCCATACCTCCATGTTCTGTACTGGATAATAAGTGAACCACTGCAGAGCTGAGCCTGGTTTGCACTTGGACAGCAGACCACCCTCGGAAAATATAGCCGCCTCTGTTGTTTGTCCCTAGACACTCCCTCTTTCTGATCATCACAGTTGTTTATTGTACATAATAGTAAATACAGCATGGATAAATACATACATCATATTTTTTTAGCTGAAGATGAGAAAGTAAAGCTGCTTTTGATGGAAGCTACTCAAATCTGAGCCTCACTGGCAACATATGCCACAGCCACTGAGCAGGCAGCAGTCACAGCAATGATGGCATCTGACGGGGCTAGTGTCGCGATTCTCCCCGATGTCAAACGGCATCTGTGAAAAAATTTTTTAAATACGTCTGAACAATAAATACATCAAAGAGGCTTCTTCCTGTTAAAAGGGAGTTTTGCTTCCCACTGTTGCCAAGTGATTTCTCACAGAGGGTTGTTTGATTGTTTGGGTTTTCTCTGTCTTATTGTATCGTCTTTACCTTACAATATAAACCATCTTGAGGTGACAGTTGCTGTGATATGTCATTATATAAACTGAATTGAATTTTCCTGACCTAGAGTTTAATTTTCCCCAGATACTGGTGTAGGCACAGTACGTCAGGGCTGTGACAACTAGAGGTTTTAAAGGAAAGAAGAAACCGAAATTCTACCGTGTTTTTATTTAGTGTGAGTAGCTTAAATCCAATGTTTACTGGCACATATTTCTAGCAACAATGTCTACACCAAAATAATGTGTAATTGCAGTGTAATATAGGGTGGTTGGGGTAATGATACAGTAATACAGCCCTCTCCCCTAAAATTGCAATGTAAGATTGGGCAACACCGTTTGTCCTTTCCTCTAAAATATCTCAGTTATTAATTCCTCAAATACTCTTGACGTATTTTTTCTTTGTCTTTCTATCCTTTAAAACTTCAGTTTGCTACTCCTTTGTTCTGCTTCATTGAAGTATTTTTTGGGTACTGAAAATGAACCCTAAATTTAAAAAAATTGCCCTGTAAAATTACAGGATGGGTTGTCGGCTGTATTTTGAAGTGCTACTTGAAAGCACTGTAGATTAGAAATTGAATGAACTCAGGCTCCATGACTTATTTTAAGTATTTGATCAACTCAGCATACCATCCATGTTTCTACTGACGTCTCTTCTTGCATTGCAGCAGGATCATCAGTGCTCTTTTCTTCCTCAACATCTTCTACCTGTTGATTAGTTACATACATTCAGAAACACAGTAAAACACACAGAGCTGATGAGCATTGAATAAAAAGGAATAAATCTTAATTTACATCAAGCAGGCTACTCACTGTTGTGAATGGGAAGGCAGCGTTCCCCTCAATGTAAATAGTTAGTGCGACAGCCAAGATGACTGCAGACGCGAATGTTTTCATTTTCAGCAGTTTAACTTGTCAGAGTAGTTGAATTTTTTCGTTTCTGCTATCAGTGCTTTTGAGCATAATGGCTCTGTTTGCTGATCATGCTGTTATTTATACAGTGTTACCTTGTCACTGGCAGTACTTTATTCCCTCTTGGGAAAGGCTTGCAACACTACTTAAATGATGCTGGGTATTGTAATAGGAAATTCCCAAACAACAAAATGTTCAGGACTTTGCACTGGTGCGAACAGTATTTGTTCAATAATCTTAATTCCTTAATTCAGCCATAGTATTGAATTTTCATGAGTGCAACAGTTTAATACAGCACACAGTTTGTCACCTATATTCTGCACTATGCTACTAATACACTAATTATTATTTCAAATTAATGTGTCCAGTGCTTGGAACTTTCTTATAAGAAGATGCTAGACTGAGTGGGTTTCCTTTCAGTATTGACCAGTTACGGGACAGTGCAGCTTAAATAATGTAGTTTGCTACTGTCTATTACAAACTGAATTTAATCTGATCACTCAGTTTTCCCTCAGTTGTGTGAATCTGTTTCCTGCACACAGACAACTGCACTGAATGCAGGGATTATGGTTTTATGATACAGAATATATATTTGATGTCAATGTGTAATACTCTGTATTGATTTATTACACATAATAAAGATCCTAATATGATGACATATGATCCGGTTTTCAACAGATCAGTATCAAATGTCATGTAACTGTCAACTTAAACACAGAGCAAATGGCTTATCTTTAAATTTTGTCACTCTATTACAACCACTTTAATAATGTAAATCTGTTCAAGGAAATAAATTGTAGGGAAATACCAAAATCAATAATGACAGGAGTGCACGGTGTGTTTACTCTGATAAAGGTTGAAAGGGTCTTTTGAATTTTACTAAACATCTTGTGCAATAACCAAAATCCCTTATCTCCACTCTGTCTCATGTACTGTGACCCCTCTGACCTGTTAGCTTTATCTTAATGAGCACATCTGTGTCAACAACAACAACAGTAGGATTATTGGCTCTGCTGGAATACATTCTGCCTTTTTAACAGTTTTTTTTTAGGACTATAAGGAATAATTACTTCATTTTTTGGTCTCATTTATAGTAGCTGCACTGCAGCTACAAATCCCCCTCGAATATATTGATGAATTGATGGATGATTTCATTATTTTTAAAAAGATTCCAGCCCCTGAGGAGAAATGAGTGTTTTAGTACCTGTGCAGAAAAATAAGAGTTTCTTGCAGTGTTGTCATTAATGGAGATCACACAGCTGGGATTTGTTTACCTTTTTCCTCTAAGTCCTGATAAAAGTAGTCCCCCCTCTTCTCCCCCCTATGCATTACTTAATGTGATCAAATTTAGTTTGAACACTTCACACCAATAAATGATCACTGAAAATGATCAGCTACATAACAGCCAAACCTACACTGTGAATTGTTAACCAACTTGTTAAGAACAACAAATGGAAACAAAACGAGAAAGTCTAATCCATCATCAGATCAAAAGATCTGTACGGGAAATAAAGATGTGGTATAAAGTTTACATGCACTCATCGTGGGCATGAATGTCGTGGTAACTTTGGGCTTTTAATGCTTACTTTGAACTGTTGTTTTTCCAGGGTGGAATGATTGTACAGAAAATATCCTTAAAACAAGAATTAGTTGCAAAAGCTTGAATTTATTGATGTATTAGAGCCTGTGTATATAAATATATAAATTCAATTTATTTCCATAATGAGTCTATATAAATGTTTGACAAAAAACAAACAAACTCCAGGGCTAAAAAATAAAGCTAAGATGTTAGTGCCAAAAACCACTAGCTGGTACTATTTTTCTGCTTGAAAAACAAGCCAGTCCCCGTAGACTTCCATGTCTACGATGGATGATCGTGGCTCAAGAGTTGGGAGTTCGCCTTGTAATCGGAAGGTTGCCGGTTCGAGCCCCGGCTTGGACAGTCTCGGTCGTTGTGTCCTTGGGCAAGACACTTCACCTGTTGCCTACTGGTGGTGGTCAGAGGGCCCGGTGGCGCCAGTGTCCGGCAGCCTCGCCTCTGTCAGTGCGCCCCAGGGTGGCTGTGGCTACAATATAGCTTGCCATCACCAGTGTGTGAATGTGTGTGTGAATGGGTGGATGACTGGATATGTAAAGCGCTTTGGGGTCCTTAGGGACTAGTAAAGCGCTATATAAATACTACTGTTGAACTTAAAGCTGCTCTTTATCAGCTGCAGTGTAATAAAGTCTGTTTTTCAGAGCAAAAGAATTATTCTGAAGTACCGTTTAATGTTATTATTTGACAGACTTGATTAATGAGTACACACATGTGATTAAATATGTTGATACAGTCACATCATTGAAGACATAGACAATACAATCTTACCAAATCAAAATGTTTCATCCTATGAACAGAGTTAAAACTGACTATTTTAAAGCTTCATAAGTTAATACTGAGTGGTTGTGGGAGCAGGAATCCTCAGAACCTGCAGCAAATTCCACAGATACCGGGGGTGCAGCAGCCACAGCAAAAGCGACACTTGATGCCAGGCCTGTGTATGGTGTTATACAACTTCTGTGGGAAACACAAGAGACATGAGCACAGAGTTCATCTGCAGCAGCATCACTGCTCTTTATTTTCACCTGCTCTAACAAACACTTTCATTTAGCTGAAGTAATTTGGCCACATTCACTCAGTTAATGTTACTTACCTTCCATGAGTCCACTAATATCTGCTCACGTGCTGCTGCTGGATAGTCCATGCTCATTGGCTCCTCCAGCTCCTGCTCCTGTTAATGAATTGAGTGCAGTAGAAACCACATTGTAGCATTGAAACAAACATTTGCAGCTTGTAAGCTAATACACTTGGTTAAAGTCAAGTTCTTACTTCGGTGACTGGGACAGCAGAGCTCTGCTGGACACAAATGAATGTGAGCACGGCGGCCACTGCAACTGCAACACTGAACGTCTTCATCTTAGGAGGCTTTGAGAGGCTCAACTTTGACTCTTTCTCCTGGTCTGGATGATTGTTGTGAGCTGAGTCCTTCTGTCTGATGGTTAATGTGTGCAGAAGTGCTGATATTTATACTGATTTGGGCCCCTGCTGCCTCGTCACTCACAGCTCTTACTCTACCTGATTTCAGGAACATTGCAAAACTCCATATTTTCCTGTGCTATGAAATTCTGGGAATGTGAAATTCCTGAGGAATGAGAAAATCTGTACTTTTCTCAGTCGGCATGAACTTTGACCTTTTCTTTGGATGTTTAACTATATGGGTATATGGCCTCGTCACTCACAGCTCTTACTCTACCTGATTTCAGGAACAAGATTGCAACATCCTTAACTTTCCCATAATTCCTATGTGACCCCAGGGAGTAGAAATTTCTGAGAAACTTCTATTATTATATTATATTATGAACATGAATAAGCATAAATGATTTGCACGTCACTATAAAACATTGTATGTCATTTTAAAACACTGTACAAAAGAGACTTTTTCAATCTAACATTTTAACATTCTGTTCAATTCAGTTTATTTATGTAGCGCCAAATGATGACAACAGTGAGGTAAAGACCTTACAATAATACATGTCACAGTAGGATAAAAAGTGGTGGAAATAACAAAATTAGTGAAGATTGATCCATGATTCACACTGATGTAACTTACTGGAAGACTTAATGATGTCACAAGACTTTAAACTTAACTATAACATAGATCTACATGCACAGTGTTTTAATGGCATAGATAACATAAGGTTGTCTAAAACATTTATGAATGAACTTGTATAGAAAGTGTTTTGAGTGAACAGTATCTAACACTTCTACATTCTTTAAAAAAAAAGTATGCTTAGTTTAACTTTCAAATAACCAATAAACCAGTCCATCAGCTCAAAGCTATTGTACATTACTGCATTTTTGTCATAATTAGTGGTAAAATTGAATGATGATGAGATGCTCCCTACTCAATAATTACAAATATGGGAAAATTCCACCAGATGTAAAACTCATTGTGGTTCTGTCCTCCTATTCAAAAATATTGTCGTCTTGAGTAACATATCTATAGAAATCTGAATAATGCTGTGAGTGTAAAACCTTAGTTTTTCATGAAAATGGTGAAATAATGAAAAAATGCTGAAAACTTCATGAAACAACATCAGTTTTGAAAAACACCAAAGGATATCTTCATGATGACTTAATGAAAGAGCACTAGTAATAATTTTTTTGACAGTTTTTGACAGTTACTGTAAAGCTGCTCACTTTACTTTTGCTATCAATGACTTGGCTCTATTAACAGGTTGTACCATATACGACATGGGCAAAAGTATGAGGCCACAACTCTTAACTGACATCGGCACAAAAACTGTACATCAGGAGCTTCATGTCACTGGTTTCCATTAATGTTTAATTCTTGTCAGACAGAAACAAACAGCACATGTTGTAGTATAGTGACTCTGAACTTTTTAATATAATAACATACTGTAGTTCCAAATGCTTGGTACACTGTTCACTGTTACAGCAGGATGACCAGATGAAGAAACACTGTCAGACTTTAACAAATGCTAAGCAGTCAAATCATTTCATGTATAAGAGTCTATACTTAGTGGTTGATGTGATAATCGCAGGTAGATATTCTCAGAATCTGCAGCACAATCCACAGACACCAGCATTGCAGCAGCCACAGCAAAAGCGACACTTAATGCCACGCTTCTGTCTGTGGTACGGCATCTGTGTGAAAGAGGAGAAGAGCAGAGAGTTTATCTTCAGCTGCAAGTCACTTCATTGTTTCTAATTTTATGTAAAGCTGTGAGTGCACAGTCTATTTTAAACATCTTCCTGCATTTGAGAGATCTCACAATTACTGTCTTCATTCATTTATTGAATTAAACTCACCATCCATGAGTCAGCTGACACCTCCTGATGTTCAGCAGCTGGACTGTCATTGCTCACAGCCTCTTGTAGCTCTTGCAGTTCTCGTATCTGTAGAGAAAGAAAACAGATCTTAGCATCTTCACAACAAATTCATGCAGAAGAAGCACATTATATGAATTTAACACAGTCTGTAACCTCAGCAAATGTGGCAGAGCTCTGCTGAATGCAAATACACATGAGTGCAACAGCCACTGCAACTGCAACGCAGAACGTCTTCATCTTCAGGAGGTTTGAGTGGTTTAAGGTGGTCAGATCCTTTGACTCTCTCGTTGACTCTTGTCAGCTCCTTTGTGATGGTTGACTGAGGGAAAAGGTGCTGGTATTTATACTCATTTGCTCCACTGCTGCCTCGTCACTTAGAGTACAGAAACTACTGACGGGAACAGGCTTGCATCAATAGGACAGGGAAAACCCATATAGTTAAACATCCAAAGAAAAGGTCAAAGTTCATGCCGAGTGAGAAAAGTACAGATTTTCTCATTCCTCAGGAATTTCCCATTCCCAGAATTTCATAGCACAGGAAAATAAGGAGTTTTGCAAAGTATTGCAACCCTGGTACCTGTGGAGTTTGCTGCAGGTTCTGAGGATTCCTGCTCCAACAACCACTCAGTATTAACAAACTGTATGTCACAGACAATGTGTGAGATTATACTGTTTTAGTAACATTGTGTCCTCAGTTACTGCATCAACTACATGCTTGTATTACACAGTTTATCATAATAAACTTTATGGTCATTTAGATATAATGTGGATTTTTATTGTCATTTTAAATGTCGATTTTTCCTTTGTTACATTTGTAAAACTGACTGCTATGCATCCATCCGTCCATCCATCAAAGCTGCCATAGGGCTACAGGAAGGGTATATCCTGGACAGTGTTAACACATAGAGAGAAAAGCATTCATGATCCAGTAACCCCTGTAACTGATTCAAAATCACAATTTAACCGAACACCAAAGTGTTCTGACTTTGAGGGGAGACTCTCCAAAATATTCTATTTTTATTTCAAACACATACGCAGGTGGTTACATATGGTTAAAATGATTCAAATGCAGTAAATATACACATTTTTCATATAAATAGAGTCCATAACTTGATTATTGTCTATAGCCCACATAATTAAACACTTTAGTTACATAAAACATGTGATTTTTGATGTTATGTACTGTATAGCCTGTGTAATAAATAAACATGTAGCCCAATAAGTATAAAATCCACAAAGCTACACAACATGGGGCAGTTCATTTACAAACACAGGTGTAACTTGAGTTTCACACTGTTTTTTGTTAGAAAATAATCAAATTGTTAAATGCTTAAAGTGCACAAAACGTCAGAAATCTGCACTGTCATGAACAAAAATGTAAACCTAATTTTTGCATTAACCCTCCGAAGTCTGAATCCCAGCTTGTGCACATCAACATCACTGATTTGCACAAATACAGTTTATAATGAAGACATGTTAAATATTAAGCACTGAAAACAGTTTGGTTGTTGTTGTTTGGAACGTCATTTAATGCATGTTGTTTTGTTGCCATAGTGATGCCTCCAGGGGAAAATTAGGGAGCAGAGCAAGAATAAGACTGTGGATATATGTTTTGATAGCTTTGGGTTCTCTTTGTTTTTGCCTAACAATCATAAAGAAATGTATTATATTTTGCGTGTGTCCTCATTATTGAGCTTTAATCCTGCATGAAGGCTAAGATGAATCTCTTAGAGTAGAACTTTACAGTAACTAATAGAATAAAAAAAAACACACATTGACTGCTTTAGTTTTTAAGATTCACTTCGGTCTTAAGTATTTTTTGTCTCCATATAAAAGATATCAAAATCTGTGCACACAACTTGATGTAAAACGAATCTATGTACATTCCGCAGTCTATGATGCTAGAATGGCATCACAGCATTTAAACATGTTTTGAATGAAAACATCAGCATATGAAAACAAAACTGAAGAGACACTGCAACCGTATGAAGGAAGACGACTATTTAGTGAAATTTCTACATTTCCCTGAGGATTAACTGCTCTGTAATTTACCAAGAACTAAAGTAAGCTCAAATTTCATTTTATAGACTTAAGATCATTTACTTAAATATAAAGCCTGATTTTCCTGCCTGCCAGGACAGTATTTATGTACTTTACATTGTGCAAGTCTAGACTATATTTTACATCATAGAGAGGATGATGTGGATCTATTATTCAGGAAAACAAATGAAGACTTAACTATTTGTCAGCTGTTGTAATATTTGACAAATTATACATAAATTAGAAAATGTTCTTAATCATATCTTAGAGTGACAGAAGCTCTGCTGTTAATCTTAGTATCTGCAGTTTTTACACGCTTACATAAACACACGCAGTTACTGTCCCTCCATTTAGAAAGACAGAGGCATCAGAGTGAGCATCATTCAACACAGACGCTCTCACAACACAAATCCTAACGTTGGTTTGCAATAAATGTAATTTAAAAAATTTACATTCATGTATGCTATATGCATTTTGTCCATTCCAAATTTGTGAGTCTATACCAGCCAAAATGCTGTCTTTAGTTATTAACATTTGAAATGATGAAGGCACTTGAAAGTAACACAACATTAGCTGCCTTTCCAGAAAAAGACAAAAACCTTTCAGAAGTACATAAGGTTTTGTAAGGTTTTCCTCCCAGGCTTCTAGACTTCTGATTGGCCAACATTTCTACACGGTTAGGATTTGGCATGTTCCTGACTTTGTTTTTAGGGTTTACATGTGGAAGGAGATATTTTTTCAAAACTGCACATGTGGACGGGGTTTTTTTTAAACGAAAAAGGAAAATTTCCATTTACAAAAATGCCCGTGTACGTGTGGACATATCCTAAAGTTATCACAAAAAAAAGCAAATTCGTTGAACATTCTGAGTTGAGGTTTAGTGATCATTGTTGTTTTCTGTTCCTTGTAGTCAAAATGGATGGAAGCGGAGATCGATCACAAAATAACCGTAATGGTAAGCACATGTACTCAGTCGTAAAATTGATGAAAAACTGATTTTCAGCAGATATTTATGAATGCTAATTAAAAGATAAAATGATCTTGCAGGCCGACAGGTTAACCCAGAAATGTTTCCAAGAGGAGATCAGGAGCCAGCTTATGAACCTGTTGGTGGATTCTGGGGTTTACTGGAAAGACTTTATGTTACTCTCTATGATATCTTTTTTTGGAGGCTGAGTGAGCTATTAGATGAATTAGAGGATCGATATGATGTCTTATACATTGACTTTCGCAATGTCAATGACGGCAATGTCAACAATGTAAACAATCACAATATTAATGTGAGAGATAATGATGCCAATGTTGACAACAATGAACTGCATGATGATCATAATGCTGTTGTTGTTGTCGGCATTGAAAATGACGATTCTGATGAGGCATTTGAAGACTGTGAGGATGTTCACCCGTACATCCCAGAAGAGGATCCTCAGCCAGGTGTATCCAGGAAGAGGTCTAGAGAGATGGATGTGGAAGATGTGGAACCAAACAAGAGAATCAGATGGAGCGAGGAGTTTTCTGATGATGACTCTGACTTCATCTCTGCCTGTGACACTGATAGTGAGGGCTGTCCTCATCTTGGTAATATTGCTGATGAGGTACCGCTGTCTGTTGGATCCACGAAAAGGTCCAGAAAGGAAGATGGAGATGAAGAAGAGCCTAATAGCAAAAAATCCAGGCTCGCAAACTCTGATTCGGGGACCAGCTCAACGGTGTATGATCACTCTGAGAGCAGTAGTGATGAACTTTTTGAAGATGCCCATGAAGAGCCTGACAACCATGAAACTGGAGGCTCGAGGAAAAGGTCCCGAGAGGATTTGGAGGAAGAAGAGGAATACTTGCGTGTTTGCAAATTTCGGAGGTGTTCAAATGAGTCCACCAGCACCAGTGATGACAACTAACACTATTTCAACAGGTTTTTTCTGTATCCTTTTAGTAGGCTGATGGCCTACTCAGGTGACCCTGAATCCTCCCTTGGTTTTGCTGCAATAAGCTGGGCATACACTGTGCAATTTTTTCAGTCGCGTTATTCAGCTCCTGTTCAAACTGTCCGATTGACTCGCAGGGGTTAGAAGTTCGTAGGTCACGATGCAGGGTCTCATACTATACGGCCCGATGCTCTGTGCGACCTGAGTGCTCACACTGTGTGTCCATAGCATGAAGGTTATAACACAAAATTTTACACTATTTTCACGGTTGTTGTGGTCGCGATAATTTTGTGAGGCCACATCGAAAAGGCTCGGATGAGCTTGGCAGTTCTACAAGTGTTGCCTCCATCGTTTGTATCCGGATCACACGCTGCACTGCCGTGCTGTTCTGTCTTTTCGCTTTCATCTCTGTGTTTGCGCGTGCGCCGTGTGAGACGCTGCGTTGACACCCTCACGACGGCCGACAGGTTTTCAAACAGGTTTGATTTTCTTACGACCAAACGACTGATGATCGGGAGCTGGTCGTGAGGTGTTAATCACTTCTCGTTACCCCACGTATACAATGCACGACACACGATTAAGGCCAAACTCGGGTCGATCCCCAAAACGGTCGCACGACTGAAAAATCGGCTCAAAATGGGCCAAAAATTGCACAGTGTATGTCCAGCATTAGGCGTAGGCTGCTGTGGGATTCCCATGATGCACTGGGTGTTTCTTCTTCACCCACTATGTGTTAATAGACCTCTCTGCACTGAATTGTACTTGTTGTTAACCTCTGGCTCTCTTCCACAGAATGTCTTTATCCTGTTCTCTTTCCCCCTCCCCAACCGGTCGCAGCAGATGGCCGCCCCTCCCTGAGCCTGGTTCTGCTGGAGGTTTCTTCCTGTTAAAAGGGAGTTTTTCCTTCCCACTGTCGCCAAAGTGCTTGCTCATAGGGGGTCATTTGATTGTTGGGTTTTTCTTTGTAAGTATACCTTACAATATAAAGCACCTTGAGGTGACTGTTACTGTGATTTGGCACTCTATAAATAAAATTTAATTGAATTTAAAATTGAATGGATGTCACTGTGTAGATTCCCTCCATAGAAGGCTTAGACCCAAACGCAGATTCAATGCACATGGTTAAACTATTTATAAGAATTTGTTTAAAGAGATGGAATGGAGAACGTGGCTGGAGCTAGGAGTGTCAGCAGAGAGCAGGAACCAGAGGAAAAGCTATCGAGAGACTGATCACCTGGGTCGTGATCAGTGTTGGTCAAGTTACTTGAAAAAAGTAATCAGTAACTAATTACTGATTACTTCCCCAAAAAAGTAATCCCGTTACTTTACTGATTACTTATTTTCAAAAGTAATTAATTACTTAGTTACTTAGTTACTTTTTAAAAACACGATTTACAACCTGAATAGGTGATAAAGTGATAGATCTTTCAGCCCAATTCTACTTTTTCTACATAATCCATCATACAAAATGTAATCAAATGGAAAAGTCTCTTTTTAAAACTTGTTTTATTAGTTTTAATCTTTTAACTTTATGCATCAATCAAAAATTTAATTATATGCAACATTCTCTGACTGGAAGAAATTTGTTTAGTATTTAAACCTATTTTCTGCACATTCCAGCACATAAAATAATTTTTTTTGTGTGTTTACACTCACTCTTTCAAATAGATGCAAGTAAAACACAGCAGAAAATAAATAAAGTCAAAGACTAGCGGTCCTGTTGCTCTATTTTCACCTGTAAAGCAGGAGTGGGGTAGGCGGAGGTTTACCCTGGTGCAGGTGAGCCGCAGCGGTCAGTGGAAGAATCCGCGAGTTTCTCTGTGAATTTCCCATTACGTCGTAGCGCACTCGGTGCTTGCTTGGAAGTTTAGGGGTTTTTTTCACTGTAAAAAGAAGTTTTCTTCCCACGCACAACGGACACTAATGTTTTTGTCACTTTTTATGGAATCAAACTCAAAATAAGGACAGTACTTCCACGCTTTAAACGCTGCACGCACATACTCTCTCCCGCACTCGATATATGATCCATTGTTGATCTGCACACAGCTGTTGTCACGAAGGTCGCACTCGCTTATGTCACTGTCATGAGACATTCTCGCAAAAAAATCACGGTTTTAGTAACGCGGTAAGGCAGCGTTCCTACGGTAAAGTAACGGTAATCTAATTACCGTTTTTGCAATAGTAATCCCTTACTTTACTCGTTACTTGAAAAAAGTAATCGGATTACAGTAACGCGTTACTGCCCATCTCTGGTCGTGATGGGAACAGTCCAACGGGAATTCTGCATCAATCAGTCAGCGTAATGCCTAAAAGTTTATTCAGATGTAAATATATTACATTTTTAAAATGAAGAATATGAAAAAAAATCAGTGTTTTTAATGACACTGCATTTCATTCATGTGTCTCTATTGGACAGTGTTGTAGAAGTTACAGAAGATAGGAATCAGTTCCAGCTTGGCCTGACGTTTGATCACGTTTGGTTGTACTGGCTTTGAGCCTGTTTGTGATACGCGACATCCACATGATACAGCTACTCTAGCTTTTTTTGAAGTGTCGTGAAATATTTTTGCTTAAATGTTCTGCAGAACGGATGCAGCGCACATACAGTACAGATATTATCTGAAACAGCATTACACAGTGTTACACCTACTTTACAGTTTCACCACAGTGAAACGTCTCTCAGTATTGTTGAGATGTTTTCTATTATTATGTCCAGTATCAAATTTCTGCTGTACGCAAATCTTTCTATTCTCTCGTTTTCTTCTGTGTGAGGGATTCCTGCATTAATCATGCAGCTTAGAAACTTCATATGCACACCGTGAAAACACCTCCAAATAAATTCAGTGAAAGGTTGTCAAGATAAGGTTGTCTAAAACATTTATGAATGAACTTGTATAGAAAGTGTTTCTAGGAAACATTATCTAACACTTCTACATTCTTTAAAAAAAGTATGCTTGGTTTAACTTTCAAATAACCAATGAACCAGTCCATCAGCTCAAAGCTATTGTACATTACTGCATTTTTGTCATAATTAGTGGTAAAATTGTATGATGATGAGATGCTCCCTACTCATATAATTACAAATATGGAAAAATATGCTCACTTTACTTTTGCTATCAATGACTTGGCTCTATTAACAGGTTGTACCACATACGACATGGGCAAAAGTATGAGGCCACAACTCTTAACTGACATCAGCACAAAAACTGTACATCAGGAGCTTCATGTCACTGGTTTCCATTAATGTTTAATTCTTGTCAGACAGAAACAGAAACAAACAGCACATGTTGTAGTATAGTGACTCTGAACTTTTTAATATAATAACATACTGTAGTTCCAAATGCTTGGTACACTGTTCACTGTTACAGCAGGATGACCAGATGAAGAAACACTGTCAGACTTTAACAAATGCTAAGCAGTCAAATCATTTCATGTATAACAGTCAGTATTTAGTGGTTGATGTGATAATCGCAGGTAGATATTCTCAGAATCTGCAGCACAATCCACAGACACCAGCATTGCAGCAGCCGCAGCAAAAGCGACACTTAATGCCACGCTTCTGTCTGTGGTACGGCATCTGTGTGAAAGAGGAGAAGAGCAGAGAGTTTATCTTCAGCTGCAAGTCACTTCATTGTTTCTAATTTTATGTAAAGCTGTGAGTGCACAGTCTATTTTAAACATCTTCCTGCATTTGAGAGATCTCACAATTACTGTCTTCATTCATTTATTGAATTAAACTCACCATCCATGAGTCAGCTGACACCTCCTGATGTTCAGCAGCTGGACTGTCATTGCTCACAGCCTCTTGTAGCTCTTGCAGTTCTCGTATCTGTAGAGAAAGAAAACAGATCTTAGCATCTTCACAACAAATTCATGCAGAAGAAGCACATTATATGAATTTAACACAGTCTGTAACCTCAGCAAATGTGGCAGAGCTCTGCTGAATGCAAATACACATGAGTGCAACGGCCACTGCAACTGCAACGCAGAACGTCTTCATCTTCAGGAGGTTTGAGTGGTTTAAGGTGGTCAGATCCTTTGACTCTCTCGTTGACTCTTGTCAGCTCCTTTGTGATGGTTGACTGAGGGAAAAGGTGCTGGTATTTATACTCACTTGCTCCACTGCTGCCTCGTCACTTAGAGTACAGAAACTACTGACGGGAACAGGCTTGCATCACTAGGACAGGGAAAACCCATATAGTTAAACATCCAAAGAAAAGGTCAAAGTTCATGCCGACTGAGAAAAGTACAGATTTTCTCATTCCTCAGGAATTTCCCATTCCCAGAATTTCATAGCACAGGAAAATAAGGAGTTTTGCAAAGTATTGCAACCCTGGTACCTGTGGAGTTTGCTGCAGGTTCTGAGGATTCCTGCTCCAACAACCACTCAGTATTAACAAACTGTATGTCACAGACAATGTGTGAGATTTTACTGTTTTAGTAACATTGTGTCCTCAGTTACTGCATCAACTACATGCTTGTATTACACAGTTTATCACAATAAACTTTATGGTCATTTAGATATAATGTGGATTTTTGTTGTCATTTTAAATGTCGATTTTTCCTTTGTTACATTTGTAAAACTGACTGCTATGCATCCATCCGTCCATCCATCAAAGCTTCCATAGGGCTACAGGAAGGGTATATCCTGGACAGTGTTAACACATAGAGAGAAAAGCATTCATGATCACAGTAACCCCTGTAACTGATTCAAAATCACAATTTAACCGAACACCAAAGTGTTTTGACTTTGAGGGGAGACTCTCCAAAATATTCTATTTTTATTTCAAACACATACGCAGGTGGTTACATATGGTTAAAATGATTCAAATGCAGTAAATATACACATTTTTCATATAAATAGAGTCCATAACTTGATTATTGTCTATAGCCCACATAATTAAGCACTTTAGTTACATAAAACATGTGATTTTTGATGTTATGTACTGTATAGCCTGTGTAATAAATAAACATGTAGCCCAATAAGTATAAAATCCAGAAAGCTACACAACATGGGGCAGTTCATTTACAAACACAGGTGTAACTTGAGTTTCACACTGTTTTTTGTTAGAAAATAATCAAATTGTTAAATGCTTAAAGTGCACAAAACGTCAGAAATCTGCACTGTCATGAACAAAAATGTAAACCTAATTTTTGCATTAACCCTCCGAAGTCTGAATCCCAGCTTGTGCACATCAACATCACTGATTTGCACAAATACAGTTTATAATGAAGACATGTTAAATATTAAGCACTGAAAACAGTTTGGTTGTTGTTGTTTGGAACGTCATTTAATGCATGTTGTTTTGTTGCCATAGTGATGCCTCCAGGGGAAAATTAGGGAGCAGAGCAAGAATAAGACTGTGGATATATGTTTTGATAGCTTTGGGTTCTCTTTGTTTTTGCCTAACAATCATAAAGAAATGTATTATATTTTGCGTGTGTCCTCATTATTGAGCTTTAATCCTGCATGAAGGCTAAGATGAATCTCTTAGAGTAGAACTTTACAGTAACTAATAGAATAAAAAAAAACACACATTGACTGCTTTAGTTTTTAAGATTCACTTCGGTCTTAAGTATTTTTTGTCTCCATATAAAAGATATCAAAATCTGTGCACACAACTTGATGTAAAACGAATCTATGTACATTCCGCAGTCTATGATGCTAGAATGGCATCACAGCATTTAAACATGTTTTGAATGAAAACATCAGCATATGAAAACAAAACTGAAGAGACACTGCAACCGTATGAAGGAAGACGACTATTTAGTGAAATTTCTACATTTCCCTGAGGATTAACTGCTCTGTAATTTACCAAGAACTAAAGTAAGCTCAAATTTCATTTTATAGACTTAAGATCATTTACTTAAATATAAAGCCTGATTTTCCTGCCTGCCAGGACAGTATTTATGTACTTTACATTGTGCAAGTCTAGACTATATTTTACATCATAGAGAGGATGATGTGGATCTATTATTCAGGAAAACAAATGAAGACTTAACTATTTGTCAGCTGTTGTAATATTTGACAAATTATACATAAATTAGAAAATGTTCTTAATCATATCTTAGAGTGACAGAAGCTCTGCTGTTAATCTTAGTATCTGCAGTTTTTACACGCTTACATAAACACACGCAGTTACTGTCCCTCCATTTAGAAAGACAGAGGCATCAGAGTGAGCATCATTCAACACAGACGCTCTCACAACACAAATCCTGACGTGGGTTTGCAATAAATGTAATTTAAAAAATTTACATTCATGTATGCTATATGCATTTTGTCCATTCCAAATTTGTGAGTCTATACCAGCCAAAATGCTGTCTTTAGTTATTAACATTTGAAATGATGAAGGCACTTGAAAGTAACACAACATTAGCTGCCTTTCCAGAAAAAGACAAAAACCTTTCAGAAGTACGTAAGGTTTTGTAAGGTTTTGTAAGGTTTTCCTCCCAGGCTTCTAGACTTCTGATTGGCCAACATTTCTACACGGTTAGGATTTGGCATGTTCCTGACTTTGTTTTTAGGGTTTACATGTGGAAGGAGATATTTTTTCAAAACTGCACATGTGGACGGGGTTTTTTTTAAACGAAAAAGGAAAATTTCCGTTTACAAAAATGCCCGTGTACGTGTGGACGTATCCTAAAGTTATCACAAAAAAAAGCAAATTCGCTGAACATTCTGAGTTGAGGTTTAGTGATCATTGTTGTTTTCTGTTCCTTGTAGTCAAAATGGATGGAAGCGGAGATCGATCACAAAATAACCGTAATGGTAAGCACATGTACTCAGTCGTAAAATTGATGAAAAACTGATTTTCAGCAGATATTTATGAATGCTAATTAAAAGATAAAATGATCTTGCAGGCCGACAGGTTAACCCAGAAATGTTTCCAAGAGGAGATCAGGAGCCAGCTTATGAACCTGTTGGTGGATTCTGGGGTTTACTGGAAAGACTTTATGTTACTCTCTATGATATCTTTTTTTGGAGGCTGATTGAGCTATTAGATGAATTAGAGGATCGATATGATGTCTTATACATTGACTTTCGCAATGTCAATGACGGCAATGTCAACAATGTAAACAATCACAATATTAATGTGAGAGATAATGATGCCAATGTTGACAACAATGAACTGCATGATGATCATAATGCTGTTGTTGTTGTCGGCATTGAAAATGACGATTCTGATGAGGCATTTGAAGACTGTGAGGATGTTCACCCGTACATCCCAGAAGAGGATCCTCAGCCAGGTGTATCCAGGAAGAGGTCTAGAGAGATGGATGTGGAAGATGTGGAACCAAACAAGAGAATCAGATGGAGCGAGGAGTTTTCTGATGATGACTCTGACTTCATCTCTGCCTGTGACACTGATAGTGAGGGCTGTCCTCATCTTGGTAATATTGCTGATGAGGTACTGCTGTCTGTTGGATCCACGAAAAGGTCCAGAAAGGAAGATGGAGATGAAGAAGAGCCTAATAGCAAAAAATCCAGGCTCGCAAACTCTGATTCGGGGACCAGCTCAACGGTGTATGATCACTCTGAGAGCAGTAGTGATGAACTTTTTGAAGATGCCCATGAAGAGCCTGACAACCATGAAACTGGAGGCTCGAGGAAAAGGTCCCGAGAGGATTTGGAGGAAGAAGAGGAATACTTGCGTGTTTGCAAATTTCGGAGGTGTTCAAATGAGTCCACCAGCACCAGTGATGACAACTAACACTATTTCAACAGGTTTTTTCTGTATCCTTTTAGTAGGCTGATGGCCTACTCAGGTGACCCTGAATCCTCCCTTGGTTTTGCTGCAATAAGCTGGGCATACACTGTGCAATTTTTTCAGTCGCGTTATTCAGCTCCTGTTCAAACTGTCCGATTGACTCGCAGGGGTTAGAAGTTCGTAGGTCACGATGCAGGGTCTCACACTATACGGCCCGATGCTCTGTGCGACCTGAGTGCTCACACTGTGTGTCCATAGCATGAAGGTTATAACACAAAATTTTACACTATTTTCACGGTTGTTGTGGTCGCGATAATTTTGTGAGGCCACATCGAAAAGGCTCGGATGAGCTTGGCAGTTCTACAAGTGTTGCCTCCATCGTTTGTATCCGGATCACACGCTGCACTGCCGTGCTGTTCTGTCTTTTCGCTTTCATCTCTGTGTTTGCGCGTGCGCCGTGTGAGACGCTGCGTTGACACCCTCACGACGGCCGACAGGTTTTCAAACAGGTTTGATTTTCTTACGACCAAACGACTGATGATCGGGAGCTGGTCGTGAGGTGTTAATCACTTCTCGTTACCCCACGTATACAATGCACGACACACGATTAAGGCCAAACTCGGGTCGATCCCCAAAACGGTCGCACGACTGAAAAATCGGCTCAAAATGGGCCAAAAATTGCACAGTGTATGTCCAGCATTAGGCGTAGGCTGCTGTGGGATTCCCATGATGCACTGGGTGTTTCTTCTTCACCCACTATGTGTTAATAGACCTCTCTGCACTGAATTGTACTTGTTGTTAACCTCTGGCTCTCTTCCACAGAATGTCTTTATCCTGTTCTCTTTCCCCCTCCCCAACCGGTCGCAGCAGATGGCCGCCCCTCCCTGAGCCTGGTTCTGCTGGAGGTTTCTTCCTGTTAAAAGGGAGTTTTTCCTTCCCACTGTCGCCAAAGTGCTTGCTCATAGGGGGTCATTTGATTGTTGGGTTTTTCTTTGTAAGTATACCTTACAATATAAAGCACCTTGAGGTGACTGTTACTGTGATTTGGCACTCTATAAATAAAATTGAATTGAATTTAAAATTGAATGGATGTCACTGTGTAGATTCCCTCCATAGAAGGCTTAGACCCAAACGCAGATTCAATGCACATGGTTAAACTATTTATAAGAATTTGTTTAAAGAGATGGAATGGAGAACGTGGCTAGAGCTAGGAGTGTCAGCAGAGAGCAGGAACCAGAGGAAAAGCTATCGAGAGACTGATCACCTGGGTCGTGATCAGTGTTGGTCAAGTTACTTGAAAAAAGTAATCAGTAACTAATTACTGATTACTTCCCCAAAAAAGTAATCCCGTTACTTTACTGATTACTTATTTTCAAAAGTAATTAATTACTTAGTTACTTTTTAAAAACACGATTTACAACCTGAATAGGTGATAAAGTGATAGATCTTTCAGCCCAATTCTACTTTTTCTACATAATCCATCATAGAAAATGTAATCAAATGGAAAAGTCCCTTTTTAAAACTTGTTTTATTAGTTTTAATCTTTTAACTTTATGCATCAATCAAAAATTTAATTATATGCAACATTCTCTGACTGGAAGAAATTTGTTTAGTATTTAAACCTATTTTCTGCACATTCCAGCACATAAAATAATTTTTTTTGTGTGTTTACACTCACTCTTTCAAATAGATGCAAGTAAAACACAGCAGAAAATAAATAAAGTCAAAGACTAGCGGTCCTGTTGCTCTATTTTCACCTGTAAAGCAGGAGTGGGGTAGGCGGAGGTTTACCCTGGTGCAGGTGAGCCGCAGCGGTCAGTGGAAGAATCCGCGAGTTTCTCTGTGAATTTCCCATTACGTCGTAGCGCACTCGGTGCTTGCTTGGAAGTTTAGGGGTTTTTTTCACTGTAAAAAGAAGTTTTCTTCCCACGCACAACGGACACTAATGTTTTTGTCACTTTTTATGGAATCAAACTAAAAATAAGGTCGGTACTTCCACGCTTTAAACGCTGCACGCACATACTCTCTCCCGCACTCGATATATGATCCATTGTTGACCTGCACACAGCTGTTGTCACGAAGGTCGCACTCGCTTACGTCACTGTCATGAGACATTCTCGCAAAAAAATCACGGTTTTAGTAACGCGGTAAGGCAGCGTTCCTACGGTAAAGTAACGGTAATCTAATTACCGTTTTTGCAATAGTAATCCCTTACTTTACTCGTTACTTGAAAAAAGTAATCGGATTACAGTAACGCGTTACTGCCCATCTCTGGTCGTGATGGGAACAGTCCAACGGGAATTCTGCATCAATCAGTCAGCGTAATGCCTAAAAGTTTATTCAGATGTAAATATATTACATTTTTAAAATGAAGAATATGAAAAAAAATCAGTGTTTTTAATGACACTGCATTTCATTCATGTGTCTCTATTGGACAGTGTTGTAGAAGTTACAGAAGATAGGAATCAGTTCCAGCTTGGCCTGACGTTTGATCACGTTTGGTTGTACTGGCTTTGAGCCTGTTTGTGATACGCGACATCCACATGATACAGCTACTCTAGCTTTTTTTGAAGTGTCGTGAAATATTTTTGCTTAAATGTTCTGCAGAACGGATGCAGCGCACATACAGTACAGATATTATCTGAAACAGCATTACACAGTGTTACACCTACTTTACAGTTTCACCACAGTGAAACGTCTCTCGGTATTGTTGACATGTTTTCTATTATTATGTCCAGTATCAAATTTCTGCTGTACGCAAATCTTTCTATTCTCTCTTTTTCTTCTGTGTGAGGGATTCCTGCATTAATCATGCAGCTTAGAAACTTCATATGCACACCGTGAAAACACCTCCAAATAAATTCAGTGAAAGGTTGTCAAGATAAGGTTGTCTAAAACATTTATGAATGAACTTGTCTAGAAAGTGTTTCTAGGAAACATTATCTAACACTTCTACATTCTTTAAAAAAAGTATGCTTGGTTTAACTTTCAAATAACCAATGAACCAGTCCATCAGCTCAAAGCTATTGTACATTACTGCATTTTTGTCATAATTAGTGGTAAAATTGTATGATGATGAGATGCTCCCTACTCATATAATTACAAATATGGGAAAATATGCTCACTTTACTTTTGCTATCAATGACTTGGCTCTATTAACAGGTTGTACCACATACGACATGGGCAAAAGTATGAGGCCACAACTCTTAACTGACATCAGCACAAAAACTGTACATCAGGAGCTTCATGTCACTGGTTTCCATTAATGTTTAATTCTTGTCACACAGAAACAGAAACAGACAGCACATGTTGTAGTATAGTGACTCTGAACTTTTTAATATAATAACATACTGTAGTTCCAAATGCTTGGTACACTGTTCACTGTTACAGCAGGATGACCAGATGGAGAAACACTGTCAGACTTTAACAAATGCTAAGCAGTCAAATCATTTCATGTATAAGAGTCTATACTTAGTGGTTGATGTGATAATCGCAGGTAGATATTCTCAGAATCTGCAGCACAATCCACAGACACCAGCATTGCAGCAGCCGCAGCAAAAGCGACACTTAATGCCACGCTTCTGTCTGTGGTACGGCATCTGTGTGAAAGAGGAGAAGAGCAGAGAGTTTATCTTCAGCTGCAAGTCACTTCATTGTTTCTAATTTTATGTAAAGCTGTGAGTGCACAGTCTATTTTAAACATCTTCCTGCATTTGAGAGATCTCACAATTACTGTCTTCATTCATTTATTGAATTAAACTCACCATCCATGAGTCAGTTGATACCTCCTGATGTTCAGCAGCTGGACTGTCATTGCTCACAGCCTCTTGTAGCTCTTGCAGTTCTCGTATCTGTAGAGAAAGAAAACAGATCTTAGCATCTTCACAACAAATTCATGCAGAAGAAGCACATTATATGAATTTAACACAGTCTGTAACCTCAGCAAATGTGGCAGAGCTCTGCTGAATGCAAATACACATGAGTGCAACGGCCACTGCAACTGCAACGCAGAACGTCTTCATCTTCAGGAGGTTTGAGTGGTTTAAGGTGGTCAGATCCTTTGACTCTCTCGTTGACTCTTGTCAGCTCCTTTGTGATGGTTGACTGAGGGAAAAGGTGCTGGTATTTATACTCACTTGCTCCACTGCTGCCTCGTCACTTAGAGTACAGAAACTACTGACGGGAACAGGCTTGCATCAATAGGACAGGGAAAACCCATATAGTTAAACATCCAAAGAAAAGGTCAAAGTTCATGCCGACTGAGAAAAGTACAGATTTTCTCATTCCTCAGGAATTTCCCATTCCCAGAATTTCATAGCACAGGAAAATAAGGAGTTTTGCAAAGTATTGCAACCCTGGTACCTGTGGAGTTTGCTGCAGGTTCTGAGGATTCCTGCTCCAACAACCACTCAGTATTAACAAACTGTATGTCACAGACAATGTGTGAGATTATACTGTTTTAGTAACATTGTGTCCTCAGTTACTGCATCAACTACATGCTTGTATTACACAGTTTATCACAATAAACTTTATGGTCATTTAGATATAATGTGGATTTTTGTTGTCATTTTAAATGTCGATTTTTTCCTTTGTTACATTTGTAAAACTGACTGCTATGCATCCATCCGTCCATCCATCAAAGCTTCCATAGGGCTACAGGAAGGGTATATCCTGGACAGTGTTAACACATAGAGAGAAAAGCATTCATGATCACAGTAACCCCTGTAACTGATTCAAAATCACAATTTAACCGAACACCAAAGTGTTTTGACTTTGAGGGGAGACTCTCCAAAATATTCTATTTTTATTTCAAACACATACGCAGGTGGTTACATATGGTTAAAATGATTCAAATGCAGTAAATATACACATTTTTCATATAAATAGAGTCCATAACTTGATTATTGTCTATAGCCCACATAATTAAGCACTTTAGTTACATAAAACATGTGATTTTTGATGTTATGTACTGTATAGCCTGTGTAATAAATAAACATGTAGCCCAATAAGTATAAAATCCAGAAAGCTACACAACATGGGGCAGTTCATTTACAAACACAGGTGTAACTTGAGTTTCACACTGTTTTTTGTTAGAAAATAATCAAATTGTTAAATGCTTAAAGTGCACAAAACGTCAGAAATCTGCACTGTCATGAACAAAAATGTAAACCTAATTTTTGCATTAACCCTCCGAAGTCTGAATCCCAGCTTGTGCACATCAACATCACTGATTTGCACAAATACAGTTTATAATGAAGACATGTTAAATATTAAGCACTGAAAACAGTTTGGTTGTTGATGTTGTTTGGAACGTCATTTAATGCATGTTGTTTTGTTGCCATAGTGATGCCTCCAGGGGAAAATTAGGGAGCAGAGCAAGAATAAGACTGTGGATATATGTTTTGATAGCTTTGGGTTCTCTTTGTTTTTGCCTAACAATCATAAAGAAATGTATTATATTTTGCGTGTGTCCTCATTATTGAGCTTTAATCCTGCATGAAGGCTAAGATGAATCTCTTAGAGTAGAACTTTACAGTAACTATTAGAATAAAAAAAAAAACACACATTGACTGCTTTAGTTTTTAAGATTCACTTCAGTCTTAAGTATTTTTTGTCTCCATATAAAAGATATCAAAATCTGTGCACACAACTTGATGTAAAACGAATCTATGTACATTCCGCAGTCTATGATGCTAGAATGGCATCACAGCATTTAAACATGTTTTGAATGAAAACATCAGCATATGAAAACAAAACTGAAGAGACACTGCAACCGTATGAAGGAAGACGACTATTTAGTGAAATTTCTACATTTCCCTGAGGATTAACTGCTCTGTAATTTACCAAGAACTAAAGTAAGCTCAAATTTCATTTTATAGACTTAAGATCATTTACTTAAATATAAAGCCTGATTTTCCTGCCTGCCAGGACAGTATTTATGTACTTTACATTGTGCAAGTCTAGACGATATTTTACATCATAGAGAGGATGATGTGGATCTATTATTCAGGAAAACAAATGAAGACTTAACTATTTGTCAGCTGTTGTAATATTTGACAAATTATACATAAATTAGAAAATGTTCTTAATCATATCTTAGAGTGACAGAAGCTCTGCTGTTAATCTTAGTATCTGCAGTTTTTACACGCTTACATAAACACACGCAGTTACTGTCCCTCCATTTAGAAAGACAGAGGCATCAGAGTGAGCATCATTCAACACAGACGCTCTCACAACACAAATCCTGACGTGGGTTTGCAATAAATGTAATTTAAAAAATTTACATTCATGTATGCTATATGCATTTTGTCCATTCCAAATTTGTGAGTCTATACCAGCCAAAATGCTGTCTTTAGTTATTAACATTTGAAATGATGAAGGCACTTGAAAGTAACACAACATTAGCTGCCTTTCCAGAAAAAGACAAAAACCTTTCAGAAGTACGTAAGGTTTTGTAAGGTTTTGTAAGGTTTTCCTCCCAGGCTTCTAGACTTCTGATTGGCCAACATTTCTACACGGTTAGGATTTGGCATGTTCCTGACTTTGTTTTTAGGGTTTACATGTGGAAGGAGATATTTTTTCAAAACTGCACATGTGGACGGGGTTTTTTTTAAACGAAAAAGGAAAATTTCCGTTTACAAAAATGCCCGTGTACGTGTGGACGTATCCTAAAGTTATCACAAAAAAAAGCAAATTCGCTGAACATTCTGAGTTGAGGTTTAGTGATCATTGTTGTTTTCTGTTCCTTGTAGTCAAAATGGATGGAAGCGGAGATCGATCACAAAATAACCGTAATGGTAAGCACATGTACTCAGTCGTAAAATTGATGAAAAACTGATTTTCAGCAGATATTTATGAATGCTAATTAAAAGATAAAATGATCTTGCAGGCCGACAGGTTAACCCAGAAATGTTTCCAAGAGGAGATCAGGAGCCAGCTTATGAACCTGTTGGTGGATTCTGGGGTTTACTGGAAAGACTTTATGTTACTCTCTATGATATCTTTTTTTGGAGGCTGATTGAGCTATTAGATGAATTAGAGGATCGATATGATGTCTTATACATTGACTTTCGCAATGTCAATGACGGCAATGTCAACAATGTAAACAATCACAATATTAATGTGAGAGATAATGATGCCAATGTTGACAACAATGAACTGCATGATGATCATAATGCTGTTGTTGTTGTCGGCATTGAAAATGACGATTCTGATGAGGCATTTGAAGACTGTGAGGATGTTCACCCGTACATCCCAGAAGAGGATCCTCAGCCAGGTGTATCCAGGAAGAGGTCTAGAGAGATGGATGTGGAAGATGTGGAACCAAACAAGAGAATCAGATGGAGCGAGGAGTTTTCTGATGATGACTCTGACTTCATCTCTGCCTGTGACACTGATAGTGAGGGCTGTCCTCATCTTGGTAATATTGCTGATGAGGTACCGCTGTCTGTTGGATCCACGAAAAGGTCCAGAAAGGAAGATGGAGATGAAGAAGAGCCTAATAGCAAAAAATCCAGGCTCGCAAACTCTGATTCGGGGACCAGCTCAACGGTGTATGATCACTCTGAGAGCAGTAGTGATGAACTTTTTGAAGATGCCCATGAAGAGCCTGACAACCATGAAACTGGAGGCTCGAGGAAAAGGTCCCGAGAGGATTTGGAGGAAGAAGAGGAATACTTGCGTGTTTGCAAATTTCGGAGGTGTTCAAATGAGTCCACCAGCACCAGTGATGACAACTAACACTATTTCAACGGGTTTTTTCTGTATCCTTTTAGTAGGCTGATGGCCTACTCAGGTGACCCTGAATCCTCCCTTGGTTTTGCTGCAATAAGCTGGGCATACACTGTGCAATTTTTTCAGTCGCGTTATTCAGCTCCTGTTCAAACTGTCCGATTGACTCGCAGGGGTTAGAAGTTCGTAGGTCACGATGCAGGGTCTCATACTATACGGCCCGATGCTCTGTGCGACCTGAGTGCTCACATTGTGTGTCCATAGCATGAAGGTTATAACACAAAATTTTACACTATTTTCACGGTTGTTGTGGTCGCGATAATTTTGTGAGGCCACATCGAAAAGGCTCGGATGAGCTTGGCAGTTCTACAAGTCGTGCCTCCATCGCTTGTATCCGGATCACACGCTGCACTGCCGTGCTGTTCTGTCTTTTCGCTTTCATCTCTGTGTTTGCGCGTGCGCCGTGTGAGACGCTGCGTTGACACCCTCACGACGGCCGACAGGTTTTCAAACAGGTTTGATTTTCTTACGACCAAACGACTGATGATCGGGAGCTGGTCGTGAGGTGTTAATCACTTCTCGTTACCCCACGTATGCGATGCACGACACACGATTAAGGCCAAACTCGGGTCGATCCCCAAAACGGTTGCACGACTGAAAAATCGGCTCAAAATGGGCCAAAAATTGCACAGTGTATGTCCAGCATTAGGCGTAGGCTGCTGTGGGATTCCCATGATGCACTGGGTGTTTCTTCTTCACCCACTATGTGTTAATAGACCTCTCTGCACTGAATTGTACTTGTTGTTAACCTCTGGCTCTCTTCCACAGAATGTCTTTATCCTGTTCTCTTTCCCCCTCCCCAACCGGTCGCAGCAGATGGCCGCCCCTCCCTGAGCCTGGTTCTGCTGGAGGTTTCTTCCTGTTAAAAGGGAGTTTTTCCTTCCCACTGTTGCCAAAGTGCTTGCTCATAGGGGGTCATTTGATTGTTGGGTTTTTCTTTGTAAGTATACCTTACAATATAAAGCACCTTGAGGTGACTGTTACTGTGATTTGGCACTCTATAAATAAAATTGAATTGAATTTAAAATTGAATGGATGTCACTGTGTAGATTCCCTCCATAGAAGGCTTAGACCCAAACGCAGATTCAATGCACATGGTTAAACTATTTATAAGAATTTGTTTAAAGAGATGGAATGGAGAACGTGGCTGGAGCTAGGAGTGTCAGCAGAGAGCAGGAACCAGAGGAAAAGCTATTGAGAGACTGATCACCTGGGTCGTGATCAGTGTTGGTTAAGTTACTTGAAAAAAGTAATCAGTAACTAATTACTGATTACTTCCCCAAAAAAGTAATCCCGTTACTTTACTGATTACTTATTTTCAAAAGTAATTAATTACTTAGTTACTTAGTTACTTTTTAAAAACACGATTTACAACCTGAATAGGTGATAAAGTGATAGATCTTTCAGCCCAATTCTACTTTTTCTACATAATCCATCATACAAAATGTAATCAAATGGAAAAGTCTCTTTTTAAAACTTGTTTTATTAGTTTTAATCTTTTAACTTTATGCATCAAGCAAAAATTTAATTATATGCAACATTCTCTGACTGGAAGAAATTTGTTTAGTATTTAAACCTATTTTCTGCACATTCCAGCACATAAAATAATTTTTTTTGTGTGTTTACACTCACTCTTTCAAATAGATGCAAGTAAAACACAGCAGAAAATAAATAAAGTCAAAGACTAGCGGTCCTGTTGCTCTATTTTCACCTGTAAAGCAGGAGTGGGGTAGGCGGAGGTTTACCCTGGTGCAGGTGTGCCGCAGCGGTCAGTGGAAGAATCCGCGAGTTTCTCTGTGAATTTCCCATTATGTCGTAGCGCACTCGGTGCTTGCTTGGAAGTTTAGGGGTTTTTTTCACTGTAAAAAGAAGTTTTCTTCCCACGCACAACGGACACTAATGTTTTTGTCACTTTTTATGGAATCAAACTCAAAATAAGGTCAGTACTTCCACGCTTTAAACGCTGCACGCACATACTCTCTCCCGCACTCGATATATGATCCATTGTTGACCTGCACACAGCTGTTGTCACGAAGGTCGCACTCGCTTATGTCACTGTCATGAGACATTCTGGCAAAAAAATCACGGTTTTAGTAACGCGGTAAGGCAGCGTTCCTACGGTAAAGTAACGGTAATCTAATTACCGTTTTTGCAATAGTAATCCCTTACTTTACTCGTTACTTGAAAAAAGTAATCGGATTACAGTAACGCGTTACTGCCCATCTCTGGTCGTGATGGGAACAGTCCAACGGGAATTCTGCATCAATCAGTCAGCGTAATGCCTAAAAGTTTATTCAGATGTAAATATATTACATTTTTAAAATGAAGAATATGAAAAAAAATCAGTGTTTTTAATGACACTGCATTTCATTCATGTGTCTCTATTGGACAGTGTTGTAGAAGTTACAGAAGATAGGAATCAGTTCCAGCTTGGCCTGACGTTTGATCACGTTTGGTTGTACTGGCTTGGAGCCTGTTTGTGATACGCGACATCCACATGATACAGCTACTCTAGCTTTTTTTGAAGTGTCGTGAAATATTTTTGCTTAAATGTTCTGCAGAACGGATGCAGCGCACATACAGTACAGATATTATCTGAAACAGCATTACACAGTGTTACACCTACTTTACAGTTTCACCACAGTGAAACGTCTCTCAGTATTGTTGAGATGTTTTCTATTATTATGTCCAGTATCAAATTTCTGCTGTACGCAAATCTTTCTATTCTCTCTTTTTCTTCTGTGTGAGGGATTCCTGCATTAATCATGCAGCTTAGAAACTTCATATGCACACCGTGAAAACACCTCCAAATAAATTCAGTGAAAGGTTGTCAAGATAAGGTTGTCTAAAACATTTATGAATGAACTTGTATAGAAAGTGTTTCTAGGAAACATTATCTAACACTTCTACATTCTTTAAAAAAAGTATGCTTGGTTTAACTTTCAAATAACCAATGAACCAGTCCATCAGCTCAAAGCTATTGTACATTACTGCATTTTTGTCATAATTAGTGGTAAAATTGTATGATGATGAGATGCTCCCTACTCATATAATTACAAATATGGGAAAATATGCTCACTTTACTTTTGCTATCAATGACTTGGCTCTATTAACAGGTTGTACCACATACGACATGGGCAAAAGTATGAGGCCAAAACTCTTAACTGACATCAGCACAAAAACTGTACATCAGGAGCTTCATGTCACTGGTTTCCATTAATGTTTAATTCTTGTCAGACAGAAACAGAAACAGACAGCACATGTTGTAGTATAGTGACTCTGAACTTTTTAATATAATAACATACTGTAGTTCCAAATGCTTGGTACACTGTTCACTGTTACAGCAGGATGACCAGATGGAGAAACACTGTCAGACTTTAACAAATGCTAAGCAGTCAAATCATTTCATGTATAACAGTCAGTATTTAGTGGTTGATGTGATAATCGCAGGTAGATATTCTCAGAATCTGCAGCACAATCCACAGACACCAGCATTGCAGCGGCCGCAGCAAAAGCGACACTTAATGCCACGCTTCTGTCTGTGGTACGGCATCTGTGTGAAAGAGGAGAAGAGCAGAGAGTTTATCTTCAGCTGCAAGTCACTTCATTGTTTCTAATTTTATGTAAAGCTGTGAGTGCACAGTCTATTTTAAACATCTTCCTGCATTTGAGAGATCTCACAATTACTGTCTTCATTCATTTATTGAATTAAACTCACCATCCATGAGTCAGTTGATACCTCCTGATGTTCAGCAGCTGGACTGTCATTGCTCACAGCCTCTTGTAGCTCTTGCAGTTCTCGTATCTGTAGAGAAAGAAAACAGATCTTAGCATCTTCACAACAAATTCATGCAGAAGAAGCACATTATATGAATTTAACACAGTCTGTAACCTCAGCAAATGTGGCAGAGCTCTGCTGAATGCAAATACACATGAGTGCAACGGCCACTGCAACTGCAACGCAGAACGTCTTCATCTTCAGGAGGTTTGAGTGGTTTAAGGTGGTCAGATCCTTTGACTCTCTCGTTGACTCTTGTCAGCTCCTTTGTGATGGTTGACTGAGGGAAAAGGTGCTGGTATTTATACTCACTTGCTCCACTGCTGCCTCGTCACTTAGAGTACAGAAACTACTGACGGGAACAGGCTTGCATCAATAGGACAGGGAAAACCCATATAGTTAAACATCCAAAGAAAAGGTCAAAGTTCATGCCGAGTGAGAAAAGTACAGATTTTCTCATTCCTCAGGAATTTCCCATTCCCAGAATTTCATAGCACAGGAAAATAAGGAGTTTTGCAAAGTATTGCAACCCTGGTACCTGTGGAGTTTGCTGCAGGTTCTGAGGATTCCTGCTCCAACAACCACTCAGTATTAACAAACTGTATGTCACAGACAATGTGTGAGATTATACTGTTTTAGTAACATTGTGTCCTCAGTTACTGCATCAACTACATGCTTGTATTACACAGTTTATCACAATAAACTTTATGGTCATTTAGATATAATGTGGATTTTTGTTGTCATTTTAAATGTCGATTTTTTCCTTTGTTACATTTGTAAAACTGACTGCTATGCATCCATCCGTCCATCCATCAAAGCTTCCATAGGGCTACAGGAAGGGTATATCCTGGACAGTGTTAACACATAGAGAGAAAAGCATTCATGATCACAGTAACCCCTGTAACTGATTCAAAATCACAATTTAACCGAACACCAAAGTGTTTTGACTTTGAGGGGAGACTCTCCAAAATATTCTATTTTTATTTCAAACACATACGCAGGTGGTTACATATGGTTAAAATGATTCAAATGCAGTAAATATACACATTTTTCATATAAATAGAGTCCATAACTTGATTATTGTCTATAGCCCACATAATTAAGCACTTTAGTTACATAAAACATGTGATTTTTGATGTTATGTACTGTATAGCCTGTGTAATAAATAAACATGTAGCCCAATAAGTATAAAATCCAGAAAGCTACACAACATGGGGCAGTTCATTTACAAACACAGGTGTAACTTGAGTTTCACACTGTTTTTTGTTAGAAAATAATCAAATTGTTAAATGCTTAAAGTGCACAAAACGTCAGAAATCTGCACTGTCATGAACAAAAATGTAAACCTAATTTTTGCATTAACCCTCCGAAGTCTGAATCCCAGCTTGTGCACATCAACATCACTGATTTGCACAAATACAGTTTATAATGAAGACATGTTAAATATTAAGCACTGAAAACAGTTTGGTTGTTGATGTTGTTTGGAACGTCATTTAATGCATGTTGTTTTGTTGCCATAGTGATGCCTCCAGGGGAAAATTAGGGAGCAGAGCAAGAATAAGACTGTGGATATATGTTTTGATAGCTTTGGGTTCTCTTTGTTTTTGCCTAACAATCATAAAGAAATGTATTATATTTTGCGTGTGTCCTCATTATTGAGCTTTAATCCTGCATGAAGGCTAAGATGAATCTCTTAGAGTAGAACTTTACAGTAACTATTAGAATAAAAAAAAAAAACACACATTGACTGCTTTAGTTTTTAAGATTCACTTCGGTCTTAAGTATTTTTTGTCTCCATATAAAAGATATCAAAATCTGTGCACACAACTTGATGTAAAACGAATCTATGTACATTCCGCAGTCTATGATGCTAGAATGGCATCACAGCATTTAAACATGTTTTGAATGAAAACATCAGCATATGAAAACAAAACTGAAGAGACACTGCAACCGTATGAAGGAAGACGACTATTTAGTGAAATTTCTACATTTCCCTGAGGATTAACTGCTCTGTAATTTACCAAGAACTAAAGTAAGCTCAAATTTCATTTTATAGACTTAAGATCATTTACTTAAATATAAAGCCTGATTTTCCTGCCTGCCAGGACAGTATTTATGTACTTTACATTGTGCAAGTCTAGACGATATTTTACATCATAGAGAGGATGATGTGGATCTATTATTCAGGAAAACAAATGAAGACTTAACTATTTGTCAGCTGTTGTAATATTTGACAAATTATACATAAATTAGAAAATGTTCTTAATCATATCTTAGAGTGACAGAAGCTCTGCTGTTAATCTTAGTATCTGCAGTTTTTACACGCTTACATAAACACACGCAGTTACTGTCCCTCCATTTAGAAAGACAGAGGCATCAGAGTGAGCATCATTCAACACAGACGCTCTCACAACACAAATCCTGACGTGGGTTTGCAATAAATGTAATTTAAAAAATTTACATTCATGTATGCTATATGCATTTTGTCCATTCCAAATTTGTGAGTCTATACCAGCCAAAATGCTGTCTTTAGTTATTAACATTTGAAATGATGAAGGCACTTGAAAGTAACACAACATTAGCTGCCTTTCCAGAAAAAGACAAAAACCTTTCAGAAGTACATAAGGTTTTGTAAGGTTTTCCTCCCAGGCTTCTAGACTTCTGATTGGCCAACATTTCTACACGGTTAGGATTTGGCATGTTCCTGACTTTGTTTTTAGGGTTTACATGTGGAAGGAGATATTTTTTCAAAACTGCACATGTGGACGGGGTTTTTTTTAAACGAAAAAGGAAAATTTCCGTTTACAAAAATGCCCGTGTACGTGTGGACGTATCCTAAAGTTATCACAAAAAAAAGCAAATTCGCTGAACATTCTGAGTTGAGGTTTAGTGATCATTGTTGTTTTCTGTTCCTTGTAGTCAAAATGGATGGAAGCGGAGATCGATCACAAAATAACCGTAATGGTAAGCACATGTACTCAGTCGTAAAATTGATGAAAAACTGATTTTCAGCAGATATTTATGAATGCTAATTAAAAGATAAAATGATCTTGCAGGCCGACAGGTTAACCCAGAAATGTTTCCAAGAGGAGATCAGGAGCCAGCTTATGAACCTGTTGGTGGATTCTGGGGTTTACTGGAAAGACTTTATGTTACTCTCTATGATATCTTTTTTTGGAGGCTGATTGAGCTATTAGATGAATTAGAGGATCGATATGATGTCTTATACATTGACTTTCGCAATGTCAATGATGGCAATGTCAACAATGTAAACAATCACAATATTAATGTGAGAGATAATAATGCCAATGTTGACAACAATGAACTGCATGATGATCATAATGCTGTTGTTGTTGTCGGCATTGAAAATGACGATTCTGATGAGGCATTTGAAGACTGTGAGGATGTTCACCCGTACATCCCAGAAGAGGATCCTCAGCCAGGTGTATCCAGGAAGAGGTCTAGAGAGATGGATGTGGAAGATGTGGAACCAAACAAGAGAATCAGATGGAGCGAGGAGTTTTCTGATGATGACTCTGACTTCATCTCTGCCTGTGACACTGATAGTGAGGGCTGTCCTCATCTTGGTAATATTGCTGATGAGGTACCGCTGTCTGTTGGATCCACGAAAAGGTCCAGAAAGGAAGATGGAGATGAAGAAGAGCCTAATAGCAAAAAATCCAGGCTCGCAAACTCTGATTCGGGGACCAGCTCAACGGTGTATGATCACTCTGAGAGCAGTAGTGATGAACTTTTTGAAGATGCCCATGAAGAGCCTGACAACCATGAAACTGGAGGCTCGAGGAAAAGGTCCCGAGAGGATTTGGAGGAAGAAGAGGAATACTTGCGTGTTTGCAAATTTCGGAGGTGTTCAAATGAGTCCACCAGCACCAGTGATGACAACTAACACTATTTCAACAGGTTTTTTCTGTATCCTTTTAGTAGGCTGATGGCCTACTCAGGTGACCCTGAATCCTCCCTTGGTTTTGCTGCAATAAGCTGGGCAGACACTGTGCAATTTTTTCAGTCGCGTTATTCAGCTCCTGTTCAAACTGTCCGATTGACTCGCAGGGGTTAGAAGTTCGTAGGTCACGATGCAGGGTCTCATACTATACGGCCCGATGCTCTGTGCGACCTGAGTGCTCACACTGTGTGTCCATAGCATGAAGGTTATAACACAAAATTTTACACTATTTTCACGGTTGTTGTGGTCGCGATAATTTTGTGAGGCCACATCGAAAAGGCTCGGATGAGCTTGGCAGTTCTACAAGTGTTGCCTCCATCGTTTGTATCCGGATCACACGCTGCACTGCCGTGCTGTTCTGTCTTTTCGCTTTCATCTCTGTGTTTGCGCGTGCGCCGTGTGAGACGCTGCGTTGACACCCTCACGACGGCCGACAGGTTTTCAAACAGGTTTGATTTTCTTACGACCAAACGACTGATGATCGGGAGCTGGTCGTGAGGTGTTAATCACTTCTCGTTACCCCACGTATACAATGCACGACACACGATTAAGGCCAAACTCGGGTCGATCCCCAAAACGGTCGCACGACTGAAAAATCGGCTCAAAATGGGCCAAAAATTGCACAGTGTATGTCCAGCATTAGGCGTAGGCTGCTGTGGGATTCCCATGATGCACTGGGTGTTTCTTCTTCACCCACTATGTGTTAATAGACCTCTCTGCACTGAATTGTACTTGTTGTTAACCTCTGGCTCTCTTCCACAGAATGTCTTTATCCTGTTCTCTTTCCCCCTCCCCAACCGGTCGCAGCAGATGGCCGCCCCTCCCTGAGCCTGGTTCTGCTGGAGGTTTCTTCCTGTTAAAAGGGAGTTTTTCCTTCCCACTGTCGCCAAAGTGCTTGCTCATAGGGGGTCATTTGATTGTTGGGTTTTTCTTTGTAAGTATACCTTACAATATAAAGCACCTTGAGGTGACTGTTACTGTGATTTGGCACTCTATAAATAAAATTGAATTGAATTTAAAATTGAATGGATGTCACTGTGTAGATTCCCTCCATAGAAGGCTTAGACCCAAACGCAGATTCAATGCACATGGTTAAACTATTTATAAGAATTTGTTTAAAGAGATGGAATGGAGAACGTGGCTGGAGCTAGGAGTGTCAGCAGAGAGCAGGAACCAGAGGAAAAGCTATCGAGAGACTGATCACCTGGGTCGTGATCAGTGTTGGTCAAGTTACTTGAAAAAAGTAATCAGTAACTAATTACTGATTACTTCCCCAAAAAAGTAATCCCGTTACTTTACTGATTACTTATTTTCAAAAGTAATTAATTACTTAGTTACTTAGTTACTTTTTAAAAACACGATTTACAACCTGAATAGGTGATAAAGTGATAGATCTTTCAGCCCAATTCTACTTTTTCTACATAATCCATCATAGAAAATGTAATCAAATGGAAAAGTCCCTTTTTAAAACTTGTTTTATTAGTTTTAATCTTTTAACTTTATGCATCAAGCAAAAATTTAATTATATGCAACATTCTCTGACTGGAAGAAATTTGTTTAGTATTTAAACCTATTTTCTGCACATTCCAGCACATAAAATAATTTTTTTTGTGTGTTTACACTCACTCTTTCAAATAGATGCAAGTAAAACACAGCAGAAAATAAATAAAGTCAAAGACTAGCGGTCCTGTTGCTCTATTTTCACCTGTAAAGCAGGAGTGGGGTAGGCGGAGGTTTACCCTGGTGCAGGTGAGCCGCAGCGGTCAGTGGAAGAATCCGCGAGTTTCTCTGTGAATTTCCCATTACGTCGTAGCACACTCGGTGCTTGCTTGGAAGTTTAGGGGTTTTTTTCACTGTAAAAATAAGTTTTCTTCCCACGCACAACGGACACTAATGTTTTTGTCACTTTTTATGGAATCAAACTCAAAATAAGGTCGGTACTTCCACGCTTTAAACGCTGCACGCACATACTCTCTCCCGCACTCGATATATGATCCATTGTTGACCTGCACACAGCTGTTGTCACGAAGGTCGCACTCGCTTACGTCACTGTCATGAGACATTCTGGCAAAAAAATCACGGTTTTAGTAACGCGGTAAGGCAGCGTTCCTACGGTAAAGTAACGGTAATCTAATTACCGTTTTTGCAATAGTAATCCCTTACTTTACTCGTTACTTGAAAAAAGTAATTGGATTACAGTAACGCGTTACTGCCCATCTCTGGTCGTGATGGGAACAGTCCAACGGGAATTCTGCATCAATCAGTCAGCGTAATGCCTAAAAGTTTATTCAGATGTAAATATATTACATTTTTAAAATGAAGAATATGAAAAAAAATCATCAGTGTTTTTAATGACACTGCATTTCATTCATGTGTCTCTATTGGACAGTGTTGTAGAAGTTACAGAAGATAGGAATCAGTTCCAGCTTGGCCTGACGTTTGATCACGTTTGGTTGTACTGGCTTGGAGCCTGTTTGTGATACGCGACATCCACATGATACAGCTACTCTAGCTTTTTTTGAAGTGTCGTGAAATATTTTTGCTTAAATGTTCTGCAGAACGGATGCAGCGCACATACAGTACAGATATTATCTGAAACAGCATTACACAGTGTTACACCTACTTTACAGTTTCACCACAGTGAAACGTCTCTCGGTATTGTTGACATGTTTTCTATTATTATGTCCAGTATCAAATTTCTGCTGTACGCAAATCTTTCTATTCTCTCTTTTTCTTCTGTGTGAGGGATTCCTGCATTAATCATGCAGCTTAGAAACTTCATATGCACACCGTGAAAACACCTCCAAATAAATTCAGTGAAAGGTTGTCAAGATAAGGTTGTCTAAAACATTTATGAATGAACTTGTATAGAAAGTGTTTCTAGGAAACATTATCTAACACTTCTACATTCTTTAAAAAAAGTATGCTTGGTTTAACTTTCAAATAACCAATGAACCAGTCCATCAGCTCAAAGCTATTGTACATTACTGCATTTTTGTCATAATTAGTGGTAAAATTGTATGATGATGAGATGCTCCCTACTCATATAATTACAAATATGGGAAAATATGCTCACTTTACTTTTGCTATCAATGACTTGGCTCTATTAACAGGTTGTACCACATACGACATGGGCAAAAGTATGAGGCCACAACTCTTAACTGACATCAGCACAAAAACTGTACATCAGGAGCTTCATGTCACTGGTTTCCATTAATGTTTAATTCTTGTCAAACAGAAACAGACAGCACATGTTGTAGTATAGTGACTCTGAACTTTTTAATATAATAACATACTGTAGTTCCAAATGCTTGGTACACTGTTCACTGTTACAGCAGGATGACCAGATGAAGAAACACTGTCAGACTTTAACAAATGCTAAGCAGTCAAATCATTTCATGTATAACAGTCAGTATTTAGTGGTTGATGTGATAATCGCAGGTAGATATTCTCAGAATCTGCAGCACAATCCACAGACACCAGCATTGCAGCAGCCGCAGCAAAAGCGACACTTAATGCCACGCTTCTGTCTGTGGTACGGCATCTGTGTGAAAGAGGAGAAGAGCAGAGAGTTTATCTTCAGCTGCAAGTCACTTCATTGTTTCTAATTTTATGTAAAGCTGTGAGTGCACAGTCTATTTTAAACATCTTCCTGCATTTGAGAGATCTCACAATTACTGTCTTCATTCATTTATTGAATTAAACTCACCATCCATGAGTCAGCTGACACCTCCTGATGTTCAGCAGCTGGACTGTCATTGCTCACAGCCTCTTGTAGCTCTTGCAGTTCTCGTATCTGTAGAGAAAGAAAACAGATCTTAGCATCTTCACAACAAATTCATGCAGAAGAAGCACATTATATGAATTTAAAACAGTCTGTAACCTCAGCAAATGTGGCAGAGCTCTGCTGAATGCAAATACACATGAGTGCAACGGCCACTGCAACTGCAACGCAGAACGTCTTCATCTTCAGGAGGTTTGAGTGGTTTAAGGTGGTCAGATCCTTTGACTCTCTCGTTGACTCTTGTCAGCTCCTTTGTGATGGTTGACTGAGGGAAAAGGTGCTGGTATTTATACTCATTTGCTCCACTGCTGCCTCGTCACTTAGAGTACAGAAACTACTGACGGGAACAGGCTTGCATCAATAGGACAGGGAAAACCCATATAGTTAAACATCCGAAGAAAAGGTCAAAGTTCATGCCGACTGAGAAAAGTACAGATTTTCTCGTTCCTCAGGAATTTCCCATTCCCAGAATTTCATAGCACAGGAAAATAAGGAGTTTTGCAAAGTATTGCATCCCTGGTACCTGTGGAGTTTGCTGCAGGTTCTGAGGATTCCTGCTCCAACAACCACTCAGTATTAACAAACTGTATGTCACAGACAATGTGTGAGATTATACTGTTTTAGTAACATTGTGTCCTCAGTTACTGTCTCAACCACGTGCTTGTATTGCAAAGTTTATCACAATAAACTTTTAATTTAAGTGTAATGTGCATTTTTGTTGTCATTTTAAATGTAGCTTTTTTCTTTATAGACTTGTAAAAATGGCCATCCATCCATCCATCTATCCATTTACATAACCACTTTCTTGTGGAGTGGGCTGGACAGTGTTCACACACAGAGAAACAAGCACTCAAAGTACAAAAGCTCTTTCTGGAGCAGTCTTGCATCAGTGGGACTGGGAAATTCCACTGCATCGGAAATGGGAAATTATCCATGTTTGTTTCTTTGCTCTGCAACTCCAAGTTTCTTTTTTCAAGCATCATTCTGATACTTTTAATGAAGAACCAAAATATGTACTATTTATATCATTATACCTTGATACGTTGTTTCCTCATAATAACTTCAAAAAATCTGCCTGTGACACTGATAGTGAGGGCTGTCCTCATGTTGGTAATATTGCTGATGAGGTACTGCTGTCTGTTGGATCCACGAAAAGGTCCAGAAAGGAAGGTAGGAGATGAAGAAGAGCCTAATAGCAAAAAATCCAGGCTCGCAAACTCTGATTCGGGGACCAGCTCAATGGTGTATGATCACTCTGAGAGCAGTAGTGATGAACTTTTTGAAGATGCACATGAAGAGCCTGACAACCATGAAACTGGAGGCTCGAGGAAAAGGTCCCGAGAGGATTTGGAGGAAGAAGAGGAATACTTGCGTGTTTGCAAATTTCGGAGGTGTTCAAATGAGTCCACCACCACCAGTGATGACAACTAACACTATTTCAACAGGTTTTTTCTGTATCCTTTTAGTAGGCTGATGGCCTACTCAGGTGACCCTGAATCCTCCCTTGGTTTTGCTGCAATAAGCTGGGCATACACTGTGCAATTTTTTCAGTCAGCTCCTGTTCAAACTGTCCGATTGACTCGCAGAGGTTAGAAGTTCGTAGGTCACGATGCAGGGTCTCATAGTATACGGCCCGATGCTCTGTGCGACCTGAGTGCTCACACTGTGTGTCCATAGCATGAAGGTTATAACGCAATGAACCATGAACAATGAATCAGTCCATCAGCTCAAAGCTATTGTACATTACTGCATTTTTGTCATAATTAGTGGTAATATTGATTGATGATGAGATGCTCCCTACAAATATGGGAAAATTCCACCAGATGTAAAACTCATTGTGGTTCTGTCCTCCTATTCAAAAATATTGTCGTCTTGAGTAACATATCTATAGAAAGCTGAATAAAGCTGTGAGCATAAAACCTTAGTTTTTTATGAAAATGGTGAAATAGTGAAAAAATGGTGAAAAACTTCACGAAACAACATCAGTTTTGAAAAACACCAAAGGATATCTTCATGATGACTTAATGAAAGAGCAGTAGTAATAATTTTTTTTGAGAGTTTGACAATTTTTGACAGTTAATGTGTAGCTGCTCACTTTACTTTTGCTATCAATGACTTGGCTCTATTAACAGGTTGTACCACATACGACATGGGCAAGAGTATGAGGCCACAACTCTTAACTGACATCAGCACAAAAACTGTACATCAGGAGCTTCATGTCACTGGTTTCCATTAATGTTTAATTCTTGTCAGACAGAAACAGACAGCACATGTTGTAGTATAGTGACTCTGAACTTTTTAATATAATAACATACTGTAGTTCCAAATGCTTGGTACACTGTTCACTGTTACAGCAGGATGACCAGATGAAGAAACACTGTCAGACTTTAACAAATGCTAAGCAGTCAAATCATTTCATGTATAACAGTCAATATTTAGTGGTTGATGTGATAATCGCAGGTAGATATTCTCAGAATCTGCAGCACAATCCACAGACACCAGCATTGCAGCAGCCGCAGCAAAAGCGACACTTAATGCCACGCTTCTGTCTGTGGTACGGCATCTGTGTGAAAGAGGAGAAGAGCAGAGAGTTTATCTTCAGCTGCAAGTCACTTCATTGTTTCTAATTTTATGTAAAGCTGTGAGTGCACAGTCTATTTTAAACATCTTCCTGCATTTGAGAGATCTCACAATTACTGTCTTCATTCATTTATTGAATTAAACTCACCATCCATGAGTCAGCTGACACCTCCTGATGTTCAGCAGCTGGACTGTCATTGCTCACAGCCTCTTGTAGCTCTTGCAGTTCTCGTATCTGTAGAGAAAGAAAACAGATCTTAGCATCTTCACAACAAATTCATGCAGAAGAAGCACATTACATGAATTTAACACAGTCTGTAACCTCAGCAAATGTGGCAGAGCTCTGCTGAATGCAAATACACATGAGTGCAACGGCCACTGCAACTGCAACGCAGAACGTCTTCATCTTCAGGAGGTTTGAGTGGTTTAAGGTGGTCAGATCCTTTGACTCTCTCGTTGACTCTTGTCAACTCCTTTGTGATGGTTGACTGAGGGAAAAGGTGCTGGTATTTATACTCATTTGCTCCACTGCTGCCTCGTCACTTAAAGTACAGAAACTACTGACGGGAACAGGCTTGCATCACTAGGACAGGGAAAACCCATATAGTTAAACATCCGAAGAAAAGGTCAAAGTTCATGCCGACTGAGAAAAGTACAGATTTTCTCGTTCCTCAGGAATTTCCCATTCCCAGAATTTCATAGCACAGGAAAATATGGAGTTTTGCAATGTTCCTGAAATCAGGTAGAGTAAGAGCTGTGAGTGACGAGGCAGCAGGGGCCCAAATCAGTATAAATATCAGCACTTCTGCACACATTAACCATCAGACAGAAGGACTCAGCTCACAACAATCATCCAGACCAGGAGAAAGAGTCAAAGTTGAGCCTCTCAAAGCCTCCTAAGATGAAGACGTTCAGTGTTGCAGTTGCAGTGGCCGCCGTGCTCACATTCATTTGTGTCCAGCAGAGCTCTGCTGTCCCAGTCACTGAAGTAAGAACTTGACTTTAACCAAGTGTATTAGCTTACAAGCTGCAAATGTTTGTTTCAATGCTACAATGTGGTTTCTACTGCACTCAATTCATTAACAGGAGCAGGAGCTGGAGGAGCCAATGAGCATGGACTATCCAGCAGCAGCACATGAGGAGGCATCAGTGGACTCATGGAAGGTAACACTAACTGAGTGAATGTGGCCAAATTACTTCAGCTAAATGAAAGTGTTTGTTAGAGCAGGTGAAAATAAAGAGCAGTGATGCTGCTGCAGATGAACTCTGTGCTCATGTCTCTTGTGTTTCCCACAGACGCTGTATAACAGCAGACACAAGCGTGGCATCAAGTGTCGCTTTTGCTGTGGCTGCTGCACCCCCGGTATCTGTGGAGTTTGCTGCAGGTTCTGAGGATTCCTGCTCCAACAACCACTCAGTATTAACAAACTGTATGTCGCAGACAATGTGTGAGATTTTACTGTTTTAGTAACATTGTGTCCTCAGTTACTGCCTCAACCACGTGCTTGTATTGCAAAGTTTATCACAATAAACTTTTAATTTAAGCGTAATGTGCATTTTTGTTGTCATTTTAAATGTAGCTTTTTCCTTCATTAGACTTGTAAAAATGGCCATCCATCCATCTATCCATTTACATAACCACTTTCTTGTGGGGTGGGCTGGACAGTGTTCACACACAGAGAAACAAGCACTCAAAGTACAAAAGCTCTGTCTGGAGCAGTCTTGCATCAGTGGGACTGGGAAATTCCACTGCATCGGAAATGGGAAATTATCCATGTTTGTTTCTTTGCTCTGCAACTCCAAGTTTCTTTTTTCAAGCATTATTCTGATACTTTTAATGAAGAACCAAAATATTTACTATTCATATCATTATACCTTGATACGTTGTTTCCTTATAATAACTTCAAAAATTTTAATGGCTCATGAAAGAATTCTTTAAACCAACCAAACGGATGAAAAAAGATCAGGATCTCGAGTGTTTATTTGCTGCAGATAATAACTTTTTAAATACTCAGATTCAATCCGTCAAACTGTGGATGTCACATGTGAGTTCATTTAAGAATGATGAGATAAGCATATAACCAATATTCTGAAAGCACTGCATGAAGTGTTGAGTCCTGTAGAAAATGCACTTCTGTAGTTGAGTTAAAGAAAAGCTATAAACTCTTTCTTCTATGTTTAGATTTCATACACAGTATAAAGCGCCTAATACAAGCATACTGGATTTATAGCTGTGTGTGAACCAGCAAAGACAGGCTTACATTTGCATAAACTAAGTTGTTATATTACATCTTAACTCTGTCTTAGTTGCTGGTTCTAATTTCTAAAACCTGTCAGACTCACAGTAAAAGTGCCTCATAGAACCATAGTGTAAGCAACATTTACAGTTACTGTACATAAAACAAAAGGAGGCCTACATCTAAACAGAATTATTATCTCTTAACTCTTCCCTGGCTGCCGTATTTATTTTCTGAAACCTGTCTGGTGTGCTGCTCAATGTTGTTTAAGCCGCTTTGACACATTTTGTTGCTCATAACTCACAATGGTTCAGCCTGCTCTCACAGGTGAACTTGCAACACTCTGTATTCCCAGCATCTATGCTTGAGCCTGCAGCTTGGAAATTCCAAGTGAAAGGCAAGCCTGCATTTGCTTGTTCACTATAGTTTGTCCTCAAATACCAAAGCAAAAGGAAAGTAATGCTGATTCTTTGAGATATAATGACAAACACGCATAACACACAAAATTATTTTGTAAAGAAGATGGATATATAATGGTGCTGCAGTTGTTTGTATTGCAATTGCTCACTATTGAGTCCATCCCTCCATCTATTAATCGATCCACCCTCTTAAGGTGTTCCTATATTTAACTTATTGTTGACCATTCATTGTGAATAGCTGTGTAACTACTGTGTAATGGGTTTCATTTTAGTGCTTTTGCCTTTTGGTTCGGGGTCTGTGCACCTGCAAACCATGAGTGGAGCAGTTCATTTATGTGCTGAAACACCTTACAAATAAATCCAAGAATCTGTGTGTGTGTGTATGTGTGTGTGTGTGTGTGTGTGTGTGTGTGTGTGTGTGTGTGTGTGTGTGTGTATTTTGTTTTTCTTTCTTGACCGCTGTTCATCTGCTCCACTCTTTCCTGAGGGTAAGTGCAGCACTGGGGACTTTTGGATTAGCAGCTATCACATCTCGCTAACTGTAATGACTGTCTTTGTGAGAACATTTACAGACAGTATTTATTCAAGTCCTTTTTGAAAATTTAGCATTAGCTTTGCTAATCAAGCTCACTTAATGTGTTTATCCTAACAACCTTGGTTACATTCATCTTGAATGATGCACTAGTAATACTGTAAAGTAGCAGTACTAGTGCAGTGTCCAATGATGTGATAAATCATATGAGCATTCATAAACCTGCTCTAAGCCACCCGCTTTGTTTATTTTCCTGTTTACAGCTTTTTTCACCCCCACAGGAGCTAGTAAAATGGAAGTCCATTTCTGCCAAAAAAAAAAAAGTATTCATAACTCGAAATTTCATGTTATTTTCTCAAAATTTCGACGCATCAACTCGAAAAGTAGCTCAAAATTTTGAATTGATAAGTCGAAATTTCGAGTTAGCGCTGCCAATCAGTAATCTACGTGAAGGACGTCTTTTCCTTGTTACCCGGAAGCTGAAGCCCTCAGCTACAAATGCTACAGCTAAGCTACCAGTGTTACAGCCAGTCATGAATGCACAAATTGCTGATTATTTTCAGCGTGACTTCACAAATGATGAAATCCTTGAGTTATTAGCGGAATCACATGGCATTTCTATCAGCAAACGTACTCCTGAAAGTGCCAATTTGTTGTGATCCGGTTTTGAGTGTGCATCCCACGCAGATTATTGATTGGCAGAGCAAACTCAAAATTTTGACTTACTTTTCTCAAAATTTGGAATTAATACGTTGAAATTTTGAATGTATAAGTCGAAATTTCAAGAAAATAATTCAAAATTTTGAGTTAATTAGTTGAAATCTTGAGAGAGATAACTCGAAATTCCAAGTTATGGATACTTTTTTTTGTGTGGCAGAAACGGGCTTCCATAAGTTTCAGTAGTCAGTAAAAGCATGGATAAAACAATCTAGTGTCTGAAGCAAAAGTAACACCTGACACCTAACAGGATTCTGTTTGATTTTGTGTGAAAGACAAGAGCAAAATGTCAAGAGCCTGCAGTATGATCCCTTAGCATAAACACCCCCCCCCCCCCCCCCCCCCCCCTCTTTTCTCCTGTGGGAGAGGCATTAGGAAAATATGTTTTAAAAGAACCACACATACACACACACACACACACACACACACACACACACAAACACACGCACACACTTATATTTGAGTGATTTTAAAGTCATTGTTTTAATTGATTGAACTGAGCACACCAACTGTGAGTCAGCTAACATCTCCTTATGTTAGCTGACTCACAGTTGCAACTGGACTGTCATTGCTTGTTGCCCCCGATAGCTCTTGTGGCTGTTTAAAGAAAACCAGATGTTTGTGTCTTGGCTGCTCATTCATGAATTTAAGTCGGCCTGTTTCGGCAAATGTAGCAGAGCTCTCCTGAAGGGCCCCTGCAACTGCAACATGTTATGTCTTCATTTTCAGGAAGGTTGAGATCCTCTGACTGGCTTCTGTCAGCTCCTTTGTGATGCTTGGCTGAGGTAAAAGGTGCTGGTATTTATACTCATTTGGTCCAAGGTGCCTCATTAGTCACAGTGTAGCATTTCACGACCAGCTTACATCAGTGGTACTCTTAAACTGCGCAGTGTTTTGCTCTGAAAGCATGTATCCTTCAGCAGTGTTGTACAGGAGGCTGTGCATTGCTCAGGTCTGACCTAACAGGGTGGTATAATTTCATTCAGCTGTCTACGTTGGCTATAAAAAATATATATATTCTAAAAAGAAAAAAAAAAGAATTTGAACTGAATAGATAACAGCCTTTTCACCTCTTATGATGTTCATATATCTGTAACTGTATAAAAGGGCCCAACGTTCACAGTACAATTCTATTTGAATTCTGATACAGGTGTTTGTAAGTTTATATACGTTTATAAACTGTTCATTTAATATTTAACCTTCTGTTAGTTTGATCCAGCCCACTGTCTGGTGACATCATCCAGTTAGTAAGGTGGGCAGTTTAATGTCGGACGAGCAGTGTTGGTCCGGTGGGGGTGCACTGATTCCTGTGGGATGTGATGTGTGCGTGAATGATAAAAAGCCACACACACCCCCCTGTGATTACAACCACAGGAATTGAGCTGTAAGAATAAAGTGCCTCAAACCAAACCTCAAGTTCCTTCTTCTATACTCTGGGACAATTTGCCCTTAGGTGGTGTTCTGGCTGACACACCGGGGTGACCATATTTCTAAAGAGTGAATCAGTGCCACAACCGTGCCTATCCCTGATATCTCCACTCCAGTAACATTAATGGAGAGTTTCTTAGCATCTTTAGTACTCGATGATTTCTAAACACTTGTTGTACTATGTGCTACGTGTGTGAGACAACATGCCTTTTGTCCTGTCTTCTTTCTCTCACCCCAACAGATGGCCGCCCCTCCCTGAGCCTGGTTCTGTTTGAGGTTTCTTCCTGTTAAAAGAGAGTTTTTCCTTCCACTGTCGCCAACATGCTTGCTCATAAGGGGGTCATATGATTGTTGGGTTTTTCTCTGCATTATTATTGTAGGGTCTACCTTACAATGATGCTAGAAAGATGCGACTGTTATTGTGATTTGGCACTGTTTAAATAAAACTGAAATTGATACACATATTAATGACTTTGGAGATATGTAACTTTGTTTTTGTTAATTTTCCTCTCACCTCTGATCTGACACTGAAGTGCTGCTGTTACCTTTCAGACAGAAACAGACAGATGATTATAAGTTTCACTTTTTTTAACATTAAATATATATATATATATATACTGAATACATAGAATTCCATTGATTACATTTGTTCTATTATTTATTTGATAATAGTTTACATGTTACTGGCACTTACTTTAATATACCACAGACTCAGACTGAGATAAAAACGACATAGCCTTTAGGAGCTGCGTGAGATGTCACAGACTCGCCTGTGTGGACTCACCTGCAGGTCGAACTGAACATGCTTTGAAAGAAAAGATGCAGTTTGGTTCCTCTGAGGATGGAGGAAAAAGTCTGTCAGAGTTTTGCAGAGTAACTGCTTATATCTGCAGCGGAGTGGAGACGTCAGAGCAGGACGCCTTTTTACACACTCAACAATTATGCGATAAAATTTCACCCAAACTGCCAGTGTGTGTTTCATTTAAAACAGTTAATCTGTCATCAGCACAGGTGAATGGAAATGTGTGTAATGTGTGTTTTAATTTACTGATCCACCCAGTCATTAAGCAAATGTTTATCTTTCGGTGGAGCACCTTGAATACTTCATGTTCCTCTTGTAGTCATGGAACAGTAAAGAGGTGGTTTGCACATATTTCAACATAAATACAACATTGCTCTTTGGTGTGTACTAAGAATAGATACAGAAACAAATGAGAAAAAAATGATCTGAAATGGCAAAGAAGTGGAAATATGAATACAATTCTGGAAGCATGATGGTCAATGTAACACTTCAATTCAACTTCCACTGGTCTCACTCAAAAATCATTCTGTTTAGTCTCTGAACACAGACTGGATCATTTAGCAAGCTTTGTTCACCTACACGAACGCTGGACTTTTTTAGCAACATGTCTTAAAAATTGATTTATTTTTCCAGAGTTTAAAGGCACAGTCTGTAAAATCTCACCACTAGATGTCAGTAGACTGTAGATTGCAGTCAACTAAATTCTGTTTTCTTACTCCTCTCAAGTCAAGTGCATAATCCCAGTTCTGGTGGTTGCTGTAGAACAACCACATTAATCTATAATGAGTGCATGCTGTCGGTGTACTGTGTTAGCTGGAGTCCATGTCTATTTACTCTGGAGGAGGCTGTAAAGTTTTTTGAAAGGAATACAGTACAAGTCTTTTTAGCACATGTAGTGAGAGTCAGAGAATAATAATACTGCAACAAATCAAGACATGATCTTTCATCGACTTCCATCAGGTTTGTTCAAAATGCAGTCAGAAGATATTTGAGCATCTGTGCAAGCATTTCAACAAAGAAAACCATGCAGAATTACTGCACCATTTACTACACTTAATTTAGACATATCAGATAAAAAGAGGATAAATAATCGTAAAGAAACATTTGCATTTGCATAAAGTAATAACATTTCTAGTTAGTGGGCGACTGTGGCTCAGGGGGTTGGGAAACGTATCTGTAACCGGAAGGTCGCCGGTTCGATCCCCGGGCTCTCTGTCCTGGTCGTTGTGTCCTTGACACTTTACCCTACCGCCTACTGGTGTTGGCCAGAGGGGCCGATGGCGCGATATGGCAGCCTCGCTTCTGTCAGTCTGCCCCAGGGCAGCTGTGGCTACAACCGTAGCTTGCCTCCACCAGTGTGTGAATGAATAGTGGCATTGTAAAGCGCTTTGGGTGCCTTGAAAAGCGCTATCTAAAATCCAATCCATTATTATGAAAAAAAGCTTTGTTCAAACTGGCTGCTACAGGTCAACAAATCACATTTTGTCAGTTTTCATATGTTTTTTGTTTTTTTTTCACTAAAGTTTGTGATATTAGGTAAGAAGATGGGTGAGCAAGAACAGAGAGAGAGAAGAAAAGTGAGAGTAAGAGCATGGGGGGGCTTAGGAGGCAGAAGGTAGTTATTACTTATTTATTCATTGTCAGTTCAACTGCATCATTTGTATTACAGTAACAAATAAATATTTCCTGTTACCTTTTTGTATCTCTGCACTGATTTTCTTTCTTTTACTGTACTTAAATTACCAGGCTGAAATGATAGAGTTTTGTTACATATTGTTTGAAATAGACAACATTTTAAAAACTTCACCAAACTAAGCTGCAGTTTCTGGAAACATGTTTAAACATTTGAAAAAACTGGACTGTCTGTGGGCAAAAATGCATGTGAACTGGAGGGTCAGCAGTAAATCTGAAGGTAAAATTAGAGTCAGAACATATCGCTGTTTATGTTATGATGTGATTTCGTGGCCTTCGTTTAGCCTAAGGACACAAAAGCGTTGATATATTTTTATCCACCAGGGCATACTGTGAACCCAGCAACTTATGTGTGTGATCTCTTATCGCTCTCCAACAGCTGGTATGACATTCACTCCTCCAGGTGGTTCCTCTTTTGGGGTACCCAGGATGTTTTCTGAACTAGGTAGAACAGAGTTGTGTTATTTTGCACCTCAGTCACAAAAAACCTTCAGAAAAAAACTGAAAGCTTTTGTCTCTCTGGGAGAATTTAACGCTCTTCATACTTTTAGAGCAAAGCTTCTGTTGCTAAACTAGACTTTGCATTATGTTCCTTGCTTGTTTTGACTTTCCGTATTTTTATCATTCCGTGTCTGTTTTTGACATGATGAATTTTGTAATTATTGTAACCTTACAATGATGACCCTTCTTAAAAAAGTCTCCTCAGAATTCATCTGAAGGGAATTCCTGCTTAAATTGAACAAATATATTTTTAAAAAAATCCAAAGATCTGTCTGCATCTGTTCATGAGCACATAGGGAAGAAGCTGAACTTGGTAGTTCATACTATCCAGTATTTTTTTATGTTAGCAGAAAAAAGACTATTTCAAATGCTCGTTGGCTCAAATTCATATATAAAACATTAAGTATGACCACAGTTTGTGCTACAAAAGGCAGAATTTTAGCATGTCATTTCAACAAGCCTGCTTTTGCCTTAGCTTAGAGTTTAAGCTGGCACTATAAGGTTGATTCTACTCTGTTGTTGACACGAACAGCAGAAGACACCACACCCTGTTAGTCACTGCTGTTATACTATTTGAAGTTCACTGTCTCGAGCACATTCACAGTCGGTGGATTGTAATGTAGAGTCCCTGCAGCCAAGTCTGCGCAGTCACAAACATTTGGTTGGTATGCAGATGTCTTCCCCGACCCTTGCGTTCAGCATCCGATAACAAAATTGACATCACTAAATAGATCCTAACAGATTCACATATGCAGTAACATCAAAATCTTCCCTCCTCTTAACCTGGTAGTAGGTTGTTATAGTAACCTGGGAATTATTACTGAGTCTACCACTATTGACAGTGATGCTCACTCTTGATATTACTGACGTTTGATTTTCTCATGATAAGTAGTGTCATTCACCACTTTAAAACCTCAAGTAGATCAAGTTCCTGTTAAGGTCCTTCCAGTTAAAAAAACCCAAAATGTTTTATTTAGAGTCAAAACTGTGTTAACATCTAATTTACGAGCATCTAATTATTCAGCAGTAGATGCTTCTAAATTAAGCATTTCCATGAAAATAGCACATTAGAATAAAGCTCTCTGACCACATGTCTACGTTGCTGAACCACTTTCAGCATTTTGCTTTAAGACTTTTCCTTTTTAATGTAGATTTTTTTAAAATTTTTGTAAGAAAAGCAGAGATCTGATATTGACTGCGCTTCTTGGCTAACTAAAAACGAAGACATTTGGATGTTGAGTGGCATCTACAAACCAACTGTATGACTTTATTCCAGGTGACTGTAGCAGTCAGATGATTTTTTTTTAAATAATAACAAATAAATATCATCGCTCAACAGCTTCTTTATTACAACACATTAAAGAACACATGTACAACTATATTTTAGTGGTTGATGGAACTCTTTTTGAACTTTGTTAACACTGAGAAGATGGTGTGTGGTTGCCTGTTCACAAAGGTATACTAACCAATTAAGTTGTCATTGTTTAAAGACTATATGAAGACGGATGCATTATTCCCTTCACTGTAATAACCACATCTAGACTTCTCACTTTGTAGGACCTATGTTGTTTGTGGAGACATCAACATCTGTCCAAACTGTGGTTCAGTTTTTGCAGTCATATTTTAGTTTTGACCAGTTGACATCAGGGTTTCAGCCATGTTTGCCAGAACATCTTTACCAGTCACAGTGATTACATGCCATTATGTTTGCCAAATTCTAGCTGTGATGGAAAGCCACAATATTTAAAAATTGGAAAAACAGAAAGAAAGAAAGTGTTTTTTCAATGATCACATTAGCTTCTTGGTTATTTTCTAAACAATGTCGATCCAATTTTAATAGCCTATTGGAAGAAAGCCATTAGCTTACTAAAGAGTGTATTCTTTGACTTAACGCCAGGCTTCTAATTTGATCCATCTGTAAGAAAAATACTTCAATAAATGTACTGTGTTTGTTGGAAGTTAGACAAAATTCAAGTGCCTATCAAGATCATAACTGATACAACATTTACAGCTGGTGTTTATTATTGCTGCATGTCACACAGGTCAGACCACAATAAGTTAAGTGAATGTCAGAGTGCTGAGGTGAGTGATTGATTGGTTAAATATCGGTGTGTTACAGGGAATCTTTCTATGAAGAAGTATTAGGGCCACATTAAGAAAAAAAATTTATTTGTTCATTTTGCGAATAAAGTCAAAATTATGATATTAAGCTCAATACTATTTTGAAAAATAAGTCGAAATGTGGAGATTAAAGTTGTTGTTTGAAAGTGGGAAACAAACGGCCTCAGTGCAAGAAATAAGTTCTAATAGTGACCAGTAGAAAACCACCACACTCACACTGAAAATAGGCTACACAAGCCTTATTTTTCTTTGAAGCAGACTAGTGGGCTGAAGGCGTAGTTCTGAAGCCACCACAGTCAAAGTAATGTACTTGGTTACAAACAGGAAAAGGTGGTCACTCAGAAGAACAAGCAGGCAATCACATATCAGTCTTGCATCTTCCCGAGAAAGGCTTTTCACCCACCTTTACCTGCCTTGCGTCAGTAATTAGATCCTGCGAATACAACTCTAGAGCTCTTCCTCTCCAGATTCAAGTGACTTCTTCTGGTTGCTCACTTCCTAATTACAGAGTAGGCTTTTCCTCCTTAAACTCCTGTGATGTGCAGTCTTCATTCCAATCTGCAGATGTCGCTGTGCGGCGTTCAGGAGAAAGCTTAGACATAGATACGGGGGTGGAATAAGAAGCCAGAAAAAGGATAGCTTTGTTTTTGTTTTTTATGACTGTAGTAACATGTGAGTTTGCTCCGAATGGCTGCGCTTGAGACTTTTCATTACAACTTCCTAAATCCACCGGTCCAACAGTTTCCAATCCAGGCTTTAAGTACAACAAATCCACGTAAATCTTAATTAAAATGAATCCTCCTTCCGGTACAGCTTTAAAAGCAAAACCATTTGGGCCAGGTTAAAACTATTTTCTTTTAAAATGTCATTTTCCCTCACCAGAGTCTCCAAGTTTAACCAGCTTCCCTGCTACAACTGTGTCCTACAACCTTCTCCCTTCCTGTTTCTCTCTCTCAGTTCCCCTTTTTCTCCCCTTTATAGAGAAGGGCTCAAATCATCACCAATCAACTACTCCCTGTACTCAACTCCAAATAGCTGGCAGACATATTTCACCATGCCACATTCTACAACACTACACCCTATATAAAATGTCTTGCATAGATGAGTTAGAGAAATCGTACTTTAGAATCAGTTTGAGTTGCAAGGAAATGATTTCTCTCTTAGCACATAAACACAGTGTGGTGATAAGTATAAGGTTGTTGAAAAGATGGTGCAGAGAGGTGCATCAAGTCAGACGGATAAACCACACAAACTCGGAAGTGTTGGCTGGATTTGTACAAAATGAAACAGCTGGAAGTGGACATATGCAAGGATACTGATGGTTACATCCACGTGCAATAAAGAGAAAGTATCACAGGACACAATAAGACAGCTGATCAAGTTGTTTCACTAACTCGTTTACACAATGCATTTTGTTGAGGGTAATCTCTCCTTATACACTGCCTCCAGAATTAAAGTGTAGCTTTGTCCCTAATGCTACTGCTTAGGAAGTGAAGGACAAGAAACGTATTTTTAAAGCAAAAGTAATATTCAAATAATTGATTTTAACTAGCTAAGAAATCTATCATTAGATTCTCCGTTTTGGGGACAGTATTAAGGGGGCCATAATATATTGAAAATTGAAATGTTTACAATTTTTTAATTATATTAATCAATTTAAAACTTATTTCTCATCTCAGTTCAGATGACCAACCACTGACAACCTGGACAGTGGTTGGTCATCTGAACCCTGTGAAGCAGGGAAGTGTGTCTACATTTTGTGTCTACAAAAAAAAAAAAAATGTTAAAAATACATGAGAAGCACCAGAGGAAAGTCTTGTTAGTCTAATGACTTGACATCACAGAAAAACTAAAAATATGATTTTTAGAAAAGAAGCGTTTAGCTAACATTGACTGGACTGCGACTGGATCTCATCCCTCTTGAGCTGTTGTGGGAACAGAATGATAAGGTAACCAAAACATGTCAATCAAAGCTGTCCAACTTATCAGAGCTGCTTCAGGATGCATGGAGTAGAATTTCTCCAGATGACCTCAACAAACTGACAGCTAGAATGCCAAAGATCTGCAGGTCTGCTTAAGGTTCTTTAAGATAGAAAAGTCTGAAAGATTATTATTAGTTTGGTCAAATCATGATAAAAATTCTAGCATTTTCTGAAGGACCACAGACATTTGAGTATATAAATGTCAAGGAAACCCATCAAACCAAGTTTGTTACTGCTCAGGAAGTCCAGTTGTGCAGGGCAAAATTGCCTTCACGTGTATTTCCATCAGCAATGACGAGATGGGACTTTCGCAGGTTAATATAACCATATTCTGTTGTTTATCACTATGTTAATTGCGAGCTAATTTCATTCAGTTTACTTGCTATTTAATGATAATTTGTTAGTTGCTATAGCTACTGCTGGGTTTAAACATGTGCACTACTAATTAATTAGTATATGACTTACTTTCAGCGAGATCTGCTGATGTACTTAAGTGCCAATGCTTGAATGGGGAATTCAGTGTGCAGTCCAATGGTAAGATATGCTTATTAGACTATTTCCAAATGTACATTGGCCTTTCTTTAAAATGAAGATTTTCTGCTTTCATTATGTTTTCCAAAATACCTTGTACATGAGGAACGGGCCTAAATTGTTTTTTGCCTAATGATGATGACTGAAATATTATTTAGTAACTTAACTAGGCCTGCAGTCACCACAGGTATATGTTTATCTCCACATTTTAGTTATTCAAGTTAAACAACATTTATATATAAAGCAAGCACAAATAGCACAAATATATTTAAGCATTATATTGTAGTAATGTTTAGTTAGTAAGTTTGTTATTTATAGACGGGAAAGATCTGCATATTTATTAAGAAAATATTTGGATGATGCAGTTACACGATTGTAAATAGATCACAGACTGCAAAATTAACCAAAGCCGGAAACATCTGCAAAAGTTTACATACCACGAACAGTGGCTCTTCAATCATACTTTTTAATTTCTTGTCTATGAAAGTACATTTTACACGTCAAAAGAAAATGACAACTGGCTTTTTTTAAATTTTATTTTAAAAGAATTTTAACAATGTGGCATGAATTGATCTGTCATTGTAAATGACGCTTCACATACCACTACAAAGGATTATAAGCACTGTGGGCTTTCTACATTCTTACTGTAGCTGTTTCACTGCTGTGCTTACAAATACTGCATCTTTTGCAATAACTCAAATCCCAAACTACAGTCACGTTTACTGAAAAGCCTTCTGAATTCTGTGCTTGTCTCAGAAACAACAAACTGTACTATGTATACATTCACAATTTATCTTTATCTTTATACCTCTGGCATGTCATTGCTTTACCGACCACAAATATTTTTTCCAACATTTTCAAAATAACACTTTTTTGGACTATCGTGTCATTTATCAGTCTTCATTTTCATCTCAAATATGTCAAACTGTGCCCATACTTTTTTCCATGTTAATTTGAGATGGAATGAACCATTAGTGTCATATTTTGGATCAAGGTTTTTTGTTTTTCTTGAATTTCCTTACACACACACACACACACACACACACACACACACACACACAATTTGTATTAAAGAAGCTTATGCATAAATTCCCCTAGGATGATTTATGGTATCTGATGTTTGTGACATAACTGGTCTACTCCAATCCGCAAGCCAATCAGCATTCATGGCGCATACTTTAAATCTCATTGTGCGTTTGTCATTCTCATTTGCAGATGCCTTCGTCCAGTCCACCTCCTCCTCATCCCCACCTCTCATCACTCAGGCTCCTCTGAAGCCTCCATCTTAATCTCCACTACCAGGGTCTAGACTCCAAGGGGTCCTGCTCTAATTCCTACTACCGCTGGGGTTCCGTTCCGTCGTGACGGGCCATCGGAGTCTGACCGCCAAATACCTCTATCTAAATTCTGTATCAAAAAAATCATGTTCACTCTCTTTGTTGAACTATCTTTGTGCTATATTCATTGACATAGTTCATTCCATTTCTGCAAAGACTTCCTTAGTTAGCATTATCTGCTGCTCAGGTTCCCTTTATGTGTGCTATTTTTATGAGCAGTGATGCTTGCAGTGACTGTACTCTTACAGTTGAATGTCTGCATGTGAGTTTTTTTATGGGGTATCTGTAAATTTGCTGTGTTTTGCAGAAAATACCCTGGGTTACACTCTCACCCTTACATACCTTATTAGTCAAATAACTGTCACCAAGAGCCATTACACCAATGCTAATTCTTCTTTTGCTGAAAAATAAAACAGTTTTTATCAGTATTCAGCAGTAGTGACCTGAAAAAAGTACGTTCAGGTAGTTGTTTCAATTTGGTGTAGCAAATTTGTTTTGAATCTAACTGATACTGATATTATTTTGATAGTCTGATATTTTGATATTACCTGCTTGCTTAGCATGCTAGCTTGCTAATTAGTTATTACAGAGTTTGCTTTAAGCTAGTGTTCCTGAAATTATATATTATTTTGTACTACAAGCTCGAGCTGACTAATACAAAAACAAACAGATCAATTAATTACTGTATAACTTTCTGCGAGACTTGTAGAAGTATAGCTAGCTGAAGATGCTTTGTTAAGCTATTGCTTATAGAATTTTGTTTTTAGCTATAGCTGCTATATTTTTCCAATTATTCCAAACTACGTACCTTAACTGGAGTTTAAATATTTAACTAATTTATTTAAGGTGTTTATCAGTGAGGTAACTCTTTTTTTAACATATAAGTTATAGAAAAAATTCTGTAGACATACAAAATAACACTGAAATGTATTATAGTAATGCTACATTTTATTATTCAGGCATTTATTTTTGCAAGCAATTCATGTTACACAGTTGTGCATAGAACATAGCATGGGTAAAAACAGCTGCATTTATTTTTTTTAACAATTTAAAGTTGTCAGCTGATAAAAGGAGTAAAACCATATCAAGTTAGGCATAGCAGCACCTCCAGCAGACTTTGCCATTACAGCACCTGCCGCAAAAGATACCACGCTTTTGTCTTCCATTATGCAGCATCTATGTAAAAGACAAGAAACATGAGCACAGTGTTCATCTTCAGCTTTGCAGCTCACTCTTGTTTGTGCTCTGTAGCTCCCTGCTGGGCACTTTTAAATTAGCCCAATGATTCATTCAAATATCCCTGCTCACCTTCCACGAGTTCACTGATATCTCTTCAGGTTCTGCAGCTGGATTGTCAGTGTTCATTAGCTCCACCAGCAATTGCTCCTATTAATGAGTTGTCATGTTTAGAGCGAGAAAAATTTCTACACAACAGAGTTATTAATATTGTAATAGTAAAGGTTAATTTCTTACTTCAACAACAGGGACAGCAGAGCTCCTCAGAATACACATAATTGTGACCACAATGGCTACTGTAACTGCAGCTGTCAGTGTCTTCATCTTAAGAGGTTTTAGCTTAAACTTCTTGCTCTTCTCTGATGTTTTGATGTCTCTTGTTGTCAGCTCTTTGAGATTTTCTGATCTGATGGCTGAGTATAGAAAAAGTGCCAGTATTTATATCCCCTCAGGCTTTTGTTGCCTCATAATTGGCACCATACACGAGACGCTCGGGAAAATGGGTGAAAATTTTCCAAAGACTGGTAAATTTGGAATTTCTTCATGTTTTACTCGTGTCTGCTCAATCATTAACTTCTTTCTGATTGTCATGTCTGTGAAAAATGAACCTAACTGCAGACTCTGTTCATTGGTAGTGTATTATAATGACTGCTATCTTAACAATTACTGCAGTTTTTGCAATAACTAAAATCCCAGGCTTCACTGTGTCAAAGCCTTTTGACCTGTGTGCTTGACTACAATGTCATGGTCAACAAATGATGAAATGTTTTTTGATAAAGCAGGAGCTTGACTTATCTTTGAACCTCTGTTGAATATACTATCAGCCACATAATAAAGCTTTTACCACATCTCTGACATTAACAGCATGACGTAAAGAATAAAGCTCACTTTTCCGAGATTAATGAATACGTAAACTACTGATAAACAAAAAGACAAAAGAATTGACAAAAAGAATTTTGCATTAAAGTTCGGGATTTGTAATTTAAGATTGGATACTCTGTTTGATAAAAGTATAAATCTGTATATGAATGTCTACATTTTTCTTGAAGTTGGGTCCTTTGTGAATTCACCAGTGTTATAAGTGATACAACAACGAAACTATAGTGGAATATGTTACATGAACTATAAAAGATTGAAACCATATTATGTATTTAGAAGTATGGGATTATGGAAAGTAGCAATAGGACATAAATAACAGATATTCAAATGCTTGTTTGTAGCCTACATGTGGGTGATTACCAAATCCACCAGAAACATGATTAAAAATAGCAAATTGACAAAAAAATGTCTTCTTAAAAGTTACACATAGAATAAAGTAGTGAGATTTCTTCTCCTGACGTATGGTAGAGTCTGATGATACATTATTTACGTTCAGCTGGGTCACTGTTGCCTCATTGTTGGCAGCATGTAACTGCCTCCAGGAGGGGGCTTGGAAATTGCAGTGAATGGTTATGGGAAATGAGAATTTCTTGATTTTCTTGGCTGAACAGTCTGTAACTAAATCAAATCAAACCACAACTTTTAAATTAAATCATTTCTGTAAGATGGAGCCCTGAGTTCTGCATGTGAAGTAAAAATATGCATCTGTTACAACTCAGCAAAGGGCAAGCCAGCACTAGATCAGGTGTTGCATAGCTGCTCTACACTGATGTAAAAATTCCTCAACAAGATGACCTACTACAGTTTTCTATTTTTTTATTGCTCCAGTTTTTCACTGGAGGTTCATATCGTTCAGATGCAATATTAAATAAGCTCAGATTAAGAGAAACACCATGAACTATTTCAGCTCTCGTGCTTTCTCCAAGCTACTTGTATGTACCTTTAAAGGTTTCACTGGTTCCCCCTCATGTGTCCATCAAACAATTTTGCATATACCCAATATTTTATATTTATGGTACTGCAGTTGTAGTTTTGCCTACAGAGACTCCTGCACAACGTGTATGATGTGGTGCATTAGCCAAATGCTAATTGGTTAACAATCGAGCTGGAACAAGGAAAGGAGTGACAGCGGCGAAGATCAAGAATACGGCATGAAAAGTACAGACAGTAGCTGCAGTGCACACTCGGTTTCACTTCAGTTCTTTGTATGTTATAAATTAGTTGTTCTCCATGGCTGGCATGGCTGGCTTACAACAATGCAAGCACTTATTTTTGACACTGCCCCATTTGACAACAGATGCTCTCTGCAGGTAGATGGACGGTCTGAAGCTGCCAGCGGACTGCTAATGGGCTACCACAGCCGAAACATAATTTTCCTTTTAGCATTGTAAAAAAAACTTTGTAATGTAATGTAATCTCAGTCCAATAAATGGAAAAGCAGAACCCTCCTAATTGCAGACAAATGTTAGGATGGCAGCCACTGCAGCTGCAACCCTGAATGTCTTTATTTTCAGAGCAGTTTTGAGTTCTGCCTGTTTGTTTCAAACAAACAGCTGGTATACTCTGTTAAGTTCATGTTGCGTCATCACTGGCAGAACTTGCATGCTTCCCGAATGACACTGATGCTTTTGACTTTTGGCTATATTTGCTATTCCACTACATCAACCATGACGTTTATTTTCAGTAACTGTGTGTTTACCTGTGACAAACAGAGCTAAACTCCACAGTATGGTGACCAGATTGTATGGTTTTGTCACTATACAGTCAATGGAAAGTCCTGCTCCAGAGAAAGGTAATATCTTTTGCTTAGGAAAAGGGGGCTTTACAGGCACTAAAATGGAACAGAATTTTCACCACCTTTGCGTATTACCTACAGATAAATCACAAAAATCACCTTGAGACAGAAATTTCTATTTAACTTAATTCTTAATTGTTTGTGTAATTCAGTGGTGCAGCTGGCGTGGGGTATGAGGTGAAATCAGGTCACCAGCCCATCAAATGGCCAACACTCAGAAACACCTATTCACACAGCCAATTTAGTGTATTTGGATAGTGACACAATTCTTGCTCAGTAAACTCTCTGTATTTATAATAATTATATTGTTTAAGTCTAACCTAGACTATATCTTTCAGACTGTCCTTGACTTAGACAGATGTTGTGAAGGGGTTTTTCTTGACCAGTAATCTGCTGTAATTGTCTTATGTGGTCTTTCAAGCCTTTTGGTGTTGTTGACCTGGTCGTTGCATTGTTAAGGATGCACCAGATTATTGATTTGGCCACAGTTTTTGCTGCTTGTCTGATAGTCTGCAAAGCCCAAATAAACCTAACAATGGCCTCCTTCACTAGTACTGACATCTCTTTGGACTTCATATTGAAAGCTCCAGAGAAAAGATATTAAATGAAAGCTCAACACTTGGAATCAATCGCAGCTCGTTTATCTGCTTAATTTGTTATGGAGTAATCAGGGGATCTGCCTCGGCTGGCCACAGAACTGCTTGTCAATCAATTGCACAATCACGTTTGAGTCTGAAAATAGGAAACTGTTTAAAAATGGCTTCCATCCATCCGTCTGTGAAGGTTCTCAGTCATCCAGCTCATGGTAGTCTAAGGAGCTTAGAAAAGTGTCTGGACTTCTTAACCCTCTCAGGCTCAAATTAAACTTTTTGTTTCTAATGCACAACCAAGTCCTGCAGTGGTACTTCTGAGTAAAAAAAAACTCTTAAAATATGTATGTGGGGTAATCAGGTTGTTAGTTTTTAACTGTTGCAAATCGGCAACGCCTGCCTCGAGAGGGTTAAAGTTGCTTGAAGACGTTTCACCTCTCATCCGAGAAGCTTCTTCAGTTCTAAGGTCAAATGGTGGTCCCAGATTTAAACCCTGTGGGAGTATCCCCCCAAGAGGGACAAAATGACCCCCTAATGATCCTCTACCTAATCACATGAGCCAAGGTGGCTGATTGTGACCTAGACCCATTTTCACACCTTGGCTCATGTGCTTAGGTAGAGGATCATTACAGGGTCCTTTTGTCCCTCTTGAGGGTAATACTCCACAGGGTTTAAATCAACAGGGATTTTTGTTTGCTTGTTTGTTTTGTTTTGTTTTTTCCAGTTTTACATCATCCTGCCACTATCGCACGATTGTGCAATTCTGCTAATCTTTGGTGGAACAGTGTTCCATTTCTAGTCTTATAATACTGCTTATGAAAAAAGTGATTATAATGTCATTTTTCCCTTCTTCTTTTTTTTTTTTGCCTGTCCCATTTGGTTCTTTAGCCGTCAGAATTGTTGTCTGAAGACCAACAAGGATACCCAATGGATTTACTTTGCCAAATGGATCATCACGGCCTTGCCGTATTGGTCCATTTGATCGACCTTTGTTGTTATTATTTATTTTATTTTATTTTCAGTTGTTACAGACGGGACAGACATGACTGAGGGATAGGAAAGGGAGAAAGAAAGATGAAGGAAAAGAAAAACAGAATGGAAGAGGGACAGTGAGAAAGGGCACTTAGAGAGAAAGGGAAAGAGAAAGAAGAAAAAAAAATCTCCTGGATCACCTGTTGAGAGAAAAAGAAGAGAAAACAAGCAAAAAAAACAGAGCAACATACTAAACACAACACCATCACGTTAATCTAGCTAAGTGTAAACAGCAGTAAATACTAAATATTGAATGTTGTTGTGTAGCAAGCAGGACCGACAGCGCACAATGTGCTTGGAAATAGCAGCCAACAGAGGTGTAGTTTATGTCTATGAACAGTGAACACCCGTGTGCACACCTGTGTGGATCAGCACGCTTGTATTCAAAAGGTTACTGTCAGGGTCCTGGGTCTCCTGACCCAGTGTTTTTAGTTCTTCGTGATTTTTGTATTATTGTACTTGTGTAAGTTATTCTATGGTTTCTAGGTTTGATCCCTTGCCCTTCATGTTTCTCTGTGTCCCCTCTGTTCTGTGTAAGTCTGTGTCTGCATGTTTGAGTTTCCCTCTGTGTCTTTCAGTTCTTAGAGTCCTCTGCCTTATGGTTTATGTCTCTGTGTTTCTTAGTTGCTGTCTCCACTGTGTCAAGTTCGCGTCTCTGTGTGATACTTCCTGTTTTACTTTGAAGGTCCGTGTCTTATGTGAATGCGTCCTGCTTTGCTTGTCTCGTCAGTCCTGATTTCTCCCAGCTGTGCCCTCCTTCTGTGTCTCATTCCCCTCGTTACTTCCCAGTGTATTTAAACCCTGTGTTTCTCTGAGTCAGTGTTGTGTCGTCCCTCATGCTGTGTGAATCTCCCTGTGAGTTTTAGTTCATTGTTTCCCAGTTTAGCTTAGTTTACTTTGTATGCTCGTTTTTCTGTGACCAGCAAATAAAGCTGTGATTTTGAGTTCATCCCCTGAGTCTGAGTCCTGCACTTTGAGTCCTCATCTCCTGCCTGCCACACAGCGATTCATGACAGTTTCCCCATGTAATGGTCTGCTAGAGGATGTAGAGAGCCATAGCCCTGTCCCCCAGGGCATGAAGGAGGCATGGAGGAGATCCAGGCCCCAGACATCCAGAGGCCCCAGAGTGCAAGAGCCTAAGGAGGACCACCGGAGGGGCATCCGTGCCACCCTCCTGGGAAGAGCTGAGGAGAGCCCTAGATGAGGGGTCACCCAGTAGCCATGGAGCAGAAGCCAGAGGGGGCTGCAGTGGCGCGCTATGCCAGAGTGAACCGAGCCGGAGGCCCAGAGGCCGGAGGCCCGAGGGACCCCTTTGCCCCGGAAGAGGCCTGACCGAGCAACAGGCACCAGGCCCCACCAAGTAGTCACCAGGAGTGAGCTGGTACATACCTGAGCGCCCAGCCCTGGACACCAAGAACCACCAACGCACCGACCCCTGAGGGCATCAGTTACCGGCAGGGAGTGTGGTGAGGGGAGATAGGCCTTTGGAGGGCCTGGGAGTTCCCAGAGAGGTGGAGTGTAAGACCTGACCTGACATATAGACACAGACAAACAGGCACACACAGACACCTCCCCTGCACCCTGGTGACACACCCGCACCCCAAGGCCCTACTTGTGTGGGTGGGTGTGTTGGAGCGGGAAGAGGGAGGCAGCCGGGGATGGGGAGGAAAAGAAGGGAGGAGCAAGATGCCCCTCCCTGGGGCCAGCTCCCCCGCTGACCCCAGTAGGCACCCCTGTCCTTCGGCACCCACCAAGGCAAGGGAGCCCAGGCTCATCCAGACTGGGAGCCTACGGCAGCAGGACCGCCCAGCCCCACAGGACCTGGGGCAGCCCACCCGACCCCACCGCAGAGGAAACTGTACCCACCCTAACATTCAATCATCTCCCAGACTGCACAAGACAGTAGACACCCAGGTTAAGTTTATTCTCCACCTCTCCTATGACTCTCCCCCACCTGCAGAGTGGACTCCTGCAAGGATGGAGCACTACTCCCTTCTAGTAGGCCACAAAAACTGTCTCATGTTTTCGCAGCAAAAATGCTGGAAAGAACTTCGACCGTAGAGCCCTAACAGAATTTTGGCTAAACAAAGATACTGGAGCCTCAGCTGACAGATTGGTCCATTTTAACTTTAACACGTTTGCCACTTTATCATTGTTTTTCTGACTCTAACCACGTCTCATCAACTTTCCCTTGTAAATGTAATTTCATACATCCTCGACTGCAACATAATCCATCATAAAGCAAATGGATTTTGTGAGTCTTAAGAAACGCCATCAGAGAGGATGTCTTGGTCAAAAAATGTAGTCCCCTACTCCTGGTTTCCCTCCAAGGTGCTTTTCCCTCTTTCCTTTCTGCTGCCTGCCTGGCAGTTAGTACCACATTCATGAGTAGTGAGACATTTCAATACAATACTGGGAACTGTGCCAAAGCATGTGTAACACAGGAAGAAAATCCAACGCGAGACCATTGTAATTAGTCCAATAAATGTTTTCACTCGGATGTATTAGCAACAAAGCGGGGCTTATTACGACACGCATGGGTTTAATAGCGAGAGCTTGTAAGCGGATGATGTCTTCTGCGCAGAGTCAAAGGGCGCTGCTTTTCTGTGCCAGTGAAACAATTTAACAGGAGTCTTTGCACCAACAAAACCCTATGTTCTGCTACCGTAGAAGAGAGAAAAAAAAAAGGAAGTGAAACGGCATCGCTATTTCCTAACGTGAGGATGCAATAAATTTATTGATGAATTGCGCTTAAATTTAAGTTCTTTTCATCATTTTTCACTCGCACTTATAAAAGATATAAATAACAGAATTCCACTGCAGTGACATTCTCGTTTAATTTGCTTTAATTATCTGCTAAATAACACAGATGCTTATAACTTTCATTAAATCTCTGATGCTTGTTAGAAACTTCCATAAATTGCTCAGTGAGGCTGGTTAAACAGGATAACAGAGCTTCTGAAGTGTTTAATACAGCACAGGAGACTGCCATGCTCATTACTCGTCCCAGAGAGGCCCAGAACGACATTTTGTAAGCTGTAATCCCTTCACTTCGGAGATGCAGACACACACAGTTCAGCGTGGCTTTAATGGGCTCAGGCTCCCAGTCAGGGCCCACAAAGCTCCAGCGATAGATGTGGCTTTTCCAGAGGGTGTTGGGGAGGGAGGCTCGAGGGGGCAGAAAGGGGGTCAGGCACATTTGCCACTGGGTGTCGGCCGACCTAAACCATTGCCACATGAATGAGTTGTGCATGTGTGATTAAAAAGAAAATAGAAGGACGGAGATGTAGAAGAGGGTTTCTAACTGGTTTGGATAGGTAGAAGCACAAAGTAGAAGGGTAAACAGGGAGCAAATATGAAGTGAGGTAGCTGGGTGTACAAAAGGGCATCGATGATTGATATGATATGAGGAGCTGGTTTGCATTGTGGTTTCAGTGTGGTAGTGCCTACAAAGCATGCCCTGGCCTCTAATTTGCTTTGGCTCTGACCTGTGTTTGTTAATTAAGCCGAACGATAGCCGGTCAGAACCAAGAGTTTCTCTGGTGCTTCCTGGGAGGCGATATATTTAGCTGTCTCGTGTGGCCCTGCGGGGTGGCCTTGAGGTGACAGGTCTGTTGCGGCGTGCTCGGTTGCAGCCTGTTACGCCTGTAAAAATGTTTGTGAAGTGAAAAGCCCAGAAAACTGTGGTCTTGTGCCAAAAACGGGTCTTCATTCACTGAGTATGTAATGACAGAGCAAGGTTGCACTTGGTGACAGTCCTGTGGATGTTGGTCTACTATGAAGTAACTTGGCCTCAGTGTTGTAAACAAACTTCTTTTCATTATTTATTTATTAACCCTTGGAACAGCGAGTGTGTATAACTGAGGGAAGGAATTGTGAATTGGCCATCTTCTGTGCAGATCTCATTAAAATGACTTCGACTAAAATTAGCATGGAATCTTAATTTGGCTGGAAAGTTAATTAATCCATATAACTTTCAAGGAAGGCTCGTAAAGACCTGCGCTCATATGGCTGTAATACGTTATTGGAGACTTTTGCAATGGAAATGCTTAGTCTTCCAGCCACCCAGGAGTATTTAGTAAGCAAAATGGCCTTTTCAACACCGCATCTTGTCCCCTTTTCAAATTTCTTAACGCCTACCACTTATTCCAAGCAGGCGGTCGAAATGAGGCACACTGGAAATTGCTCCTGTTTTATCCATGTCGCTTTACACCCCAGCTTTTATAACGTAACGTGGCAAGCATTACACGATGAGGGACTAATGATATATTTTCTCAGCTGGAACGTGGGAATTGCACCGCGGACCCAAAACAGTGTCGAGTCTCAGTAAATTAGTGTGTGCCGCTAAGTGAAAAGTGAACCACTTGCCAGATCTGTGCTGGCTTGGGACCCATAGGGAAGCTGCTGTGCTACATAATGGGAGCGAGAGCCTCAGGAGATGCTGAACGTATGGGGAAAGGAAGCCCACTGTCAGCGAGAAGTAAGCAAGATACTCTGCAAAACCAGACTTCACCCTCTGACAGCTCGGAAATATCCATTTTAATAAGGGGGAAAAGTGGATTTGGCCAGACATGTTCATCCCTCCATGGAAACCCATCTGTCCTGGTGTGAGGCGACACCCTCACCCTGACTTCTAACCAAAGGGTTGAGCGCAGCAGACTTCTTCACACCAATCGGCCCCACAGAATGTATCTGCAGTTTTCTCCTCAGTCTGCTGACTGCTTTACTTTCTCTAAATAAATCAGCCTTTTTGACAACATATAATGTATTTATTTATTTTTTAATCCCATCCTGTCTGGCAGCTTTTGCAATCAGGATTGCGATCTAAATGCATTGTGGTGCCACACATTTTGCTTTTGCAAGAACAGCTACATCTCTACAGGCTCCTCTTTTTCATGCAAATCTTTTATCTGTTTATTTTTTCATTTCTATTTGTGTTATTTCAGGTAATGAATTATAAGTGCTATAGTATGACGATGTCTAAGGCAATACAGCCAAGAGACAAAACAAAGGAGGTGGGGTAAAATATAAGGATAGAGTACAAATAGAAATGCACAATGTTATTGTATTCATTCATGCTCCCATTCTTTTAATTGTACTCTACAGAATTCTAAATACTCATGCTCAAACCTCAAACCTATAAACATGATCTCTTTTCAGCTGATCTGCCAATATCTGCTGCTATAAAAGACAAAAAATACTGGCCTGTCTAATCATAACACCTACAGGAGCCGCTCAGCCATGGAAACCCATACCATGAAGCTCCTGGTGCACAGCTTTTGTGCTGATGTTCATGCAAAAGGAGGTTTGACTCATTGACTCTGCTCTGTAACCCCGTGGCTGAGGTCCTGTGGTTCCTTCCACTTTGCAAAAATACCGCTTACAACTGATTGTGGAATATTTAGGAAGAAATTTCACAAATTGCCTTTGTTCTATTACATGATCATACTGGATTCCAGTGAGCAAAGGCAGACTACATGACTAGGTTCTTGGTTTTATACACCTGTGGCAATAAGACTAAAAACAACTGAGTTGATAGACTGCTGTGGGCCCCGATAGTGCAGCTTCTGATTGAGGAAAGTTTTTTAGCTGCATACAAATAGGTCCAGTGGTGAACACTGGACATAGGACAGACAGGGTCCATACGCCAAAGAGCATGACTTGCTAATATCAAATATTTCTTAAAGGCCGTGGAGGGATGACTGGAATTATAGGAAAAATTCATTTAGGAAGAACACTCATAATTCAACTGCCACCATAGATTAATTCTATATTTCTGATGTTACCTTATAGAGTCCATGCAGTTCAGTTTGTAGGAAAAGATAACTTATAGTACTTCACATTCTTTTCTCAGTGCTGCAGCTGATTGTCTGCTCAGTAAACTCAGAGTTAAACACAACAGATACACTACCCTGGATGTGTAATCTGGCCAAAATGACAAATGAAAAATGTTTAGAAAAATGCAGCTGGCAAAAGCGGTCAATTATTTGTACTATTACTACTTAAAATACTTTCAATAACAAAATATTTGCTACCAATAAAGACTTCTTTGATGGTTGCTTAAGCTGTTTTTTTTTCAGTTACAAGAAATGCACACAAAGGATCCAACTCTACATTGGTTAACTTAAATTTAAATGTTTAAGTGAGCCACATTAGCTTTTTTATGATTTTGATTATAATGGGGCCTTATTTAAAACACATGGATGTAGTAATATTCAACAGCTGCACCGCTCTGCCTCAGGGGCATTCTTTGTTCGGCTAGGAGGAAGGGGAAAAAGGGGAAAGGAAAACTTCCACATGCTAACATTTACACAGTGATTTCTTTTAATTGCACTCTACTTTTTAATTTGCCATGGACTAATGCTTTAAAAAAAAAAAAAAAAGAAAGAAAGAAAGAACTGGAGGCATTTTATTGAAGTCATGCCTTGCACCGGACCAAGTTTTCCTGATTGCTGTGGCCTTGTAGCCTGGCTTTTTCCTACCTGACAGCCTGCGTTATTCCTATCATTTGCTAAGTCAAACATGCCACACAGTATTTCGACTCAGTAAGATGAAGGGAACGCACTGACTGGGTGAGCTTCCTCTGGGTTCACTGATGGATTGATAGATTCACTGGGTGAGGGGAAAAGATAAAAAGGAATCCTGTTTGAAAGTGGGCTTGAAGTGGATATGCAAACGGCCTCTCCTTTTCTTTAAAGGGAAAGGAGAAGAATGTTAAACTGATTGTAATCTAGGCAGCTAGAAGGCAGGTGTAATATTTAGTTAAACACTTCCAGTCATTAATAAAACATACACCAGAGCTGATTAGATGCATATATATATACTGTAAGTATACATACATATATATATATATATATATATATATATATATATATATATATATATATATATATATATACTGTGGGCTTTGTCACATCTTGGGCCCACTGATACTGCAGAGGACATGTCTCATTAAGATTTACATCAAACACCTGATACTTGATCTAAAACATGTCAGAGTTTAATGCTCCAATGCATTACCCTAAAACTTTTTTCCTCCACTGATGAAAAACACCCTTGCCCTGATGAGAAAAGCAACAGTGAATTTTCCCTCCCGAAATTTACGATTATAAGCTGTCAGTTGCTTTGGCTTTATGTCTCTACTGTCTGGCTCCCTGTACTACAGCAGCCACCGCCAGGGTGTGCAGAGAGTCTGGCAGAGCACGGTGTCAGCAGTAAAACAAGCCTGTGTCTGCACTGCGTGACAGCTGTGTCCCTCAGTGTGCATGTGCTTTCTCAGACCTAAACACAGACATTTGCAAGACAAATCGCGATAAAATATATGACGAATTGCTGTTTAGCTAAGAATTTGATCTAATCCTTTCACAACACCCCTCAAAGTTTTGATTTGACCTAAGCCTGTACATGCTAAAAATGTGCAAGATCAAACATCTATGTTTGCAGATATGTTTAGGTTCCATTTCACTCGTTTTTTTCCCCTCCCTGTTTTGTTAAACAACTTCAGGAGGTGGCCTTTTCTAAAACCTGCAATTAAAACCCAGTTCATACTGCCAAAACCTAATTACCCTCCGTTGTTTCTTTCTCGATTAAATGGCCGTTTCTGTTGACAGCTGCTATAACAGTGATTCAATCTTTGCTAGTTTTGCATTTTGCTCCTACATCTGGTGCTGCTCCGTTCTACACATTTTATCTCTGAAATAAACAGAGGAAGAACTGGGTAAAGTGTAATATAATGGCTGGAAAACTGATCAAAGAAGAACCATGTAGAAAACTGCAACACCAAAAATAAATAGGAAAAAAAAAGAGCTAACACTGAGGGCAGTGGTTAGACCACTTTTAGGTCAACAAATGTAACTAGAAAAATTTGCATTTCCTGCGAAAATGCAGTGTGGATGCTTTAAAGCTGAAGCTGTCTGCAAAAACTAGCTGAAAAAGCTGAAAAGTTGCAGAAATTGTAAAAACTTTGCAGAAGCAAAGGAACTTTGCTAAAATGTAATAACTTAGCAGAACTGCAATGTCTTAGAGGAAACATAATACTTGGCAGAAATGCAATAGCATAGCAGAACTTAGCAGAAATATTGTAACTTACCAGAAACATGATAACTTCTCAAAAATACAAGAATTTAGGAGAAATAGTATAAGATAACAGAAAGAATATATTTAGCCAAAAATACTTAAGCATTACAGAAACACTATGATTTAGAAAAATAGTACAAAATAGCAGAAATACTGTGATTTATCAGAGACACTGTGATGAACTATGAATATTGTCATTTTAAATTAATACTATGTTTTAGCACAAATACTATCATTTGGCAGAAATACTATCATTTGGCAGAAATACTATGTTTCAGCACAAATACTCTGGTTTAGCACAAATATTATAACATAGCAGAAATACAATTATATAGCAGAAATGCTATATTTAGAAAGAAAAATATAATATAGTAGAAATACTATGATTTAGCAGAAATACTACAATATAGCATAATAACAATGATTTAGAACAAATACTATGATTGAGCAGAATAGCAATAACTGAAGTAGAAATATTGGAAAAGTAAAATGACAAGATGAAAAAAAAAACGGAACATGGTTAAGTTCCCTCAAAACTAATTATTGTTCACCTGTGAAAAAAAAAAAAGAAATAAAAATAAATTAAAAAAACAAGAAGGAACAGCCAATAGATACACACAAAATCAAATATGTATACACAAATGCACAGAGAGAGAGACACACAGAGGGTCTATGCTAGTCAACCAGTCTGAATATATTATATTTTTTTCCAACAATGAGATGCTGCCCTAAAGAGGGTCTCTCTCTCTCTTTCTCTCTCTCTCTCTCTCTCTCTCTCTCTCTCTCTCTCACACACACACACACACACACAGGGAGAGAGAAGCAAGTTTTCAGTCAAGCTTCAGTCGAGCTGCTAAATTTGAATCCACCAATCAGAGAGGCTGTGTACTTTTTCCCGCCAAAACAGGTGCACACACGCAGCACAGAGACAGGATTTTTGCAGTCTATTTCTCATAGTGAGGATTCCCCTCAAACAAATGACCATAATTTCCTAACCGTAGGGGCTAGAATGGTCATTCTTACACCGTTTTGTTCAGAAGAGATGGGGGAATCGTCAAGTGTTGACAATTTATCATTAAAATATGATTTTTTAGAGATATATGACATGGATGACTTGTTGGCTTAGAAGCCACGAAGGCCCTAATATGCAAATTTGAATGCCTCAGCCCACATATATGATTGGCTGGCTGGGAAGCCGTCCAGGCCCTGATTTGTAAATTTGAATGTCTCATCCCTAAGATATGATTGGCTGGCTGGGAAGCCGTGCAGGCCCTGATATGTAAATTTGAATATCTCAGTCCTCACAGAGGATTGGCTGCCTGGGGACCTGGCAGAAATATATAGAAATAGTATGATTAAGCATAAATACTACATTTAGTAGAAATACTATGTTTAAACACAAATACTATAAAAAGCAGAAATACTATAATTTAGCAGAAATACTATATTAAGCACAAATCCTATAAAAACAGAAATACTATATTAAGCACAAATCCTATAAAAAGCAGAAATAGTATGATTAAGCATAAATACTACATTTAGTAGAAATACTATGTTTTAGCACAAATACTATAAAAAGCTGAAATACTATAATTTAGCAGAAATACTATATTAAGCACAAATCCTATAAAAAGCAGAAATACTATATTAGGCACAAATCCTATGAAAAGCAGAAATAGTATGATTTAGCAGAAATACTGTATTTAGCACAAGTACCGAAAAGTAGCAGAAATACTATGATTTAGCAGAATAGTAATAACTTACAAAATTACAAATATTGCATACTGAAACACAAATGCACAGAGGGACACAAACACAGGCTCTAATCCAGTCAACCAGTCTAACTATATTCAATTTAAATCCTACAATGAGATGCTGCCAAATAAGGGTAGGGTCCTCTCTCTCTCTCACTAAACACACACACACACACACACACACACAGAAAGAGAGAGAAGCAAGTTTGTAGGTCAGTCAAGCAGCCTGGGAGCTGCTAAATTTGAATCCACCAATCAGAGAGGCTGTGTACTTTTTCCCGCCAAAACGGGTGCAGCCGTTTTTACACACACGCAGAAGAGAGACAGGATTTTTGCAGTCTATTTCTCATAGTGAGGACTCCCCTCAAACAAATGACCATGATTTCCTAACCGTAGGGGCTAGAACGGTCATTCTTACACCGTTTTGTTCAGAAGAGATGGGGGAATCTTAAAGTGTTGACAAATTATTATTAAAATATGAATTATTAAAGATATTTGACTTGTAATGCACCATAACTGAGTAGAGGCAAAGCGAAAACTGCCTTGACTTGCCCTCAAACAATGCTTTGTAACTCGAAATCTATCTGGAGCATCGATATCATTCTTTCACCGTAAGAGACAGCAGGCTTTGGTGAACAGTCATGGAAATTTTCAGGTCTCTGTGGAAATCCATTAAAAAGATATGACGAGAGAAAAAAGTGGTTCATTTCCAGAGTTTGAAATCTGAAGAAATCTGAGCATCCACACAATAATAAAGAATAAAGAGAAACAGGAAAACAATAGTGTGGATGCCTTAAAGCATCCACACAATAAAGTATAAAGAGAAACAGGAACTCAATAGTGTGGATGCCCTTGAGGTCATCCACACAATAAAGAATAAAGAGAAACAGGAACACAATAGGCATCCACACAATTTGCATTTCCTGCGAAAATGCTGTGTGGATGCCTTAACGCTGAAGATTTCTGCTGAAAAAAGCTGAAAAAGTTGAAAAAAACGTTGCCCGGAGCAGGATTCGAACCTGGCCCTTCTGGTCTCAAGGCGGCTACTCATCTCACTGAGCCAAACTCATTTTTACAAAGAAGAGGTGGAGAGACTGACAATTCTGCTGAAATGAGCAGAAGCTGCTGAGAATTGTGCTGATAAGAGGTGAAAAGGCTGAAAAATTTTCAGAAGAGGTGAATAAGCAGAATTTGGGCAGAAAAGAGGTGAAAATTCTGAAAATTCTGCTGAAAAGAGTTCAATCAGCAGAATTTCTGCTGAAAAGAGGTGAATGAGCAGAATTCTGCTGAAAAGAGGTGAATGAGCAGAGGTGAATGCCCTTTGAGGGCATCCACACAATTAAATAAACTAGAGGTGCAGGCTTCTATGCCCGACTCCAAGCAACTGACAGTGAGGCTTTAAAGCTGTTGTTTAACGGGTGTGTACGTAGGCCGGGATTCTTTCCTGGTTTGCACACTATCACAATCTCCTCAGGCCACGGCCCCACAAGGGACAAGGATTCTGGATCCCCCTTTAAAACTTGATGTATACATGACACTTGATCTCCTATATAGTTTTAAATCTATACTACAAACACTGCAAGAATGCAGATTCTGGTATCAATCTGATAGCAAGTAAATACAGGGCCAGTGCTACTGATACCGATACCAATACTTTTAACCTATAAAAGTAGCTTATGTAAGGAAGAGCAGTGTGTCTTGATTTATAAGTTGAATCACATAATGATTTTAATAATTGTGATTGGTATTTTTTACTTTCCACAGTAATTCGTTATCACAACGAAACACTTTCGTCTCTTTCAGCTTTTCATGTATTTTGTAACTGAGTTTTTTGTAGAGCTGGAATGTAAATGCATCTGCCTCTAAAGCACTTTGGGTCTGCTTCTGCTGTTTAAATGTGCTATAGGTTCATGAAAATAGAGGCGATAGGTAAGACAAAAGGGTTTTTGACATGTTTTTTTACAGCGCATGTTTGAGGTATATTTTTTCAGTTCCAAAATATATATATATTTAACATAATTCAGTGGGCTACATACTAACCTTAGAAGACAGAAACACAGTATCGATTCTGTCGCGCTGGTATCAAGCTGATACCAATACCGGCAATGACATCGATACTATCGATATTTGCACTGATCTGTCCACTTCTGAATCACTGGGTAAACAAGGAAAACCAAAATCAAGTGCCTAAAGTATTTACAGCACTAAAACGTTTGCATCATGTTTTTTCTGTACAGTTTTCATTCATCATTTCATTTCACTTGTGCTCACATGCAATCACTGGCATCTGAATGAGTGCCACCAGCTGTTCATCATGTTGCCCTAAGCTTTGAATCGCTTAACAGCAGGGGAATAATGCGCACTTTAATTTGCATTATTTTAATATTTGCTGATTCGCAAAACACTCGCGGTAAGTCTGCAAAAAGATCGGTAAACTGCATCTTCACATGGAGCCTACGGTACCCCGGAAAGTCCTCCGCCACTTGTTTACTGCACACTCGTACCGTATTTGTTGACATCCTTGATCATGCCACCAAGACAATGTAAACAGATCTGAGGGGTGCTAATCACTCCGGCTGGCTCAGAGTGGATGCTGTGTTTCTGATGAATCGCTTGCGCAGAATAAACAGGAACGCTTCATTAGAGGGGTAAATGGAAAAGTGAGTGTTTATGATCCCAATTACCACCTTTGCTTTAGTGCCTACTTTAATCATAGCCATATTCGTCTTTCTCACTCAGCACTACAAAGCTTCCCACTTCACCACCACACACACACAGTCACACACACATACTACAAATAAAACTGAGCTAGACTGAAGCAGTTCTAGCTGCCATGCGATGTGGAAAGGAAAACAACTTTGTCACTTTTACAAGACTGTGCGCCTAAGTTATTGCTATCCCACTTTTTAAAAATCTATTAAATACTTAAGAGCTTTCTTCCAATCCTAAATAATAAGTTTTGTAGAACATGACTCTTCCATTTGCAAATAGCTTAAAAGGGCTCCTCCTTCTCGGCCTTCTCTATGTAGACCGGCTTAAATAGTCAAATAACCTGTGGCACATAACCTTTCTTCATCATTATAGTTAATCACCGTTCATTTCCAGTTTCACAAGAGCCCACAAGATCAAACATGGAGTATTTTCAGCATTTTTCTATGGCATGGTCTGGAACAACAGTTTGGTATAATTGAAACATTATGCAGCATATCAACACTCACAGTTACTGAACCATCACCACAGTTTGCAGTTATCGTGAAAATGATGTGAGCTCTGTTTGCTCTCTGTCGCTGCCACAGCGAGCGGCATTGCGGGTTCGGTTAGTTATACGATACGCCAGCAACACCATCTTGTGGACACAGCAGGTACACTCAACACACTGGCAACTACTAATCAAGCCGGGTCACTCCCAGCCATCTGTAGCCTGTGGTAAACAACGGTGTTTGCTTTTTTTTAAAAAAAAAAAAAAACCTCAAGTAAATCAACAAGGAGCTACAGACTTCACTGAACTGTTGGCTGTGATGTGATCGTGAAGCTGCATCAAACGTGACATGAAGATGTGTGCGATGGGGAGGAGAAACACTTGCCCCGGCACAGCAAGAACAGGACTGCCTCGGGCTCTTGAATCCTCTATGATAAATTACCCAGACGTTTCCCGCTGTTATGACCAACATTTGATTTGTGGTCTTTGTCTCGGAGGCGGCATTTCCTGTATTTGATACATGTTCAGTTTTTTTTTCTTGCATGTTTCTCATTTCACTGTGTTTCTCCCTTTTTCTTGTTGTGCACGCCAACGATGAGGGCTGGGTTCCTAGTATGGTGAGATGCGACAGTTCAAACACGCTGTGGTTCATTAAAGACATCCTGTTGGCTTCCAGAGGGAAAAAAGATTCCAAACCAGCCTGCTGTTGCTCCAGTCTGCCCTCTAAAACCACAATGGCCAGACCACATCAGCGCTGAAGCTGGAAATCACAGGACAATCGTGGGCAACCGTACACACAATGCCATTTTCATTTGTGATGTGTGTGCAATATTCAATAGCTGATCCAGTATAGACTGCTGCTGTAAGCTGTGCAGATGGCTTCCTGTGATGTTTAATGTCACATTTGTAGTGGCAGGACAGTCACAGAAGCATTAAATATTGATAAATCCCAACTTTACTGTACTTCACACAATGCTGTATTTTGATTTAATGAGACTTTGACTTTGTTTAAAGTCAGCGTAATAAGGGGGAGCGACCGCTAACTGTAACTAATAGCATTCAGACAGGGAGAAACATGCTTCCCAGTGAGCACAAGGAGAGGTTTGGTTTGGGTAAGTCATGTTGTAATGAGCTGAAGGAGTCACCACCTCGGTTGACTCATAGGAAGAAAGTTGATAGCTGAGGTTGGATCCGAAATTGCTGGGATCCTGGAGAAAACGCAAGAAAAGAAATGAGAGTCGAGGATGATCAAAATCAACCCCTGACCTCGTTGTGGACGCCAGTGATGAGTTAATTTGACAGCTGTTTAGGGAACGGTGGTCTCTGAGAGTGAAGATACATTCTTTTCATAACCCCATATGCACTTATTTTTGTGTGTTTCATGTCGCTTCTGTCGAGCAGTGCGTTAGATTAAAGTTGGACAGTGAGACTGTGAAAGTGGATATTCCAGACATATTCCAGTGGATACTTGAGCACTGTTGTCTCACAGCAAGACGATACTAAGTTCTAATCCACCCACCGGCTGTGTGAAGTTTGCATGCTCTTCCCGTGCTTGCGTAGGTTCTCTCCAGATAATCTGGTTTCCTCCCACAGTCCAAAGACATGCATGGGTTAGGTTAATTGGCAGTAGGTATGAATGTGGACACACCTACAAAACATGATACATTGTTCAAAAATACTTTTCATCAGAGCATAGCATCAAGTCAGTAAGTAGCAGAGGGGGTTGTTGATGTCAGTTTCATCTGCTTTGATGTTAATGAAAGCAACAACAGGTGCACTATATGGGCAAAAGTGAGATAAAGCCCCAAACTAGGAATGCTTTTACAGGTGGAGGCCACTGACATTTTTTTGCTCCATATCTTTTATGACTGTTTTGTTTTTTTTTTCATTTGGCTAGGCTCAATGTCACTACTGGTAGCATTAGGCCATACATGGATTGCACAGAAGTTGGATAGGTAGTGCAACTCCTCCAGGATGCCACATTAATATAAGTGCTATTACCAGAAGGTTTGCCATGTCTCCCAGCACAATCTCAAGAGCATGGAGGAGATTCCAGGAGACAGACAGCTACTCTAGGTGAGCTGGACAGGGCCGCAGAAGGTCCTGAACCCAACAGCAGGACCGGATATTTTGCTCCTTCTTCCATGGAGGGATGGATGAGCTACAAAATGACCTCCAGATCACTGGTGTGAATGTTTCTGACCAAACAATCAGAAACATAGTTCTGATGTCCTCTAGTGGGCCCTGTGCTCACTGAACAGCACCATGGAGCCCGTCTGGCATTTGCCGTAGAATACCAGAATCAGCAGCTGGACCACTGGTGCCCTGTGCTTTTCCAGGACCGCATGACTGGTTTTATTGTGGGTCAGTGATGGGATGGGGAGGCATGTTCATGGAGGGACTAACAGACCTCTACAGGCTAGGCAACAACACCCTGACTGCCATTAGGTATCAGGATGAAATTCTTGATGGGTATCTCCTGTTGCTGGGCAATGCACAGCCTCATGTGACGAGAGTATGTAAGCAGTTCCTTGAGGATGAAGGAATTACTACCACTGACTGGCCCCCATGCTCACCTGACCTAAATCCAATAGAACACCCCTGGAACATTATGTTTTAGTCCATCGAATGCAGTCCGATTGCACCTCAGTGATACCCTGGTACAGATCTGAGATGAGACCCCTTAGGACACCATCAGTAGTCTCCTTAGGGCATAGATACCCCCACTGAGATCTGATGTGTTTTCAAAGTGTTCCTTTAATTTTCTGAGCAGTGCACTTGTTAAGAATCTTATTTATTTGATATATTTCTCAGGAGGAGATCAAAGCAGATCTATGCAGAGATCTAACATACTTAGATCCAGCAGGTGGACAGAAGAGAAATCCAATTTCATGTTCATGCAACCCAAGGGCGTAGATTTGGCATGGACGGAAGGGACATGTCCCCACCAATATCCAGCGATTATTGAATTGTCCCCAGCAATAATTTCATCTCTTCGAGTAAAGAAAAACAAAACCGATAGAAATAAAAAAAAAAGCGATCTGTCAACGTCTCAGTCATCCAGCGGTGCAGAAAGAGTTAAATTACGCTCTCTACTGGAGTCCTATATCATGTGACAAATATGGCCAATGTGATTGGCTGTGCCTTTCAGGGAGCTCTGTTTAGTTTTAGCAGCGGCAATCCTGCGCTGCGAGGACCTGCAAGGAGGAGAGGAGGATGGCAGCAAAAAGAACCTGGATATAAGAAAGTATTTTTCAGAGAAACCTGTAAGTCACTTAAAGTCAAGTTCACTCATAAAATCTGTCCATTATAATAACGTTACAGGCTATGCAAGGTAATACATGCCAACCCTCCCGTTTTTTCTCGGACAATCCCGAATTTCAGTGCCCCTCTTATTACTCTTTCTGGGTTGCAAAATAAACTTTTAAAAAATTTTCAGGCGAGAATGTAGCTGTGCAAACTTCAAATATCTGAACCGGGGAGAACAGCAAACTCCCGGCACATCGTTTTAGGCTTTGGCCCACATCAGTCTAAAATTGTATGTAACCATGAATAACGTGTTACCATGTCCACCAGGATGGACTGGACAGTATAGATGTAAAACAAATATGCCAGCAGTTTATCTCAGTTAATGAGAGGAGAAGGCAAGGCTCCTTCGCATAATGGACATTGAGTTGTTGTGTGGGACACCAGTAGTCCATGTCTGTTGCTTTAACAGTAGTTCATGTTTAGAGTAAAACATCCCAGCTCACTGACTTGATAGGGGCAATAGTGCCTAAAATGTTGCATAATTTTGCTAAGAGATCTGTTACTTTGTGGTAATCTTAGATGAGTAGTTTTATGGACAAAAACCACCAGGTCATTCAGTGTTCCCTTAGTGCTAATGTATAAGAGATGTTGGTGTAGTATAACTGAAGTAATGTTGTTAAGTCCTTAAAGTCATATTCTTTTATTCTCATGACTGTATTTTAAGCTATTTTTATTTTTGTATGATATCTGATTTATATGGAATATGGTTGAAGTAAACTAAAGTATAAAATACTTAGTCAGTCATTTGTTTAATAGTAACTTAACATTATATAATTCACATATAAAACTGAATTGTAATTTTAAATGGTTTAAAAGCATGTAGAATAGCATATGTAGGCAAGTATATTTCTCCTTTTTTTTTTTTTTTATCAAGAAGCAAAGACGAAAAGGAAAAAAAAGAAACAGGGCAGGGTTCGGTGGTTGAATCATCCATCCCCACCAATGCCAAAACCAAATCTACGCCCTTGATGCAACCAAAAATGATTTATATGTGATGACTTTTGTTCATCCATCTACATTCTTGCCCTTATCTAATTTAGGGCCACATGGGGGCTGTAGCCTATGCCAGCTGTCACAGGGCAAAAAGTGGGGCACCCTGAACTTTGTACCTCACAGTGGCTAACACGGAAAGAAAAAGCTTAATGCTGTATGTGTTAACAGCTATGATAGTGTGCCTGCTGTTAATGCTAGCACTGGGATAATTTGTGTGTAATTATCACTGCCAGCAACCCCCGCTTGTGTTACAAGTTATTTGACCCATTAACCAGCTTGTTGCAACTACAGATTTCCAATCAGTGTCATTCCACTTTGCCTGTTTAATGAGTTTACTTATTTCAGTGACCGACCTTGCTTTTCTTTGTATCATTCCTTCACCATTTAATGTGGACTATGGAAGCGCCTTAATATCAGCTATTCTCTTTTTTAAAGGCTGCAATGACAAACTGTACAATGTCTGAATGTGTTGCCGTGTAGCATTTAATACCAGGAAAGGTGAGTAATGTGAATTATCAGCAGACAGATAAAGAGCAACAGTTTAGTAGTAGAGCAGAAAGCTCAAATTGTTAAACAGACCAAAAGTACAGCAACAATACATTACTTGTAAATTCTCTGCATAAGTGCTAGAAACAGTATACCCAGAGCTGCAGTTAAACAACTTGAATGAGTTCAAGTATTCATGTATGCAGTGGAAGTGTGTGTATGTGTGTGTGTGGTGCAATACAGTAGCTGTGTACCCAGGGCTCTGATCCAAACAGCTGGTACCCATCTGTTTCTTCTTCTACTCCTGCGGCCTGTGGCTCAGGGAGTGAGGTGCACTGGCATGCGGTGTCTGGGTCTGGACCAGTAGTAGGGAGGTATGCACTGCAGGAGTGTGCGTGTGTGTATGAGTGTGGTTTATGGCGAGTGAGCGCTCCTGTGTGTGTATATGTGGTTTCGCACTAAACTCCTGTATATGTGTATGGACTCGTGGATATATACAGCCATGTGTGTGGGTTACGCGTGTTTGTGTATGACTCTGGCCGGCGCCGCATCCTGCATGCCTGTGTGGTGTGACTATGTGCGCATGAGTGTGTTTGGTGGTTAGCAATAAGTACAATATATATCCACTTTAATATTGTTGATACCCAGTCGTACCTTACAGCAAACATATCTCAAAGCACTCTGCTGCCCTCTTACTGCCTGCGCAAACTCTCCCATGATGCAGTCTGCTCCAAAAATGACTCACTGCGGAGACGCGTTCAGTCTTTCCATTTGTTGTTTATGTAAATCATATAGACTTGAACATAACGTTTGCCATACCGTTCCAGATTTCCGTCATTACTTTATGGCTTTACTGCAGTGATCGCTCTCTGAAAATATGTGCTTTCCATCACACAAACACATAAAAAATAAGACTCTTATGATGCTTTAAGCAGAAAAAGGCTCACGGTGGGTAAGGTGGTATTTCCGTTGGGTGAAGAAGTAGATGCCTGGAGAATGTTGAGTGCTTGAGGAATAAGATGATCTTTATTGATGTGGCAAATATTATGTCTGAGGCTTTGAGGATAAAACAAGGTTCCTTCCAATTGGTTTAATAAGACTGTTCTCATGAGGAATTGGTTAAATAATCCATGACCTGCACTGAACTTAGTCCCAATTTTTGTAGCTTTTGAGGAATTTTTTTCAAAATTCCACTGGAGGGCAGTGTTGGATGGCTGCCTGAGAATTTCTGGCTGCTGCAGGTGACTGTGTATTTTGTGTGTGTATGTGTGTGATTGTAAAAGAAGAGACATCATCAGATGCAGTCTGTTTTGTTCTTTCTTGTCTAAACTTAAAACACAGTAGACCTACAAGGCGCAGTCCCAGCAGGCAACTTTCTTGTCATTTCTTTAAGTAGTCTTCAGCAATAGTTCTTCAGATTTCTTGAAGGACATTCAAAGCTCTATGGATGTTGGCTGCCTTTTGTTCTGTTCTCTGTCAAGACGATCCCACACTGCTTCAATAATACTGAGGTCTGGGCTGTGAGAAGGCCAATCCATGACTGATAATATTTCATTGTGTGTTTTTCTATCTGTGTATGCTTTTACTGCATTATGATGGAAATTTAAAAAAATTTCTTAGAGCTGCTACTTCTTTTGTCTGTGTGTTCTGCTTCCTCCAGTGTTTTAAGGACACACTGCACACCATGCTGAGTGAGATAAGTTTATCTAGCAGCTCTTTGGGAATCACCTTGTTGGTGCAAAAATACTGTTTTATGCCTGTCAAACTCTATTATCTTTTTTGTACATCAAAATAAATAAATTGGAACAGGTTTTTTGTAACAGGCTGCTACCAACAAAGTACCTAAAACACAACTTAAAATTGGTTCTTTTCTTAGTTTTCCTATTATGTGTAGACACCACACAACACAACAAGGAGGCTTTTTTATGCCTGAGTGATTCATAGGTGAGTGTTAAGTGGCTTAACAAACAAATATTTATCTGAAAATGAGTGAAAAACCAACCAATGCCCAAATAGGAACTTTGAATGACCTTTAGAAAGCTCAGAAAAGTACTGCTCAAGACCACTTGACTTGTGACCTTTACACAGAATTGTAAGCACCACTGTAAGATGCCCCACCTTGTGATGTAACCCACTGAGGTCACCTGAAGCAAGGTCTGAGTGGAGGAAACTCATTTATCAAGACTACACTGTACATATGCCACCATTCTATTGATGGTTGTTACCGTGGACATAGGCCTCTTTTACTTTAGGCCTCTTTTACTCCTCTTTCAAACTTCTTCTTGGTCCAGAATATAAACACTGATATCCTCAAAAGATCATTCTTTATCCTTTATGTACAGATGTAAAGGCTCTTGGATGAGAAGTGGAAAAAAAACTTAAAGAAGTCAAGTTGCCTTCTTTTTCAAGCTCTTTAGGCCACTGCACAATCAGACTTAATGGTAAATATTAGGAAAAAATACAGAATGCAAAAAAACTGAACTCTTAAAAATGACACGAAAAATGAACACAAACCAATACAAATGATTGCAGATGCAGAAAAAACTAAAGGAAAACAAAAAAAACCTTTTTTTTTTTTTTTTTTTTTACTTAACTGTAAAAAAAAAAAAAAGAGCCACACAAAGCAGTTATAAAAATAGACAAAATAACAGGAGAATGACATGAAAACATAACACATAAAGCTGTAATGGCACACAAAACACCTGCAAACAATTTTCTATTTTGGTTTTGATAGAGTTGTTCCAGATAAGTGGGAGACTGTTTCTCGATAATCTGTCCACATGAAAACATGCTGTTTGAGTGGGTGGAGGTGACTTGAGCTGCTTCTTGTAAAACAGCTGATCTGATCCGACCTGCTGGCACCCGTCCCAGCATTTCTTGTTTAACACAAATGTACTGGTACTGAAGGACATCTGACCACTAAACCTTTTGTGGTAATCATGCAGACCGACCAGCAGTGAGACAAATAAGGGACATTGAGGAGGAAATCAGGCCACTACTGAACTTAAAAGAAAAAAAAATACATTTACTTGCTGTCAGAGTCAGTTTAGACGTAATGCAGATAATGTTTCAGTTATAAATTATGAATGCAGTACAAAATGCACAACATCTGTGGACTGATGAATAATTCCAGGAGTAATTAATGCAGAGACAAAAACAACAAGTAAAAACTTCAGACTGGATGCAGAGTGAGGACATCTAATGAGTAGCTAGGAGACACCAAACAAGCAGCAGAAAAATCCTAATGGCTAACAGAGAGACTCCTGACTGTGTCCTGTGTTTTGCTGACAGTTACTTTAGTTTATTTTTACTGTATATCTATAGTAGGACTTACAAAATCACAAACTTAATGTCATATTTTCTCTTTTTTTCCTAATTTTATTAAGAAGCTGAATGTCTGCTGGAGGAATTCTTCCATTTGCAATTGAGAAAAAACAGAACTGACCATAAATCATGGGTATTAAAATAATTAAAAAAAAAGTTTTTTGTTGTTTTTGTTCTATTTTTAAATGGTTTTTGCATGACCAAATGTAGTTATCTTCATAGTAATGTTGCTCATTATTCCGTCTATGACCTCTGTCCAAAAAGATTAATATGGGATTTGAAATGGGTAATACTTTGTGAAATTTACTGTCAATACCTGTGGGACACACACTGTATTAAACCATATGTCTCACACAACTGAGGAAATGCATATCATGACTTTTAGTATGTTATTATGAATAGTTGTTTATAAACTCTACATTCCAAATAAAAAATGGTTAAAAAATCCAAACACTGATAACTTAGTTCAGCTTCCTAAATACATTTATAACAACTAGAAAATATCTGGTGTGTCAAAAATGTTAAATGGCAGCAAAAGTAGCACCCTGAGTAGTGAACTGGAGCTCTAGAGACAGCAAAGCAGCTGCAGCTGATACAATGAACCCAGGAGGAGTCTCAATACTCTTCGCTGTACGTGCAACCTTACAGTAAGAGCCAATCAAAATCTCTGTAAGTATAGATCCAGTGAGTTCTAAACACATAAAAAGGTTAGGTGTCACTTAATGGCCCTATGACTGCTATTACCAAGTCACATGACCTTAATCCTGGCTCAGTTTTCATGCTGCCATTGTCCCTGACTGTCCCATGCAAGGCCACATGGGTTGGCTGGAAGACTGTTTACTTAGCCTGGCAGGGCGAAGGACACTGTCTCAGCTGAACTATGGACACGCAAACACATACATATACTGATACTGATAAGCACACTGACGCATCACCCTCCCTACCCCAGATCCAACGCCACCTCCAACGCTTACCTCCCCACTGATGTGGACATCGGGTCAGCTGGAGGCGCAGTCGAAGATTGCAGCGTTCCCAGATCAGATGTACACACTGGAACACTTTCCCATGTTGCTTGTCTGTGTTTATTGTGCTATGGTGTGTTGATATCTGTGCATTCCTGTATTATCCTTCTGTGTTACACATTTCGATGTTTTTTTTCCTCGCTACCTAGCCTGACCTGTCTCCCGAATGTGATGTTTGTGTATTGTATGTACGGTCGGCAAGGTCTGTCATCTCGGTTGTGGGCAAAAGACCTGCAACTGACAAATAAAGGCTATCTCATCTCATCTCAATTGTCGTGCTGCATTTACACTAAACCAGTAGTGCAGGCAATGCACTAGAAAATTTCATTCACAGCAACTGTTATAGTGGATACACACAAGTTTCAGCTTGTCATGTAGTGGTAGCATTGTTGTGCAGCAATGAATGCGACTCTTGCTTTGTAGTCCGAGGTCTTTGAGATAAGAACTGTAGTTGAGGAGCTTTTGTGTTTTAAGTCAGCATGTGTGCTGCGAGAAAATCAAGACTGGAAACCTGTTCTTTTTAAGGATAAAGTGTTTAATATCTAATCTTCTTATTATCAATACAATCTAGTTTTTTTTAGATCAGTATTACTTCTGTATTGATAGTTATACCAACTCGGTACACTCAGAATTTAAAGGGTGGTTTCAGACTCCACCTTAATGAGAACATTACAGCTGTTGTCAAATAAAAGCAAAATGCAGTCTATGAAATGTTTAGTCTGATGCCATTCAAGTCCACAGCTCTAGTGTTCTTTCCAGCTCACCTGAACATCCTGCACGTGTAACTGCAGTGACATGTACAAATCTGGATGGATAGGAAGACTGAGGTATTTGTCACTTAAAAGATAACCAAGTTCTCACTGACAAACAGAGGTGAGCAGGATACTAACAGTGGGTCTTGAAAGCAGCCATCAGCTTCAGCTGGATGATTTGTTCATCTTTTTCGAGTATTTTTTTCCTATTGTCAGAGATTTTCATTGACTGAAAACTCTTTTTCCTGAGATCTATTGCTTAACTATCATTCTTTCTGAAATCTTGTATTCCTATAAACAGCTTATGTCATGGTCCTGGGTTGGTGATCCAGTGTTTTGTGGTTTTGGGTTAGTTATACTCTTTGAATGATGGTTTTCTGTTTGTATTGTATTTATAGTTTCTCGTTTCTAGGTTTTCTGTTTCTGTGCCTCCCCTGTGTTCCTGGTGTCATGTCTCTAGTGAAGGGTTTGTTCTGTATTCTTGTTTTCCTTATTTGTCTCTGTGTGTTGTATGCTTGTCTTGGTTCTCTGCCACTACGTCTTCCCTGTGTTCCATGTCTAGTTCCTTTTGTCTGTGGTTCATGTTTCCTCTGTTCCCAAGTCTGTCATGTTTCCACGTCTCAGTGTCTAGTCTGCATCTTTATGTCATGCTTCCTGTTTTATTTTGATAGCCCCTGTCCTGTGTTAGTGTGTCTAGTTTTGCTTTTGCCTTGTCTCATTATGTCTGATTAGTCCCAGCTGTTTACCTGTATTCAAGTTCTCCACAGCACAATAAAAGCTGCCTCCCTTAGATCATTCCTCTGTGTCCTGCGTTTGGGTCCTGTCTCCTACCGTCCACACAGCTGTAGCCTTGACAGCTTAAATTTAAAGAAAATCTGTACTGTCTCAGAGTATTTCTCCTTATATTACCACTAACACTAGAGAAAGTTCTCTCTGCGCCTGAAATACTGCTTACATGCATTATGGCGTAATATCCAGGATAAGATTTCATTTTGTGCTTTGGACCTGCCACATTTCATAAAGCAAGCATGTATTCATGAGAATAATGTGAAAACATTAAAAAACACGTTTTACTACCTGTAAACTACCTGATGTTTCAGCACTTTTTCCTGTTAGTCTGCATTAATGAGCCTCTTAATGCATTAGTGGTGCTGTGACATGAGATACAGGATTATGATACCTGAAGTGCCCCCCCCCCCATTCTGGTGAATTTTTATGCACCACTTTCAGCCTTTTTGCATCAATAAATGAAGGAAATGAGGCTCCGGGTGGCAATACATACTGATATATAATGCAGTGAGTCATTCTCTATTGCTTTCAAACAAATATTCTCAAATTTTGTCATTTATTAATATTATCATCCCTGCTGAGTCCAGACACAGGTAGACATGATATTACTCTTTTGTGTTATTTTGTGTTCCCCTTTTTCCAGATGTGAGTCAGAGCTTCGACAGATAATAACGACTTGTTCGATAAATCCATTTAATTAAATTCATTAAACCCTGGACCTTTCATAGCCGTGATCCGTTTTAGCATATCAGGCGCAAAGTAGCATCACAGCTGAGCAGATGGTGGTGCAGAGTCAAGTGGTGACCTTGGTGTTTTATGGAGCCTTATCTTTCTCAGACTTCGCTGAAATTAGGCTTACATGTGTGCTACGCTTCCACTGAAATCCAGCTACTCAATGCTAATTTGCACTAAGTTAACCTTCCAAACATACAGTGACTCAACACAATGCAGATTTAAAGCTAGATAGAGCACACACACACACACACACACACACACACGCGCGCGCGCGCGTGCGCACACATAAAGAGTCCCCATATTCTAAGGCACATGCGCCCATATTTTTTTTCAAACTCCATTGTGGTTTATTTCACAACTCAAACATTTAGTAAACAATTAAACAATAATTACAGGTAGTAACTACTAAGTCTTTTACGCTACGTCCACACCTACACGGGTATTTTTGAAAACGCAGCTGTTTCTATGCGTTTGTACCTTTAGCCCAAATGAAAAAGAAATAGTAAAAACTTATAAAAGACTTGCATAAGATGTGGCCTACTTCATATAGTGAATCATATAAGGCTTATATGATTTACTCATGAAAGTGGCCACTTTCTCATTACTTTCATATATTGTTTTAGTAAGTATCCAAAACATACAAGTTTCATTTATATAATTTTTCAAGGGATCTTATATCTGTTTTCACTCTTGTATGCTTTTCATACAAAATTCACACAAGACAGATGCAAACTTTTAGCGTTTTACACGCTTACATATACACATGCAGTCCCTCCATTTAGAAAGGCAGAGGCGTCATGGTGTGATTATTTTACATGTAGTTGTTTTTTTCCTGTGTAATAATATTCAACATTGCTATCAACACATTTTTCAAAAACTGCCTCTCTGTGCAAAATGGGTTTAAAAACATAAACAACTGTGGGACAATGTTTGTCCCTGGTTTGAACCGGGGAAAGAAATAGTGGCAGGATCAGCCTGATATTATTTGTATCCCACTGTAACTTTACTGTATAAAGAGCTAACATCTCCAAAATGTCAGCAGTAGTTAGTTATTACAAGAAGTGTTTGTGAACTAAAAATCAAGAATGTGGGATACTGTTTGTCCGTGATTTGAAGAGCCCAGCGCGTGCTCCCGACACAGGGAAAACCAATTCTGCAGGTGAGACCTACCTTGGCACTTGTGCAGGTGAAGCCAAAGGGCAGATATACTTCACCATATTATCTAGTCTTTGGCTTGGAAGGAAGTTGGTTTGGAAAAATATTTGGCGATGCTTCATCTCCTGCTTTGCGTTTGTGTGGGAGCCCCGTCAAAAACCTGTCCATTATGCTAGCAGTGTCCAAGCATTCTTTTTTTTTTCTTTTCATACCGCGCTTCCCAATGCAATGGCTCTGCCCCACACTTTGGGAACCTCTGACTTAACCTTCAACACTTTACTGTTTTGGGAAGGATGGGCTCTTAAAATCATAGTACATAAAAATGCAGAAAGGGAGTGCCAAGCGAAGTCATTATGGATCTATTCCTTAAGAGACTCACATGTTTTGTTTCTGTATTTGTTTACTGTATAATGACCCTAGCATTACGTAACAGTGTATTATTTGAATGCTCCAAAACTCATCTTAATAGACTACAGCGACATGTATGTTTCAGTGCAGTAAAATAGGAGCTTGTGATACTTACTGTGTAAAATCAAACCAGTTAACTGGTTTTCTTCTAGTTAATCATTACAGTCTAAACCCTCGCAGACAGCGGCTGTGTCATCACAGTTTCTTACACTCTCTCCTTTGCAGTAGCCTGCAGACACTATTCAGTCCGGGACAAGCAGGCAAACTAATCGAACAGTGAGTCATGCAGCGTTTCACCGCAGCACCAGACCCTGCTGGTGGAGGAACGCTGTTAATTGCTTTGGATCGGAGCACAAACCCAACATCAGCCCCGACGTGCGGACTGAGCGTCTAGAGAAGGACTGTTCAGTTTCTCTCGGAGTAATTAAGATCGGAAGCTGCACTTTAGAGTTGTTGTTGTTTTTTTTTTTTTGGAGGGGGTGTGAGTTAACGACTGCGCGAAGGATTACCGACCTTTGAATTCAGTGGTGTCGCCATGCAGTGGAGGATGGATGAAAGAGAGCGAGCGGGGCGGGAGAAATATCACAGATGATGCGGATTCTGCACGGCGGGTTGTCTCTTCAGCCTCCTCCAGCAGCAGCCCTGCCTCCTGTAAAAGGAGTGGCTATCGTGGCTGTCGGCGACTTTATTTGTTTTGGTTGGCGACATCCTGCAGGGCGCATAGTGAAGCACTGGCACTCATGGCTGTTTAACAGGCGTTTACGCACTGATCCAGCTCAGCAGTAAGGTAAGACAATGCCGGTGTCCGGTCCTGTGCGTGGGTTGGGTTGGAAGAAACTGGTAGGTTTGGGTGACAGCACAGGAGTGTAGCAATAACTTGACTCAGTGAGTTTTGCAGAGAGATTTTGGGCTTAGGTTGTTGCAGGTGCGTCCACCTTGTGGAGAAATTCTGCGTTGCTTAAGGTACTCAGCAAAACCGTACATCATTACAATCCTGAGCTAGAGGACAGCGTGCCACATTTCAGTATTGTGAGATGGAAAATGTATCGGTGGTATATGGTAGCCTGACTTATACTGTAATCCAGCACCACAGGAAACTGTGTGTGTGTATGTGTGTGTTCTGTAATGGAGGCAAGCTGAAGTGAGACTTTCTTTCTCTAGTGTGGAAACATTTTTTTTTACCACAGGTAAACACTGAAACAGTCCAAAAACAAACATTTCTAAAATGAAATCGCTGAGGGAGTATATTCCTGCTTTAAAGTGTTTGCCAATTCTTACCTTGAGTAAATCTGCAGGAAAAAAAAGGTAAACCTCTACTGCAGAGACAATATTTGCTGTGTCGACATGGAAACAAACAGATTAATTAAACCAGCTTCGATGCTATAACTTGGCAGCCCATTTATTAACCTGGTTACAGTAGCCTGTGTTGTCATGGCATCAGTATCCAAAGGCTGGATAGCTTGACAGGAATTTACATGTGCAGCATGATAACTTCACAGGGGACTGAGCTCTGCTCTCAGGTCAGCTGTGACTACTAGAGGCATGTGACACCATTTCATCACTGCTGAGCTTTGGATTATTGACCAGAGTTATCTCTCACAGCGGGTGTGTCATCACACACACACTCACACACAGGTATTTTTTCAGCTATTTTCTTCAGTCGCGAATGGTGTCACCTGAAGTGACACCATTGTGTCAACTGAAGTGACACCATTCGTTGTTTTATTTGGCATCCTTACAGACAGAGTTTATGAGTTCTGATGAGTCAGTTAACTGCTATGTGTTGACTGAGCTTGTGCTTTTGTTAAATCAGTAATCGTTACCAATATGTGTATACTACCATGTGAGCTTCATACCTTTTCAGTAATATGATGTTGGTCATTGACCTAATAGCTGTTTATTTAGTTTTATGTCCATATTTAAGCTCCCCAGTCTGTAAGTTTTAGGAAACCAAATCCTTTCTTCTACCATTTGTCTTCCCACGGCATTTAACACCATTTAATGTAGGAAAAGTACAATAGAAGTGACAGTTATAATGTAAATGTTTTCTAATCAGCTTTGTCACTGTCACTATCTTTTTGCTCTAATGTTTTACATTTTTGGACATACTAAAACAATCTTCTCATTAACAGCTCCTAAACGTAGGTAAATACAACCTCAGATAAACAACGTCATGCCATATCATTATTAATTTAACAAAAAATGAATCCAAAACATAGGAGTTTGCGCAAAATGAAATACACTCTTGCTGCTTCCAGAGTTAAGAGGGCAAACAGCAGCCTGGTGCTGATAATCAGATGCGATCAGGAAGTGTGGTGACCTCTATTAGAGCAGGAGGCCTTTTGAGCATTCAGGTATGTATAAAAACAGCGCCAAGGAGGAAAGACATCAGCAATGGAATTGGAGAAGCAATTGTTGTTTCCTATCAATAAGGTAATTCAGTGCTGAGAAAGAGTATTTACAAGTGGAAGATGAATAGATTCAAGACAGTCTAATCAGGAATGGATGTCCCAGCAAATTCAACCCAAGGTCAGACTGTGCAATGCTCAGAGAAACAGCAAAAAAACCCCTCAAGAGCTACAAACCTCACTTAGCATGTTAAAGTTCATAGTATGATTATAAAAAGACTGAACAAGTATGGGTTATTTGCCTCTTTGTTCTAGCACAGCTAGGTTTGTAAAGTTGCATCTGAATAAACCACAAGACCTGCGGAACTACGTCCTTTGAACAGATCAAAGTGGAGACGTTTAGCCTTAAATGTACAGTGCCACGTTTGGTCATAACCAAGCAAAGCTTATGTGCCCATTTACTGCATACCAACTGCCAAGCACAGTGGCGGAGTGGTGATGATTTGGACTTGTTTTGCAGCCACAGGACCTGGGCATTGAGTTGGCCATGAACCCCTCTGTATACCAAAGTATTCTAGAGTCAAATGTGAGGCCATCTGTTTAACAGCAAAGGCTCAGCTGAAACTGAGTCATTTAACAAAACAATGATGAGCATAGCAGCGAATCTACAACAGAATAGCTGAAAATGAAAAGAATAACAGTGTTGCAATGGCCCAGTCAAAGTCCAAAGCTCAACCTCATGGAAACACTGTAGTGGGATCTTAAGAGAGCTGTGCATATAAACAAATGCCTACAAATCTCAGTGAAATTAAGCAAGGTTGTAAAGAAGAGTGGGCAAAAACCACTCAACAACAATGTAGAAAACAGATATAGTCATACAGAAAACAATTGCCTCAAGTTATAACTGCTATAGGTGGTTGTACAGGCTACAGTTTTTCACACACTGCTCCTGGATTTTGGCTTAGTTTAAAAAAATAATAATAATGAAATAGTGTAATATGTCATGTGCCATTGTTCATCTGAGGTTGTATGTACTTTATTTTAAAACCTGGAAAGGGCTAGATAATTTTTTATTATGTCCTGATATGTAAAACGTTAGAACTAACTGTAACTGATGCTGCCTTGTGCGTATAGGCTAAATATTTAACAGTAACCGTTAACCTGGGCACACAGAGGAAGTATGAAAACAAGGAGCAAGGATGCTCAGCTGCATTAAGCAGTTGTACCTTTTTAAGCATTTCTAGTGAAGGACAGTCGTGCAACCTTTCCAAGTGTCTGTTGCTGCCATTTCTTACACCTGCTTCTTGCACCAACAGGTGAAGCTCCATGTGGTACCGTTATCGTGGTCATGCAGCCTCTCCCATCTCTATACACTGATAATATTCCACAAAGTACATGGTGTGTCTGGCCGTGCAGTTTGCATTTTTATAGCACTCGAACATTAGGCGACCTGAGTTTAATCTTGTTATACATTTGGGTGGCAGTTAAATATTACTATGCCGAGGTCGGTCAGCACAGAGAAGAAAATAGCTGACCACTGGTGGTGTGCTAATATTTAAGTGTAAACGTAGCAAAACATTTATTCTGATTATGTGTGCACCTTCATGCAATCAGTCCCTAACTAAGCCTATCCATCTCTTTCTTAAGTGGGTGATGGCGACCCATAAAGACAGATGTAGGGATCGAACCCCACTGGAGGAAAGCTATGAAGAGAAGAGCGGCGTCCCCTTTCTTGGAGACACCCTGCCCTGGAACTTGTCTAAACACCAGAGAGTCAAACGCTCCAAATCCGCCACAGCGGAGGTCCTGGATCCAGCTGACAGGGCTGTAATTCGCATTGCAGGTAGGGGGACTAAATAGACTTATATCTATGCACGTGAAAGAGTGCTTACTTATTTAAAGCAGACATTTAAACCAAACTTAAATCTTATATTTCAGTTGTTACAGACATATTGACATGGAAAACTGAAAAGGCTAGCTAATGAAGCCTTGTAGTAGTTAAGTTAAGCTAACCAATATGAATATGCTAGTGCTAGTTTTCTTTGCACTCCACCTGTTTTCCCCATAAGCTTTTATTCTTATACCTGTATGTCATGTGATTTAGAGCAAGTGAAGAGCGACTAGCACTCAGAGCTCCAAAACAGCTATGTGTTGCTTATAGTCTTTCTGACTGTCCATTCTGCTATATGTTGGCACTGAAAAGTTAGCCTGCTGTTAGCTAACAACGCCAAGTTGGATGTCAGAGGTCATTAAAACTGAACTCCACATGAAATATTTTATTTTCAATATGGAGCTATTAAATAATAATGGTCTAGTGTTTCAATTCAGTTTTAAATGCCTTAAGAACTCAATACAAAGCTGCAGTCGCATTAATAATGTTATTATTACTATTATTTGTCTATGTATTTATTTATTTATCCAGGTAAAAGCCTCATTGAGATTAAAATCTCTTTTCAAGTGAAACCTGGCCAAGAGGTAGCAGAGGCTGTAACACATAACAATATACCAAGAAATCAATACAACAGGCATTCAGTGTAGTGAACACAAATACACAAATCATATGCAACAACAGATCATTATGACTGGGAACAGATGTGCAGTAATGAATAAAAATTAGTGGAGCATGTGACTTCTTCCATGTGTGTACCAGTGGATGTAGTTGGATGCCAGGCCGCCTATCCTTTTTAAATGTCAAACCTTAGAACCAGCAAAGAAAGAACATTATTCATCATGTTGACTCTTCTATTTATGAAAAGCAGTACAGAAAGCCTGCGTTAATTATGTCAGAGCCATTGTCCTCTGTGGGAATATTCTTGTTTGCACTCTGGGCAGAGCATGGAAGATGACAAAGTGTAGACAGTTTGTCATCTTCAGCGCTCTGCATAAAGTGCCACCTATATTGTGGCCTGAGATACTGACTGCTGGATTCCTTAAGTAATGAATTAGTGTTAGTAAATGTACACATGGCAACGAGAAATAACTGTACTTTATAAAATGTCAGTGAAAAACAGGCACATACAAGCGCCTTCCTTGAGCTTCAGTCATTGCTATATGGGCAGGATGTAACACACCTCTTGTTTCACTCCTACTATGTTTTCAGACTGCCAACAGCAGCTTTAGATGCCAGGACAGTGAAACCATTAATCTTTTAAGAAATACTGTAAGGTTAAAAAGGAAACCAAGAAGTGCTATTTTGCACATGCATTACATATACAAGTCCCTGCCCCCCCTGCAAACTAATAATGGATTTTCTCAGCTGGACAGGTTACACATTACACAGTGAGGATTTAAGGTGATGATGATGATGGTGAGAGCTAGCCTTTTTCAAAGGTTGAGGTGTTTTTTTTTTTTCCCCTATCAATGGGCTAGGATCATGTTCAAGTCATTTGTAGGGATTGTGGAAACACATTATTTATACTGTGGGTTAGCAGTATCATCACTGGTCCAAGTGTAACACAGATTTTAAAAGTCACATAAAACTGATTGAAACGGAATATGATATAAAGGAAAGAAAGAGTTGTCAGGTCATTATAATTTCTTAGTAATTATAAACACTTCTATAACAGCGTCTCGCTTTTATTAAAGGGGCATTCCCTGCCCTTTTGAAAAAAGGGCAGGGAATGCTCATCCTCAATCACCAAAGCAGACAGCACAACAAGGATAAAACAACGGTTTAATGTAGCACAGAATATACAAATTTTCAGTGTGCCAGTTTAGCACAAGTCTTTGATTGAATACAATACGTCTGTGATCGAGTTTTGGAAAATTGTGCTCCTGTCTAGGAGGAAGTTTGGATAAGTCAGGATGTGCATGCAGGTCTACAAAAGGCCTACATCCACATCCTGTACATCTCTTTTTCCAGCAAACAGAAGGCCATGTCAGGCAATATCAGCACCCGTGGGTGAGGCTGAGCTTTTGTAGTAAGCTCTGATGAATGACGAGGTTCTGCTACAGATTTCCTGACTGTATGCAGATGTACAGGCCTGTCCTGGAAGGGGGATTAGAATAGACTATGCACAGTTCTTGTTGGAAGATGAGCACTCTTCACTGATCAGGTCCAATAGAATGATTATATAGCCATATGGAAAAGAGAGTTTTCAAAGAATTCTGCCCTCACATTTGACTCCAGAAGACATGATACTCAGATACTGATCAATACTAAAAATTGCTATTGGGTTAGGTACTCATTTGCAGTAGTATTGATACAAACAGTGCCATATTCACCTTCTCCAGCTGACAGACAACTTCTCATGGCACCGCTGGAAACATGAACATGCGTGCACACAGCCCCCCCCCCCAAGTCACTAGCAGCTGAACACATTAATTAGTAGCATAAAAAACTTAGCAAAGCATTTTAAAGACTGACAACACGGTCTTTGTGATGAATTTTGATGTCACTAATACTCACATTTAACTTTAAAGTGTTAAACCGGTAATAAACATGTGTCCAGCGGATGCATTAACATTAGCCATTTACTATTAGCAGTTACTCACACTGGCCATATGCTAACTTATTATTAATGTAAGGCTAATACTATAATGTTAATGTGGGAGCTAAGAAGCAAACATTATCAGCATTTTCATTATCAACATTATCTTCTAAATAGGAAGTGTTCATTTAACAGGAAGCACATTTTTTGTGTTTAAGAGAAACAGCCTTCTGTACCTTATGGAAAGCAAAAATATGGTGCCAAGTCACCAGAAGCAGAGGAAATAAATACATTTGGATGGCGTTTAGATGGTTGATCTAATCTTTATTAAAAACATTTGTGCATTTATGTATCTTAATTTTGTGATTTTTCTGTCATTCTGTCATTTCCAAACTATAATATTGAAAATGGTATTAAATATTTTCTTGTTCTTGTAATTAAAAATTAATGGCTATTGTGAAAAATTTAAAATCTCATTAGCCTTTATAATTAATTGTATTATTTTAAGCAGATCAAGTTTGTTTTTGCTAACTGAACTGCACATGAATTGTGTGTGTGTGTGTTTTGCTGTTGGCTTTTAGAGCCCTAGCTGTATTTAAACGGCAAACATCCCTGCAGAGTACTCTTCAATAATTTATTCTGGAGTGGCTATGATCTGATGCTTAGACGATGCTAGGCTCAGACTCCATCTCTCTTCCACTCACATCCTCTTGCTATCTCTTTCTCATGCACACACACGCATTACAGTTTAATATAGCGATTTTCTGTGGAAATGATCAGTGCATGTGAACACAAGCATAAATATCTATTCTAATTCCGAGCTCCTACGTTACAGGAAAATCATCTGAGTCATCCACATCCCATTTCCTTCAGTTTATTGGTACATACTGTTACTGTACACTACACCATTAATTTGTGGAAGCTACTGTTATGTTGTGTATGCACTGTATGTTGTTGTGATGTAAAGTTTTCGAAAATATTTGGATGAGAACGTACAGCTGGAGATTTGCCACATACTGCTTTTGCCTGCTAGCTACTTAAATTAGCAAGGTTCATCTGAAATTCACTATGATGTTAAAATGTTTACTAATTTTGGTTGGCCAAAATGTTTTCTACCAGAAAGACTGAATAGCCAGCAAATTTGAGGTCTTTAATACAATTGAGCACTGGGACCCACCTGGAGCCACTTAATTAAACACAACTTAATACATTTTAAAAGGGTTAGCATTCATCATTTACCATTTACCAAAAGAGAAGTTAACTGTAACGGCCAACTGTATTTGTACTATGCTGTAAACATGTGTATGTCTGATGTAATGTTTGGTATTTTAGAGATTTGTCGCTTTTGTAACAAATGTGTAGTCGCAATTCAAATAACTTCAGTTTTTGGCACTTTTGACGTCATCTTTAAGCCCCTGATGTTGTTTATTAAGTGAGAGAAGAGCCTTTAAAAGTATGACTCATCTTCCAAACAAATGCTGTTTTTGTACTGCTGACAGTTACTCCAGACACATACTCAGACTCTTGCCCTGAAGCAGATTTTATACGAGCTGAATGCATTGACATTTTATTATAATGAGCTTTGGATTTTTATACTGTTGAGCTGATTCAGTTATGAAAGGCTCTCTGAGCTGGCCTGCCTCTTTTGTGTGCCTAATTGTATTCCTCAGATTTTATAATTGCTTGTGATTGCAATAGCTTCTTAAATGTCCTCTGTTCTTACATCTGTAGCTCCCTGCTCATGTGTGAACACAGCTATTGGCTTCCCTTCAGACAGCTATAACCCATTTCCCCAGCAGGTGGCACTTGTTAACTAGCTGGTGGCCTGCTCGTACTAAAGAGTCGTCACTGCTTCTGGAAAATGTTTCTCATTCGACACCCGTCTCAAATAGCATCAACTACATTGTGCGTTCATTATGTGTCTGGTATTACAGAACTCTGCCTTTTTCACCACAGTATGCTTTCATTCTCATTTCGAGACCCTTCCGGACAAAACACTTTTCTTCTTTTTAAACATTTGACCTTCGTGGTCTTCCTCATTCTACGCCATATCAGGGAAGGAATGCTGCTCCTCACCATCAGTTTCAGATTCTGTGAATGAGCCATGATGGAAAAGCATGGTGGGCTGAAAAGGTCAGGGCTGTCAACAGCAGCATGTCTGATCCACTGCTGCGCATTACATGTGTTTCTGTTGTGGATATCCAGAAGAGGGAGCCAGGCCTGTTTCTATGATTGTCTGTTACCCATAGTTTTACTGGGCAACAGTAACAGCAGCATTGCACCCGGATTGCACCATACTCAAATTGTTTAAGGCTTGGATAACTGACAGAGAAGAGCATCAAGCCTGGTGATCATCAGCTGACAAAAGTAGTCAAAAGTTAAAAGACACTAAAGATCACATCCTCACAGACTGTATAATAAGAGTATATAGATATATAAAATATACCCAAGTGTACAAGTAATTACTTTGAAAGGCTACTATTACAGTACAATGAAGGCAGAAAGCATTGTGAGATTTTGCTCTTTTGTCTCTACAGACAAAACAATTTCCGTTCATCAAAATCTAACAGAGGATAAGCCCCGGCTTAGTTAGAATGGACCATAAATTCTCCCTTAATAGGAGCTGCCACACTACTGTTGGGTTTTGTGTCATATTCCACAGCCAGACCGATCAGTCTAGCTGTGGGTCAGCATTAAACTCCTGCCTGTGCATGTGTGCACAGTCCAGGTGTTATTTGTTTCCCCCATGGTTTTTTTTCCTTTTTCTGTGAGCTGTGCTTCGGTAATCCCCTTGACACTTGAAAAAAGATGTGCTGTGATTTGTGTGACTGCCGTCTCATTCTGGGAACCGAGCAGTGTGAAAAACATTATTAATGTTAAAGCTGTCGCTCTGAGTTGGCCCCATTAGAATATCAAACAAAAGGAACGTACTGCAAAAAACCCCACACGGTGACAGGCTGTTAAGTGGACAGCCGTGGAGCTTCTTTAACCACTGAAGATTGCAAGAAATTGTCTCAGTGGGGCATTTTGTATATTAAAAATGTAATCTACCTTTCAATTGTAAAATACTATTTTGATGAATTTTAATTTGTTCTATTTCATTTATTCTCAGTTTATTTCTTGTGACCCTTAATTCAATTTAATTTAATTTTATATAGCGCCAAATTACAACAACTGCCCCCTTGAGGTGCTTTAGATTGTAAGGTAAAGACCTTACAATAATAATGAGAAAAACAAAACAATCAGACCACCCCGTTTGAGCAAGCACTTGGTGACAGTGGGAAGGAAAAACTCTATTTTAACAGGAAGAAACCTCCAGCGGACCAGGTTAAGGGAGGGGAAGCCATCTGCCGCAACCGGTTGGGCTAAATGGAACGGAGACAGGACAAAAGACTCTGTACTCTGAGTAATAAGCAGAGTATCAAGTGAAATGCAAGTGCATTCACTGTATACATTATAAAAACGTCCACATGCAGGTTAAGCTGTTCATACACTGAAACATCCAACTGCAGTTTCAGATTTCCTGATGTGGAAAGCTTGTGTGTGTAAATGAAAGAATGGACACTGGACACACAGGCCCCTGTGTGCACCTGTCGGGTATTGCTGAAGGAGATCTGGAAAACAAACTACACACCGGCGCCCATGACCACACATATACACACACACACACACGTTCACATACTTTTTCTATATCCTTCCTCAACTTTTATTTAACTTCACATTACCAGATTATCAGCTCTTAAAAGTAGCAGCTTGAGTAAACAAACAGATGTCATGGAGCCAGATAAAGTGGTCCAACTGTTGGGGAGTGGACAGGGAGCTAGAATGATCCAGCAAGTTCGGAGTGAGACACTATCTTCTATGCGTCACCACTGCGTGTGTGAGAATGAGGTCATGAGAGCCAGCGTCACTGATCGTTAATAGTAGCTGATGTGTTAAAGGTTTAGCCTTGGCAGTCGTGTAGTTGACACTCACTCCCCACTTCCAAACACTCAAATCTAATGTCACAGTAATATCTAACATGATCACAAGTCTGACTGAGTCATTCATTACATGCATATATTAATGTCAACTGTAAAGCCCCAAATTAAATTCTACTAACTTCTGTCATAGTAAAAACATTTCTGTCTCCTCTCGCTTTCCTTTCATTTTTTTGTGTTGGATCTTAGAGTGGATATGCTGATGTCATCCTTCTGTTGCACCTCTCCCTGTTTTTTTAGGATACGTAATCTTTTTTAAAAGGAGGTTATGCCAAGTACATATTAGCTGGTATGTGTTTGTCGAGCGTATTTGTAATTGCAGTTATCATATTTTTCTCTTCTTGGATTTCTGGGAAGTCAGTAACCACAGTGGAATTTGCACTCAAGATAAAGCAAAAATGTTTGTGTTTGTTAAATTCTGCGATATTACATAATTTATGTAATATGACCTGACTGCTAGCTGCTCAATTTTTTTACACATTTAAAAATTCATATTTTAATGGTGAAAAACTGTCAATAATAATAAAATAATACATTGTATGTTAATCATAGAAAATATGACTATAGGGAAAAATACGCCAGTGTGTGAGCTTTGTTCTACAGAAGATACAGAAGACTTACAGTGCAAGAGTTAAGCGTAATGAAATTTCCTTTTGGATCTAGTGAAAAGGACACAGACACACACACACACTGTCACAATTCTCCAGCTGCAAGAGCAAAGAGTTTGGAGTGAACTTATCGCGTTTCCTCCCAGGAAAGTGTCCTGGCTGATGTCAGTGTGGCCTTGGCCAAAGAAACGTCTGACTGTCAGGCTGAGCTGCAGGGATTTTCCTTTTTCCTACATCACATCCCTACCATTGTGCTACAGGAGACTCCTACGCAAAATCCAACATGGAAACAGTGCAAGTGTGATACAGTGTTCACTTTCCTCCATTTTTATGAGGCTCTCCATCATAAAACGGCTCAACAAGACAGCATTGTTAGATCCCACCAACTTACTTCATTTTCTGTGCATAGTATGTCTCTGCTAGTTGACATCAGTTTGCTGTCATCGGTGTTATCAGTTATTTTTAATGCTACAGCCTGCCTAGCTATTAATCAAATCACGGTGTGAATTTTTATTATCCTTTGACACAAGAAATATGTAAGTAACAAATGAAGCTTTGGCATAGGAAGGAAATTTGTTTTGTTTTTTTCTTTTAACTCCGTTTTTGTCCAGACTGTCATCGGCTCGGCCGGTCTTGGCATTTGTTGAATATTAAGTGGTTGCTCTGACTGTTTATGTTCCCAGTGGATGTCAAGGGCATATCTGCACTGCTACTGCAACTGAATGTATTTATTCATCATGTTGCAGGTGTCAACTTTCTGAGAGACCAGCTGAAACACAGCAGCTACCAGCTGGAGTGTGTTTCCGCAGCACATAGAGGATCGACAATGTCTTTGTTATGAGATTATGTCCTGTAGACGTGGACTAAATGTATTGAATGTAGAAATCTGATTAAGGTATGGTATTATAGAACAAGATATGAAACCTCTTTAAATTAATGAGGAAGCATGAAGTATTCAGCCAGATTGCGTTCAAAGAAATTTGGAGGAATTTAACTTTTTTAATGGATGTTATTTTTGAAAAAAAAAAAAAACTAATGTGGAAAATAATGTTTATTCTTCTGATATTTGGTTTGCCATCAATGCCACACAACAGTGGCTCTCATTCTAAAGATGGCATAAATAAAAAAAAAAAACTACACTAGTAAAGAGAATAACATGGATCATCTTGTTAGAGTGCAAACCTTGGGTTCTGGCATTCATGTGGAAGTTACTTTGAAAGACACGAAACGAAACGTTGCACAAAAAAAGCTCTATTTTCTGAATTCCTAATGTGTTCAAAGATCTACAGAAGGTCTGATCCACCCACAGAATCCAAAGCATGTGCTGGCACACTCCACAGAGCACCCCCAAAAGCTCTGTGGCTGCGCCCCAACTTCTCTGATGGGACATGAGAAGCAAGTACTAAATACTAAAAACTGTAAGCATGGGCTGGAAAGCAAGGCAACTTTCAACCTGGAAAGTGTTAAAATCACAGTTCAGAACAAATTTGCTTTACCATACACCATTTACTTCAGTTTCACAATACATTAAATATTTGAGCTCTTGCTGAAGTTCGGTCACTTACAAAGAAATTAACTGTCTCAAAGTTTTATAGTAGTTTAATTTTAATAGTGTTAATGTTGGTGTGATTGTTCGGTTAGTGGGCGATATCTAAAATGACCAATCAGTTGCCCTTGGTCTAGAGCTCCATGCATGGGGTGAGGATGACCATGAGAAAGGTGGTGGATCAGAACCTTCAGAGCAACCTTGCACATCTATGTAAGCCTTGTGCATTTGTGTAGTTGGTATTTTTAGATTTAGATAAATTGTTTCTCCATTGTTATTTATTCTAAACGCTGCTGCCAAGGAGCTGCTTCCAATTGCGTTGAACATCTGATGTTTAATGACGACAAAAGGATTCTGATTTAAATGATTCAGAGATGGCCAGGAAAAAGTGAAACCAAAATCGAGCTCTTTGGCATCAACTCTGAACCACTGCGCCGAGTATGAAATTCCGAGTATGATCCAAAGAACATCATCTCCACAGTGAAGCACTGAGGTGGAAACATTATGCTTTGGGGCTGTTTTTCTGCTAAAGGTACAGGACAACTTCACCACATTGGACCAACCCAAGTACTATAATATTTCACAGTAGATGAGAACCTCCTTCTCTCACCTGATTATAACCTATGATTACTATTCTGAACTAACAAAGAAGTTATCTGCTTGGCTGAATACTACTGTATGGTTAATGATTGTTACTGTGATACAAAACAAGTTAATCTCCCTAAAAGCATGCTGCCATTCAATATTGTTTTTTTCCACTCTGCAAGCACTGATGATTATGGGAGCTTCTGTTGCCTAAATTTATGTGTAGTTTCAGTCGAGCCCTCATTAATTACTATTTCATGATATCAGAATTTTTCTAGCATTTTATGAGGTTACATAAACAAGGTGGTTACAGTTGAATTCATCTGAACCAGAGAGCCCTTTGCTGCTGTTCCTGCTGCTCTCTGTGAGTGTGTGCTTGTTTCTTCCAGCCTGTGTGTCTTTAAGAGGAGGAGCCTGACATTTATATTAGTATTTCTGAGCCAGGCTATGGGAGGGTATGGAAGAGAAGTGAGGCAAAGGGGTGTGTGTATGTGTGGTGACGCTGGGCCGTGGAATGAAGTTTCGAGCCGTGGAGGGTTCACACACAGCTGAGAGACCAGACAGAGGACAGCACCGGTCTGCCTCACATACATCCAAACACACAGAGGGCTGACCCAAAAGGAAAGAAGAGGAGAAGAAGGAGAAGGAAGGAAGTGCTGGGATGGCCATGTATGAACCTGCCTATCTGCCTCCCAACGCTGAGGAGCAGGACTTCATCCAGGCTTATGAGAACGTCAGGGAGAAGTACAAAGGTGGGAGAGTGCGCTCGTGTTATAGGAATAACAGCATACGCACATCTCTAAGTGATCGTCAAGCATGTGTCTTTGTGTTTGTATCTGTCCCATTCATTTGTCTGACTCAGCATAGGTGGATGCATGTGCCTGTCTGCTGTGCTTTTAAAATGTGCCGGCTGCCGTGCATGTTTCTGGAGCGGTAGTTCTGCATGCTGCATCTCTTGACTGCTGAGTGTTTTTTATTGATTGCCACACATGTTGGCTGTCACTTTTCCACACTATCTCTGCTGTGTGTTTGTGTGCGTTGCAAGAGTGCAGTGGATTTACAGGAGTGCTTCACTCCATGTGGCTAACAAACAGCCCGCTCTGCTCACCTCTGACCTTGATGTCATTATGAGACTTTATTTTAAAGTCTCAGCACTTTGCCCATTGCAGCCTGCGTCCAGCACAACAGAGGGCATTAACAGGTGCTGCTAAGCAACAGTGAAATTCATTAACGCCCCACAGGAAGAACTTGCTTTTCTTCTCACATTTTCATCTAATTTTATCCCATTATCTCCCCCTAAGTGTGCTGCATGGCTTGCCTTCTGTCTAATATTTCACATGGTTTACTTTATTTGGAAATGTAATGCGTCACAAAGGTTAATCAAACAAAGATCAAGATGAGGAGGATAAATTTTAAAAAAAAAACATCCATACAAGAGTCATCTGTCACAACAACACATCTCCACAACTGCTTTCACTTTCTCCACATCAGAGGAAGTCAGCAGCATCCTCCAGGTGCTTTCACTTTAAAAGTTTTCCTTAGCTGCCACTCTTGTCTGCGCCTCATATGTCAGTCTTCTTTCGCTTTTCCTTGCACTAAATGTTTTTTCCTGTTGTGTGTTTCATCTCCACTGTTCCAAAGGATCATCAGGAAGAGCAAGAGCTACTCTATAAATATTGCCCCAGTTTTTTTTCCCCCTTTGCCTCTCTCTTGTTGTGAGAATCTGGCGGCCGTGCTTGTGCTGAATCACCATTGCTCATTTTTCTGTGTATCAGCATGTTTTTCTTTGTCTGGGTCTCTTTGTGTACACGTTCCATATCTTTAAAATAATGCTGCCAAACTTGGCATTGTTAACATCTTTGAACCTTCACTGTATTGATTTTCAATGTCTGTGTAATTACTGTAAACAAACGGAATGAGTGCAGAATACTTCGGCGATGACCGAATACTTTGGCAGTAAGGCATCCCGTTGGCCTTCTCCAGTGGGAATTGGTTGCGTTTAGCTGGGAATTCAGACAGGTTGGTTTTTGACACAAAACTGCTGCTCTACTGTTATCAAGTCTCAACGTTTTATGGGTTTTGGCAACGCTGTTGCTGAAATGGAGACTGATAAGAATTTGTCTTCAAAGCGTAGTGAACGTGCCACAGGACAGGAGACGTGCAAGAACTTTTTAGCAGTTAAGTTTAGAAAACTATGTCGGAAACACAGATGCTGGACCAGATTTGCCTCATTTGTGCATGGGTCTGTATGTTTCAGTGAGTGTTTGTAATGCTGCTTCTGAACCAGGAGGTAATGGGAAGCAGAAGCTGGCTCTGTGGCAGGTGTTTATGTTCCAGACGTTCCTTTGTGTTCCTACCTCAACAGCGTCTGTGCTCCTTGCAGATCCTGCTCTCCTTATAAAGGCACAAAACTCTCTGACTTTGTCACATTCCTATCTCTGATTTTTTTCATATTGTTTTTAGACATGGATATCTTGCAAGTGTAAATAACAATAGCATTTTTTATGCAGAACCTGCAAGGCTTTAGAAAGTACTGTATTGTAGTTGCTATGAATAGAATAGGCTACGTGTCTGTATTGGCTCCATGCGGCATGGTTGGACAGGTTGTGTGTATGTTTGTACCTCCCAGAGCTTAATTATGAAAATTATTAGGTTTGTAAAGCAGTACCCAGCAGTTTTAAAGTCTGTTTCTCACATGCTTATTTGTATCTTTGCAGAACATAGCCACGCTGTTCTAAATACCCGTCCCTCTCCATATTCTCTGCATACTGACCCCACTTTGTCTCCCCCCCCAATAATGATTTACACATTACACTGGATCAAAAAGACATGTTAATGTGGATATTTGGTCTATGCATTTTGCAATAGCTCATGCTAAAAGCTTTTCCATGACTGCGGGTGTTTACTTAACATAGAAAGCTGCCTCGTGGCATCTTTAATATGCAACCATGCAAGGAATCATTTGCCTGTGTAATCACTGATACCTTTGACATACAGCACACGGTTTTCCAGGTGTAGATTTATACCCACCTGGGTGCGGTCAACCTTTTGCTGTTGTATCGTTCTCCTCATTGGCATAACTGATGTTATAGGAAGAAGGAAGTGCTAAGATTGTGTTTGCTGATCATCAATATGTTCACACTTTCATTGTGAGTATGGCTTAATCGTTTAGCTCAAAGTTCTGCTCGACGTCAGCCAGCAGACCAGTGCATGATGTCTGTGGGCTGTGCAGCCCTAAAAATGCAAATACCAGCAAGTAGGATTCGTGGGACGATAGATTCATGGAATTAAACAAATCCTTAAAGTGGAGTATGATGGTGTAAAAAGTCTATGGACTGTTTTGTAAGATGCAGTAAACAATTATCTACAAGACTGTCCCACGGATATGGATACACTTCTTTGTGGAATATAAGGTGCATTGAAAATTCACACTCTACAACTCAACCTATATGCAGCATCACAGAGGCTTAGCTAGATTCGTGTGCTTTTTTTACCCCCAGGAAACCCCTTCACCACTCATTCAGTTGCCATTTTAAGCTAGTGCATGTGTGTCCTGGTTCCATAAGCCATGGTTCCTCTATCTTTACATGCTGGGTCTATTTTTGCTGGATAGGTTTGCATCTCTGTAAATGAATAGCATGCTTTTGGAGCTCATCCAGAATATGACGTACTGAAACCTGCAGATAGAAATGGTTTAATACTTATCCTCGAGAAGTTGTACTAGGGGTAACACAATGAGGTAGAACCACAGATTTTCCCATCCCCATATACAATTGAATCACCAATTAACGTGAAAAGCATATCTTGTGCTGTGTGAAAAAAAAAAAAACAACCCATGCAGGCACAGGTAGAACATACAGGCCCAACACAGAGAGGCATCAGCTGACCAAGAGATCCAATTGTACCTACTACTAACTCCTAGGAACCTTTGAATCATCTTTCATTTGTTGATAGTACTATAAACATCTCCGGTGGTCCTAATTTACAAAGAGTAAGGACAAGAGCATGACACTGGATTTGGGATCAGCCATATTTTCCGAATGGGTTAAAATAAAATTATAGTCTATTAGTCACTCTGCTCTTTCTAATGTTACTCACTGCTGTCTCCTTGCCTTTTCTGAATTGCAGCTGGTTGGATGGTAAAGGCCTGGCTGTCATCCCACTGTCCTCTAATGCAATTTGTGGCAGCAGCTGATGCCAGTGTTACTAGGCCGCCTGAGTGGGGGATTGCCCTGTGCAAGTTGGGTGGACTTCTGAGGGTGCGCAGCCATGGCTGGCATGCATTTTTGCCCCAGTGGGTGTCCTAGAAGGCCCTGTCCTATGCCCTGCAGGGCTTAAAATAAACCCTAAATATAACCGTGGCAATGTTCAGTCAACCAATTAAACTGTTATTTTTGGCCAGCTTGATTAGTTGCTATGGGTAATTTAAATTGCAGTTTCTCTTTGGCTGAAAAGCATCAAACAGTTGTGAATTATTAAGTAGTACTTTAATTTTGCCATACATATCATGGAGATGACTTTACAGTGCAGACATGCAGCATATGTCTTTATGAATGACTGCAGCAAATTCTATTTCCAGTATGCGTGACGTGAGAAGCAGTTTGGGAAGTGGTTTGTCACATACACATTTGTGATGAATGAAGTCTTTAAAAAACCAAATGACAAATTGGTGTGTGAGTGTATGTGTTAAGTGTATGTCTGTTTAAAGCCACTGAGTATGTGTTAGTCATTCTTATCTAGCACACACTCACTAATAACTTGTCAGATCTCAAAAGTTTTAAATGACGGTTTCCGTAACATTTTCTCAGCTTGTATATATATATCTATATATATATATTAATGCTGTGCAACATTTAGTCAACCTGTGCTATGGTTACACACCTTTTTGCTTAACATTGGTTCACCATTGAGTCCCAGTCATTGATTTTCCTAGAATTCTTTTCATTACAGCCCTGATTTGAAACAAAATGGACAAAACGGGGCAGAATGAGACTCGCCACGTCTTCACTTTAGCTTAATTTTCTCAGTTTTCAGCTGTTGGCTCTGAAATTTGCACAAGAGTAGATACTGATATCTCTGTTTCATTTATGGAGGATTTGCATCTCCTTCAACTGCCAGGTATTATCTCTGCACTTAGTCTACAGCCACGCCAGCTGCTCTGTGAGACTGTACTAATTACGAGTTCAGGTCACGTTGGATGTTTTGGAAAGGGTAGAGAGATTATTTTGTAATTTGTTTGGCTGTGCAAGCATTGCAATTAAAACTACTATGCAAAAAGTACTATACTATATATTTAAAGGATATAAAAGGACATTTAAAAATCCTAAACAAGTAAAAAAAAAAAGTTTAACTTAAAATAAATGAATGAAGCATAGCTGTTAGCATGCTAATCTACCAACAGTGTTTGTTTTAAGTTACTGAAATAGTGAATTGACATTTAATAATTAGCACTAAACACAAAGAGTAACTCAAGCAGGAACCTCTAGGGCAAAAACTAAGCAAAAGTACTTCTTTGAATGGCCACTTGAGGCTGCTTCAAAAGCATGTTTAAAGACTGGTACAGAAACTAAGCTAGCTAGCAAATGCTAGGTTGGGTTGACGGCAACTCCCCAAGCAATACTCTGTCATATCAATATGTTCACGTCCAGTGTCCATCATGGCAACAGTTAAAATGCCAAAAAGTCAATATGCTCCTTGCGCTAGCCTTGTGAAGACATCTCCATGGCTACATCTTTTATCGAGCACTGTCATTGTCATTGTCCATATTTCGTTGATCATTTTGAACTAGCTTTATGAAAACTTTGTTCAGTATCAGTTTTTGAGTCATTCATTCATTCTAGAACAGAATTGAATAGAAATATCCTTTATTTTCCCTCACTGGGGAAATTTAGGTATTCTAGCATCAAAGTGACAGATGGATTCATTTACTCATTCATTCACCCAGAAAGGCACAACTTTGCAGTTCCCAAAGTTAGAATGCTGTCTCACATGATTTAACCTACCTTCTGCCACACATGAGACAACTTTTAGAATCTTAAATAATTATGACATCAGTTATATGGTATTCTGGGCTAGCGGTAACATCAAATGTGGGCAATTTATTTTCCTTCTCTTGATGCAGTTGGCTGTCTTTTCACTGGAAACTACTCTGGCTACCACTTCTACAAACAGAAAATGCCGAATTCTTTTTGAAGTCAGCCATACGCAGATGTCGGTGCCAGGTGAAGTGCTTGTGGAAAATAGACCGTTGGTATAAAATCTGTGGATCTGGCTTTTTTTTATGTGCGTCTGTTTACAAATGTATGACATTTTAGGGCTTTCCTCTAATATCAGTGTAGCCAAATGGAGCCCTTTTAGTGCTTTCAGTTGCCAATTATCCACCAATGAAACCAAAAGGAAAAATCTAGGTCATGGAACTTTACTGTTACTGTATTTCCATCAAATAGCACCACACTCAACCGATGCAGGGCGTGACATTGTTTAGCATGAGGGTCACAAAGGCCCTTTAGCTACGCTGCTGTGAGAATTGCTACATTTGGGTGGGTTTTTACTTTTCTTTTTTTAGTTATTATATTTTTCGTGTGTGTCAGCTTCCTGTTGCTTGGGATAGATCAGCAGTGACACACAACTCAATTGAGAGGTTACTTTGGGGCAGGGCTTGATAAGTAAAACTCTGCTGGGATCCCTTTAGGGCCTTTTAAGGGAGAGAGTGAGAAGCTTCAGAGGGATGTTTCCCCAGTCTGTCGACCTTCCTGTCAAATAGTCAACAGTTTTCCAGAACAGAAGCTGCTGTTCTTTTATGCCTGAATCTCTTGTGTTTTTTGCCTGTCTGTGTGTGTGTGAAGTAATGAGAGCAGTACATAGAGAGACAGAAAGGAGAACATTTAAAAGAAAGTATGTTTACAGGAGGCAGGGAGTGCGATTGGATGCTAATATTTACAGCGATACAATGTCATTTGATGTGTTTATGTATGCTGAATGGGATGGGTGTTTTTCTTTGTAGAAAATCATTTAGAATGATGTCAGCCTTCATGAACTCTTGGTTGAATTTTTGTGGGTTTGGCAGTCACTTCTGTGAGTAATATTAAAGCTCCACTCACAGTCTGAAAAATAAATAAGATGTTTAAGAAACATGAATTCAGTTCAATTATACAGCGCCAAATCACAACAACTATCGCCTCAAGGCACTTTACATTGTAAGGTAGACTCTACAAATTGTAGGGAACCACAGAGTATTTACACAAACCTCTGGATTGGCTACACTTGAACTGTAAGAGAGATACAGAGAGTTTCTGTCTATTAATTTGGGTTTTACCTTGAAATTAACTGGTTTCGGTAATCAGGGTAAATTGTAACCTTGTTTGCACACTATCTAATCATTTAACTTTTATTACTTGGGAAAGAAGAGGGGAATGTCTGGCAAGGCCAGTGACCGTGTAGCCTTGAAATGTTGCATTTGTTAAAGTTTTTGGGACCTTGAAAGTGTCAGCATTCTGACAGACTGGTCTACCCTTGGCTTCAGCTGCAGGTGCATGATATGCTAATTTTCTTTTGCTTGTTCTCCAGTTGCACTCATGACTTGTGATTTCTTTTCACTGTGTAGTATTAATTCACAAGAAAATGATGGCTAAAGCTATAAAATGAAGTCAAAAATTGCAGTAAACTGGAATTTTTTTTTGACATCCTAATCATTCAAGGCTCTACAACCATTAATACATTTAGTGTCTCTCCACCTCTCTACAGTGCATGTTTACGGTGTGGTGCAAAAAATGGTTTGGGTTTCTATAGTTTTTTATTGTCTTCTTGGCAACTGTATTTAAATAATAAATATATATATATATATATATATATATATATATATATATATATATATATATATATATATATATATATATAATTTATGAATATAAACTTTACTATTTCATCCAAATATGATGACTTCTTGCTTAAACAGAATTACGGTGACCTTCAAACTTCAAGCTTCTAAATAGGACTAACTAGGCCACACAGATCTTTCTTGTGGGTCGGATTGAGGTTCACGTGGTACAGAAGGTAACCTGTTGATCAGAAGGTCGGTGAGTCAACATCCGATACACTCAGGGTTCGATATCCTTGGACAAGATACTGAACCCTGACTGGAGTAACAGCGCTGTATGATTGCGTGTGTGAGATTGGGTTAATGAGAAACTTAGGAAGATACATTTTCAGTGCCCAGTTAGAGTAGAAAAGCACTATATGTTAGTAAATTACCAATCCATAAAAGTTATGCATTAGTGGAATTCTTTGAACAACAGGTGGGTGGCAGCTAGGATGCTAGTTAGTTTTGTGGTTAATTGTACTAACAACCCAGCCAAGATGTCAGTGATTCAGTTTTAGTGTGTGAAACTGTAATATTTTATTACTCTGACACTTTATTCTATCCAGGTAAAATCTCTTTGTTAAGAGTGACCTGGCAGCAAAGACAAGGGAAAAAACACAGCATCCAAATTAGAGTGAAACTTCATTAACACTATATTCTTAATCCTTTGAAATTGACTTAAACTCCCTAATTGTAACCTCTTCTGTCAGTTTCACGGAGCTGTTTCTTACTGTGACTGCACCTTGCTACCATCTCATCCAAATATGGTCACTTCTTGTCTAAAATTCAAATGGCAGCAGCAATAGTGCTAAACCTGACGCTCCAAATGAGACTTTGGACGACCTTTAGCTTCAAAAGTTAAAATGATGCCTCTGGATAAATGTGTTACATGCATTTGGTCAAAACTCAGTTAGATTCCACCTTTCAAAGTCATTCTCCTCTTTGAATGTCTGACATGCTGAGTCAGACAGATGTGGATGTGCTCAGTGCTACGCAGCAGTTCAGTAGACGGATGATTGTGGCTTTTAACTGTCCTGATGATCCTATTTAATCTGACATCTTGTTTGCTTTTAGACGACGTGAGATCTGCTTAAACAGCAGATTGAGTGGCAAATGTCAGCTCACTCTGTCTTCTCATATACTGGAGCTCCAGACCTTTCAGCTCACAGCTTACCAGGGTTGGACGGCTTTACTGCTTCTCTTTTTAAACAAATAAGGAGTCCTGTGGTATTTAAGCATTTATAGCTTCTCCATGAGTTTTACAAGGACTTTGAAACACATGGTTTTGCGGCTTGAGAGGGAAAAGTCAGTGTGGAAAACACGTTTGTGTGGAAAATAATAACGTTCTAACACCTGGGTTGTGTCTGACACAAAGAGACTTTGTCTCTGCTGCTTTATAATGGACGGCAGGGCTGTGAGGCTTTATTAAGTCCAGTATTAGTTTGGGACTGTAGCTTCAAGGCTCCAATGAGCTGTGAAAAACTTAATGAGGAGAACAAAACATCCTGGAGCACTGTGCTGCAGCTTACCTGACACAGTGTTGTGCAAGCATAGCGTGGCTACACCATATTGTACACATAGTGTAGATGGAAAAATGGCTTTAAAAGCAGGGCCTCCACTTCCAGAGAGAACAGGGAGAACCATCCCTCCCCCTCATTTCCCAGCCTTCTCCTCTGGAAAAAAGAAAGAATGAAACTGGATTTTTTTTGCATAATTGTGCATTTTAAGTGACAGATTGCTCTCAAACACAAGTGTTTTAGCAACATTTTTCCCTTTCTTTAAGCATTCACTTTGACCTTGTTGCTAGTTCTGTTATGTGTCTTCATTTTGGATGTTACGATTCAGAGCACAGTTACATATTTCACTTCAGGCCCTGAATCCACCTTGTTACTGCAAACGTAGGCTGAAAGAAAGCAGAGAAAAAACAGAACTGAAAGCTGAGAGCATACACAGAAACCAAAGTCCCATCTGTTTCACCGTGGCTGGAGTTAACAGAAATCTCTGTGTCCAGCGTGAAGGAGCACTCTGTTGAGGGAAGACAAGAACTTTTTGATAGCCCGGAGCAATTACGTTCACATTGAACTCTGTCCAGATTTTTTCTGAGCAAGTGGAAAAAACTCCTTTTTTTGCCAAGCAGACTTCAGGCTTATTATGTTCCAAGTGAGTAATAATAAAAATAGTCCTTAGCACATGATCTGATACCTGTTAATTCATATTACCAAGTAATGATGCTCGTGAGCAATCATTTGTGAACGTGTATAACTTTCCATCATTTCCTGACACTCAAAGTTTATTGCTGGTCAGTGGTATTCAGAGCAACTGGAGCTGGATTGTGTGACAGTCACCAACACAAGCCAGGAATGTCACGGCAGGTCACCCCACACAGCTGACAGTGGGGGGAATGTGTCCCACGTGTGCACACACTGTCATTGCACATTAGGTTTCTCACTGATCTTTCCACATGCACACGCTCTCCCTCTGGGACTGCAAGCATACCACAACGAGTAACTCGTTGCATTTTCCTCTGTTAGCGGCTGACTTAATCTCCTCCTGGTCGAAGACACCAAAGATGGAGGAGTGAAGCTTGTTAGCCTTCCACAGTCAGATTCTGTGAGGCTTTGACAGAATATGCAAAAAAACTACCCTAAATGGCAAACTCGACTCCTCCGTTTCACTGAAAAAGGAGCTACACAGACTGGACTTACGTAAAAGGCACGACTTGCTTCATAGATAAAGATGCTTCTCAGATGATAGACTGCTGTAAAACTAAACACGGCCTCTCATGCTTTTGTGTGTCTCCTGCCCGCTGGCTCTCTGAGGGGCGTTTCTGCCCTCCCAGGAACCACAGGTCAACAGCAACCCTGGAAAAAAACTGCCTGTTGTTTGTTTTCTTATCTGAAAGTTCAAATTACTGCCAATTCTGGCCTTCCTGTAGGGCTGTAGCTACACTTTGACACGGCTTAGACGCTCCAGTTGCTCCAGGGCAATTTCGAGCCTGGTGAGGGCTGCGTTTGAAATGTTTGGAAAGTGCATTTGGAATGAGCTCTGTGCGCAATAATTTAGCCTTAGTTAAGTTGTTACAGCTGTTGACATTGTTAAAAGAAGGACTACAGCCGATTCCATGACCTCCTGCTTACATTATTTATGTTTGGCCTTTACCATCATACCATGAATTCACAGCTGAAGGCCAGGAGAGATGTGAGAGCACATTAACATAGCCAACTGACATACTGCATATAATGTGCTTAAATTCGTGGTACAGTTAAAATTGCAGCATTTTAATTCTACTTTCAACTGATACATCTGATTAATTTCAACTGATTTTGAACTTTACAGTATTACATTTAATAATTTGTGATAACCTGAATTTCATAGAGGGGGGGGAAAAACAACTGACATATAAGGGTGTTTTCAACAGGAAGTGCACTTCACATGCAATCAGAACAAGTGTCCTGTATTACCAAACAGCACTGAAGGACACATAAATCAAGTTTAAGGAAACTGAATTAACATGTGAAACATAGCCAAGAAACAGTCAGAAGCACTACTTTTTTCTCTGGTCATGAGATCTGCTAAGTAATGGTCATGGTAAAAGGTTGTTAGTGGCCCAAACTACAAGGATTCTCTGTGGCTTCCAGTAGGAGGCAGTGGGCTGCTGGCATCGGTCATGGAATAGAGACAGACTCACTGGTGTCAGTTTTAGGAGAGCTGAAAGCAGCTCTGGACGAATCGATTTAAATCTGTCAGACATGCGGCGAAAGTCCCACCATCCATCCTGGGAGAGGAGCATTACGGGCAGTAGCCAGAGAGACGCCTCAAGCAGAAACTCCCTGTCATGTGTGGTGAAGACAGAAAAAGATGATGAGGCACTCCGAGAGTGTGGGAGAGCAGCAGGACAGGAAGGAGAGAGACAAAGTGCTGAAAGACAAATCAGTTTTCACAAGCAGAAATTAAGAGGCAGATAAAGTAGAGGGTAAGGGGAGAGGAGGATTGGATTCTCTCTCCTCTCACTTGGCATCGATCAGTCGTGGTTGGGTTCACGCTTGGCAGCAATTTGTTTAGATGAAGCGGCGTGTAAGGTGAGACCTGTTGTTGCAGCAGGCCTCTGGTTTTAATTTCTGGCCTTTAAAAAGGCTGTTTCTGCCAATTCACCGACATGATGCATGAGCCAATTTATACTCACATTGTTTGGAGAGAAACATATGTGTCACAGTATTAATATCCTAGAGCTAGATATTGTTTCCCCCACTGTTGCTTCTCTGCTTATGTTGGCTGACTGCATCATGGCTTTACAGAGTGAGCACAGCCCCTGGTGGATCATTGTTCTCATAACAACAGACCTGATGATCAAAAAAGCTGACAAATGGACTTTTAAGGAAATCCCCAAGGATTTTAAAAAAAAGCTTTGGGTTGACATCAGGAACAGTAGCTGAAATAGCGGAGATTTAGATTGTATTCCAGAGTGGAGATCAGTGTGTGGATTCCAGGCTTTGGATTAATGTCTTCTGTCTAAATAGCTGATGGGTTCGTTTAAACAAAGTTAAAATGACTGCATCGCTCCAGTGACGCTACTTAGTCCAGTTCCAGCATAGTGAATCTCAGTGGAAGCCAGTGAGTCAGAGCGTGGGTGGGGTGGAGTGGGGGGGCAGGGGGGGACCTTTGGGGACCCATTTTGCTCCATGTCAACCACTTATACTTTTTCATTTAAATGACTCCCTCTTTTCCTCCTTTCTGTAAATAGAATGTGACTCGGAGATAATGTTCTTGTGCTCGCCTCTCCATGAATCATATTTCCAAATCTCAAGGAGGTAGAAATTTATAAAGGGAGCCACCTGCTGCAGCCGAAGGTTGACACGAGAGCTGATCTCTGGTCTTTAGCTGCCTTGTTTTTAAGGTCGTGTTGTCTCAATTCTTAGAATTCCTCAGGAGTCTTGTGTGTAGCAGTATGGTAGGAAAAATCACCCTCCCTGAAGACATTTGCAGGCTGCTTGCTGTTTGCCTGTCAACATTAATGATAAAAAGAAAGCCTCCCGTTTATGCATTTATCTGCGTTATATACATAGCCTGTGAAATCACAAAAAATAATGATGAGATGGTTTTTAATCAAATTAAAATAACAGCAAACTTGTGATAAACTATGGAAAACAAAATCTGCTGAGATCACACTGGCACGGTTGACAGGCTGTGTTTTGTCAGGTTCAGTCCATTGGCTTAACTATTTTATCACAACTAACACGCGGACGATCTCTCTTGATGGGGAGCCCGGTCTCCTGCTGACTGCTGCCTTGTGCTCTAAGCTGGTACATTGGGCCGGAGGTCTGAGTGGCTGGGTGACCTCAGACAGTAGGAATGTTTTGTCTGGATTGTCCACAGCAGGGCTACCGGTCTGATGTCGGTGGAGCAGCAGAGCTGAGAGCCAGCGGGACTTTGAAACACTCAAAGGGTGAAAGTATCAAAAATTGTGGTTGGGAAAGTTGTATGGAACAATAAGAGGCCACATAGGAAATAAACAAACTATCAAAGTGGTATCACTGAAAAACAGCTGTCCACGTGCTGCTTTGTAGCCACTAGGGCTGCCACGAGTAGTCGACTAGTCACGATTACGTCGACTATCAAAATCGTCGACGACTGATTTAATAGTCGACGCGTCGTTTGAAGCTTTGTAAGATCCCAAAAGACGCAGGAATAAGTAGTAGGATTTAAGAGTGTAATAACGGACTGAAACAGAAGATGGCAGCACTGCATGTACAGGGATGCCAGCTGCCGTTAAATCCCGAAGAAGAAGAAGCTCTGTCCCAGAATTCATAGGGCAGCCCAGCTCAGTTTCCAGCAATGGCGGCAGCTAGTTAGTTTTAATATTACTGTTATTATTCTTTCTGGGTCACAAAATAAACGTTTAACATATTTTCAGGCGAGAATGTAGCTGTGTAAACCTCAAATATCTGCTCAGTTTATCAAGACACCACATATTTTCAAAAGCGCTCCGACGTTTTCGGAGACGTCTGTTACCCACTAGCTCGATAGTTAGCCGGTGGCAATGCTCACTAGAGCCGTGAGAACACCGGACTCCCGGCAAATCGTTTTCTGACCCACCGCCGTCTTTCGCTACTCAGGTTAAACATGATATATAAGTCACTTAGATAACTTAAAAATGTTATTGTTTGGCTTTTTTAATATTTTATTTGTTCCTGAGTAAATCGGTTTGGCTGAGATTAAAGTTATAGTTTTTACAGAGCTGAATAAACGTCAAGCAGACAGCTGATTATCAGAAGTGTGAGATGCTGGAGAATATACTCCGGTGTCCTGTTATATTTTAGATGGCAAGGAGTTTATTAAACTTCACCGAAACAATCTGCAAATTTCATTAAAATTTAACAAACTATCATCTTGTCTTTATTTTTAGTTAGCACATACCTTAAACACTTAAAGCTGTAAGCTAATGATAGTTATATAAGAGCAGATGCTGCTGGTGCAATAAGCTGTACGTTTTACGTCCAATGGATGATGATCTGATTAGTCGACTAATCGCAAAATTAATCGGTGACTAGTCGACTATCAAAATAATCGTTTGTGGCAGCCCTAGTAGCCACACAGTTGCACCTAATTTTGTTGTTGAGAAACAGGTGTTTGCTTACCCAGAGAGGCAATGAAATTTCAACTGCATCACTAAAGGGGAGGCAAAGCTGTCTGTTGTGTTTTTGTAGCTTATTGCTCATGGAGCAAGCACAAAAGTCTTTACCTATAGTAAACATTTATGTAGCACAATCAAATCTAATCCTATTGGTTCAGAGGAAATATTTTCCATTAGTGATCATTCAGAGTGACTTTGGTCTATAGGAGATTTTCAGGATACTGAAAACATTAAATGTATAGCAGAAATGCCATGGCAGAAAAAAGTAATATTTATGAGGTCTTTGGACAGGATCATCTTTATCATCTTCATGAGAACTTTTATGACCTCAGAAATGAAAATATTTTGAAAGCTCAGTGTTATGAATGTTTTCAGAAATAGCAGAAGCCATTGAAGTTAATTTTTCAAAGGACAGAACATAAAAATGAACATTTCAGTCCTGAAAGCTTCTTTTGGCTGTTCCCTTATTTACAAGAACCTTTGATTTGGCAGATTGCCCTTCCTAATAGAGCACACAAGGAATTTCAGTATATATAAAGGTAGATAATACCCTATCATTTATGTGACTTTGGGGCCAGAGTTGTTTGTCTTACAGCATCATCTGTGCGAAAGTAACTTTGGCTGTAGTTGTAGTTTGAGACAAATATGTCGTGCGATGCCTGGTCCAGCAGCAGAGGTGATCCAACGTAGCACCAACGACTTACCTTCCATGACATCTATCACAAAATCCATTTGAAGGCAGCTTTACACAACTTTTTATGACCACAATGGTGTGTGTCTGTGTGATGCGATATGATTTATTGTTTGACCAGTCTCAGTGTCAGCAGTTACTTGACCAAAAGCTATTTAAAAGCGACTGTATTGTATTACTATTACTGTAGTCTTAAGTAGTTCTTTAAATCGTTGTCTCCAGCTCTTCTGAAAAAGGAAAGGTTTAAAGGCAGCAGAAGTAATCTGGAAGGCATGCATTGCAATGATAAACTCATCACAGATGGACAAATAAAGCCAACAAGTGACTGTGACTATTAGTGAAAGGTCAAGAGAAATTTCCCTTACCAGGCCTTGACGAATAAATCTTAGCAATTTACAGGCTGCCCTGTGGCTAATAAATGCTCATGTAGCTTGGCAGGATACTTCTAAAGCCAGAGCAGCACAAACTGAACAGGAGCTCTGCCTGGACATTACAAAAGCCCTGCTCCTCATAACTCTCATTCCTTTTCGAAACGAGTTATGAAACGCTGCTGGGGGCTGAGAGATTCATCCCTGTATAACCTTGAAAAGCTGAAGAGTGTGCGTTTGACATTGTAGCCTGTATTTGTTCTAGTATGTAACCCCGTGAGCAGCTGCAGGCCTTTTTTCTTTTTTTTACATTTCTCTAAAATATTTGAAAATATAACATAGGAAACTACACTGATCCAAATGCCAGGAACTAAATGCTAAAGAAGGATTTTAAGATGCTTGAACCTCTGAACAGTATGTGTTTTATGTTTTTATGTATTGTATTTAGTTAAAGTCCAAAGCAGGTATTCCTTAGACAACAACCTTAGACAACGTTTTCTAGATTTAATATAACAAAATCTTCAACTTGACCACAAACCTCTGGCTCATTTTTAATCATACTGGTAACACACAAACACTTTTTGCTCATTTTCTGGTTTATTTTCTGAACTTAACCAAGATTGTGTTCTGACTTAAAATATTGTAGCTAAGCTTAAATGCAGGCAGCATGGCGTGGAGGTGTAGACATTAGTCTAAGAAATATGATTTCTCTTAGAATTTTAGGACAAATGTGCAGCTACTGCTAGTAGTTAGCTTACTTTGATTAGATGTGGATCTGACATCTTCACAGTGATGGTGAGGTTTCAAACTAAGAAAAGAACTTCATGTATTCTCATCTGTCTAGAAACACAACATATTTTTATTCTAGCTAGCGCGTCCTTTGTTTTTGGTCCTACTTGTACTAAGCTAACTATCCTGATGTTGTGTCTGTCACCAAGAGTTTGCCAAAACTATGAAGCCGAGTATTATGAAACTTATTGGAGGAAGAACCTATAAAATGTTGGTGTGAATACCAATCACCTTCTTTACAGCTGTGAAAAAGTGTGTTACCTCTGTTGAAAGGTGTACTCTTAGAGCAGGGGTGCCCAATCCCAGTCCTCGAGAGCTACCGTCCTGCAGCTTTTAGATGCATCCTTGTTCCAACAAACCTGAATCAAATGAATGGCTTGTTATCAGGCCTTTGCCAAACTTGATGGCATGCTGAAGAGGTAATCAAACTATTTGATTCAGCTGTGTTGGAGTAGGGATGCATCTAAAAGCTGCAGGACGGTAGCTCTCGAGGACTGGGATTGGGCACCCCTGTTTTAGAGTATCTTCCTTTCTTTCGTATTGTCACAATGTGTGCAATATTTATGTTTAACTTTAATGTTACTTGTTTTAAAAACTAAAGGTTTCATAACTGTAACAAATAACTCTTTCGCAGCTTATTTGAGTGCAGCTGTGGATTAATTTAATCCATATTAACTTTGACATGGTTGCCTATTGCAACTAGTGCAAAAACAGGCTGCACTGATGAGCTGGGTCGTGCTCATCAGCAGAGATGGGCAGTAACGCGTTACTGTAATCCGATTACTTTTTTCAAGTAACGAGTAAAGTAAGGGATTACTATTGAAAAAACGGTAATTAGATTACCGTTACTTTCCCGTAGGAACGCTGCGTTACTGCGTTACTAAAACCGTGATTTTTTTGCGAGAATGTCTCATGACAGTGACAACAGCTGTGTGCAGATCAACAATGGATAATATATCGAGTGCGGGAGAGAGTATGAGCGTGCAGCGTTTAAAGCGTGGAAGTACTGACCTTACTTTAAGTTTGATTCCATAAAAAGTGACAAAAACATTAGCGTCTGTTGTGCCTGGGAAGAAAACTTTTTTTACAGCGACAAAAAACGCCTAAACTTCCAAGCTAGCACCGGGAGTGCGCTACGACGTAATGGGAAATTCACAGAGAAACTCGCGGAGTCTTCCACTGACCGCTGCGGCACACCTGCACCAGGGTAAACCTCCGCCTACCCTGGTCCTGCTTTACAGGTGAAAATAGAGCAACAGGACAGCTAGTCTTTGACTTTATTTATTTTCTGTTGTGTTTTACTTGCATCTATTTGAAAGAGTGAGTGTAAACACACAAAAAAAATATTTTATGTGCTGGAATGTGCAGAAAATAGGTTTAAATGTTAAACAGATTTCTTCCAGTCAGAGAATGTTGCATATAATTAAACTTTTGCTTGATGCATAAAGTTAAAAGACTAAAACAAGTTTTAAAAAGAGACTTTTCCATTTGATTACATTTTGTATGATGGATTATGTAGAAAAAGTAGAATTGGGCTGAAAGATCTATCGCTTTATTACCTATTCAGGTTGTAAATCGTGTTTTTAAAAAGTAACTAAGTAACTAAGTAATTAATTACTTTTGAAAATAAGTAATCAGTAAAGTAACAGGATTACTTTTTTGGGGAAGTAATCAGTAATTAGTTACTGATTACTTTTTTCAAGTAACTTGACCAACACTGCTCATCAGTGCAGCCTGACTCAGTCTGACTAGGACGTATTGACTGTTTTCTGTTTATAAATTAGACTGCAAACGTCTCTGTGGATAATTGCAGTGACTCTGAGCTGGACCTCCAGCCAGGTGACCAGTGCAATCACCTTCTCGTGCCTCGGAAGTTGGAGGTATTGCACATTTGACCTCCTGCTGACCAGTTGATCACAGCAACTACTTGCAGTCAGTCACCAAATGTAAAAAAAAAACAACAACAAAAAAACCCTGTTAATCTCATTGACAGAAGTATAGCAAAGCATATACTGTGCCTTTCTGTGTGGAGTTTCCCTGGTCTTTCTCAGTATCCCATCAAGCATCTACTGCACCTTTCATTGTGTCAGCTGGAATATATTCTAGCCCACCTACAAACATGTTGTATAAGTGGTTAGGAAAAAAGACGAATAGGTGGAAAGCTGATTAGTGTATTAGTATGTATACCTAGAAGTATCTGTAGGGTCTTCTGTTTAAAGGTCCTTGTAAACATCCTTTAGTTGCAATGCCTGGCTTTTCTTAAGGGAACATGTCATAGTCACAAGTGATGGGAGTGGAAAGAGGTTGATGGGCACAGATCCAGAGGGCTACTGATGTCAGCCAAAGCAAGCAGTCAAACACTTTATACGCAAGAAACACTCAGCTGTGCCCTTCTGTAAATTCACAAAACATGCTTGCATGGGTCTTTTTTCTTGTAAGACAAGTATGGAAACAAATTCTCTAGAAGTACTCCGAAATCTCCTTCAACTGCTTCCAAGAGCTGCACACTCTTGAACACACTCTGAAAAAACACACACACTCGAATATACACAGATGATTGAATTCTCCTTGACAGTAAAGAACAGCAAGACTCCCATTTCCCCTGCTGCCAAAAATGTGTCAGTCATTTCCTCCAGACGTCCTTTATTATGTGCAAGAGGCCATACAAGAGCTGAATCAAATAATAGCGCTGCAACAAGGCCACCCACTGTCTGAGCGGAGATGGAGGCTAACTGATTACTAGTGGGTGGATTGATTTGCCATCATTTATTTTGTTTAATTTCTCTTTGGTAAACTCCAATCCATTTCCTGTGGCTTTTACCACAGCCTGTTCTACTGGGTATCGGCAGGGCTTCTTTAGTGAGGCTTGATCAGTAGTTGATGTTTAAGCTTACGACAGAAGTCAGTGCGGTTTATTGACTAAGGATGGCTATTGATTTAGTCGCATGAGGCACTGATTATGTAGTGACTTAGCCAAGTTAGTCTCTCATCAGTTTCATTCTGATATTAAAGCTTTTCAGCAGATTTTAGGAAGTAATTAATACTGTGAGTTCATTATGTTTGGGGAAGTAAATGTTTGATTTGGGACACAGCACTGGGAGTGTCTTTTGCTTTTTGTTTTCCTCAATTTGGCAGACTAGCAGCTGTTATTTTTCGCTTGTGCTGTGTCTCTGTTGCTTGTGCCCACTGAAGGAGAAAACACAGGTTTATTGCATTTTTAGAGTGCCTGCAGATATGAAATAGCACATCCAGTAATCATTCTCCTTCCTGTGGTGCAAGCTTTAGCACGCTGGGCAAACAACTTCAGTTTACATGGATAAGGTAGCCAGGATTTGTATTTGTTTTTTATAAATAGGGCAGTTTCGAAAGCACTTCAGCTAGTTCATTTTTTTTCCCAGCCTAGCTTGTCATACTGGGAGGGCTCTGTGTTTTTTCCTACTTTACAAACTAGATTAGTGTTTTAATGTACTTAGCTAATCAAATACATTTTCTTTAAGGTATGAAAGAGCAAATTGAATGAAAATGAAAGTCTTTACCCTAGATCAGGGGTCAGCAACCTTTAAGACCCAAAGAGCCATTTGGACCTGGTTTCCACGCAAAAGAAAACACTGGGAGCCGCAAATACTTTTTGACATCTAAAATGAAGATAACACTGTATACATTGTTTTTTACCTTTATGCTTTGTGTGAACAACTAAGGTGTGTTGCTTATGAAATCCATGAAGTGCTACAGAGAAAATTACATTTTATTTATGTAATTAACACATTTTGAACTCTTAAAGAAATATAACAAAAGGAACTAAAATGATCCATGTAGCAAACAAAAACTGCTGTGAGCCGCCAACCTTATATCGCCTTTGGGCTTTTGGAGCCTTGACCTGGCTTTTAAAAAATAATTGGAAAAAAAGCACTATGCTGCTAAAAAGAAAAAAAATATTTACAAAATTCTGCCTAAATATGTATTTTACCTGGTTAATGTGTGTGGCGGGGCGTGGCCTGCAGCGCTGCTGCAGGGGAGGCGGACGTACCTGAGCGCACCCGCAATCACGCCTCGCCGCCTTAACGTTTGTGCTATCTGTGCTGTTGTGTTGGTGTGTGTCGGGCTGTGAGCTGAAAAGCTACAGCCGGCTGTATCCATACAGCAACCGTGTGTGAAAAGTGGTCAATAAAGAGATGCTGAAAAGCATGTTCATGGAAACATCGTTGGGTCTGCCGTGATATGTTTACAATGGGACTTCTGCTCCTGAACCTCTGCGCACAGCGTCTGCAAATCGGAGCTGTACGAAGTCACTTTCATCTTTACACAGGACTGTAAGCTGTCATCTGTGAGGCGTGAGCGGTGTTTGTTTTTAACATAGTTCACGGTGGAGAATAGCTGCTGACATAATGTGGATCCGAAGTGCCATAATTGGCCTACCTGGGGTTGAAAGTCTCGATATATGCATGGCGTTACGGCGGGTATACCGGCTTCCGCGAGTGTGACGCTTATTTTGAGCGATGAAAAAATAATAGAATATATATTTTTTTTGTATTTCAATATCACAATAATCTTCCAATTTAGAAGTACAAGTTAAAAAAGAACTAATATAAATAAAATACATTTCAGCTAAATACTTCTAATTTATTTTCCCAAACCAATAAGGACTAAAGAGCTGCATGTGGCTCCGGAGCCGCAGGTTGCCGACCCCTGCCCTAGAAGGAGTTTTTCAGAAGACCGTATAAAAGATGGACGTAGTTACCACAATTTCACCCATTAGTTTTAGGAGCTTCAGTGTTTTAGTTGCTGTCAAGTCAGTTTTTTGGAGCCGGAAATATCTGAACAAGAGGGTGGAGCTAGCTAGCTTAGTTAGCAGCTACATCCACAAACTGTAAAGGTGCCACGGACACACATGTCTGCTGGCTGGGGCTAAGAAACAAAATAAAATATTAAAATTTCCCTCACAAACTTCTTGGATGGCCATCTTTACAGTAATTGCTATATATAGGTTTGCATGTATACATACCTCATCTCCTCCTTAAAGGGTTGGACAATCTAAATGAAACTTTGCATGAACATATCACACATTTAACCATTATTGGTTAAATAATACGATTTTACAAAAGATTTATTAGAAATCCCAATTCCCATGATATGCGTTAATCCAGATCATAAAAGGTATAAAAAAAACTTTCGATAGAGGCCAAAACTGTTTTGTTTTTTTTTGTTGTTGTTTTTTGTACCAGGCTCTAAAACATGCTTTTTCATCTTTTTTATGCTGTGAAGCTTAACATGGGAGTGGGTGGGGATTGACTCTCCTTTGAAGCCAGCCTTTTGTGGCCCCTGCAGTCTGTTAGCGTTTCCTGCAATGGTCTCATTTTATTTTAGCTCCGGAAATTGTTCCTTAATAAACAATAACAACTATTTTCTAAGGTGACTGTTTTTGACTGCCCCCTGGTGATTAAAAAAAAAGAAGTTTACTCACAGTCACAGTAATTTTAGTAGTTTTTGGTGACTTAAAATTCCAGATTTATGTTTCTTTGTTCTGCTGAAATTACACAACTTGTAAAATACTTTCCCATCTATTTCAGAAGAATATCCCTTTGTACTCCAGCTACAGTGTGTTGCTGGAGCATTACGCTCACAGAAAAACCCTTGCTTTCATACAGCTGCTACATGTGCAATTAGTACAAAGCTAGTTTGTTTAGGATTTAGAGCAAGAGTTGTTTTATCCCCTTATGTATTTATGGATGCTCTGAGTGAGCACTGGCTAAACTTGGGAATTACTACAGGGATCTGGGGGTGGTGCTGGGATTCTGTGTCACTACATGGGCATGCACACGCATATATATGTTAAACGTTCACTTGCTTCTACTCCTGCTCTCTTGTCTGTATCATCTGTACAAACTACTTCCTAATGTCAACCTTGTGGAGCAGGCTGATTGATAGATACTCTATTCTGTGTCACGATTCGCTGGTTTGTGACCAAAGTCTTTGTGGCAGATTCTTCACTCAGTCTTGGGCAAAAGAGAAGGTGGAGGAAGAAAAGGAGGGGCAAAGGGAGGGGTTTTGCACGAACAGATGCCGGCACACACAGGATGTTTGTGCGTGTGTGTAAATGAGTGTGTGTGCATGCACATGGTGTGTCACAGGAACCAAAACAGAGGAGAGTCCCGGTCAGCAGACCTGCAGTAGCAAGAGGAAAGTGATCAAAGTAAGCCAGAAAAGACTCTGTACTACTCAGACTTCAGTCACAGGAATTTAGTCAGAGACACCATTGGTCCTGTCGTCATTTGAGGGGAAGGAGTCCAAGCTCTTGAATCAGCATCAGCATTGCCAGTATCTGTTATCATCACCATTCAAAAGGAGGCCTAACAGTGACAATGAACAACCCTAGGTCTATCCAGAATGAGATTACGTCTCTAAAAGGTATTTAACATTCAGTTTTTGATTTACAGAAAAAGTGCCTATCGACAGGCTAACATACCAGACAGCAAAGAATGAGGGTCACATTTGATTGTGTCAGTCTGTCTATAGGAAGGGAGGGGTGTCCGACAAAGTCATTGTTTGAAGAGCAGTGGAAGCTCAGGCATGTTTAACTAGCCGCTCACAATTGTATTTTAAACTGAGAGATACCATTTTACCGTTATAATAATCTTACCTGTGTTCGGCTGTTTTAATATCTGCCTGTCTGTGCTCCAAAATGTGTGCCATTGTTTCGCCGTCTGTTAAACAGATAAATACTGAAGGAGTAAAGCAGGCTGGTATTTTGATAGACACACTTGGACCTCACATTTGCCATGCAAACCCTCTATGCAAACCTGGAATATCCATTTTCTTGGCTTATCTAAAATTAATGGGGAAACTGTGGTTAATGATTACACAGGCTAGGCTTTATTTTTGTACAGTAGCTCCATGAAAGAGTGATGGAAAATGTAGCACAGCATTCTTTGACTATCACGTAAACCAGGGAATGGGAGGAATGTTGTCCACCTTTTCTTTCGCCATGCTTCTTGCTTGTTTTCAGTGTTTGCTTCCTTCCATCACAGTAAATCTTTCATAGTTGCATCATTTCAGCATGTGACCTGTCAGGTTTTACCTTTCTGAACCAGTTATTCACACGTGCTGCGTGTAGTTTCTGTTGATGAATGACTTAGATTTAGCGTAAACTATGAATGGCCATATGCTTGGTAAACTGATAGTAACAATGAAGAGGAAGACAGTGACCAGAAAGACAATAGAGAAGAGTTTTTCAATTTCTTAGCTCAGCATGTTAAGTATAACCTGAAAAACAAATGCATTTCTTATCTGTCTTTAAACAGGGCTTTATATACGTAAATGCTTCATTAGACAGGCTAATAGCAGACAGATAGGTGCAGTAAGTCACCTTCTGTTTATTTGCTTAGAACACAGTCTTTTTTCTTTATAGGCTTGGATGAAAACTAGAACACAACCACAAGAGAGGCAGTTTAAACAAACATGAGTGCTGCCTGGCCTGATGTGGTGGCAAAAAGAAACGGTGTATGAATATTTTTTGTATGCAGAACAAAAGCAAAATGCAGAATTCTAGCAGTTAGCATTTCTTTCTTAGATTATAGTTTTGAGTTTTCATTTGTTTCAAGCTGTTAGGGTTGGAAAAAATGGTAGGGGACTGGGGTGTTCAGCATTGATTTTCTGTTGTAAAAGGAGCACCATGCTGACTAAAAAATATATCTAATTTAAAAAAACCAGGAATGGTTCCAGACATCCCTCTCCTGTTCAAGTTTTTTATAGGACGTGTCTTTAAGCGTGATTTTACCAAATTACTAACAGTATGTATGATCAGAGTTTTACACATTCTTCCCAGCTCTCAGCTCTTTCAGCTTCTCCCATAATAAATCCTTTTGTAATTACAGCTGTGCCACTGTCTGACACTTTGGTTCTTTCTTTAGACGGCGTGTGTGAGCTTTCACACAGTCACACTAATAGGAAACTACTGGAACCCGCTGCAATGCAGAAATTGCTTCCACTTATGTGGACAGAGTACCTCAGTGTGTGACGCTCAATCATCAGACTTTTTTATCTGCGGCATTAAGACACTTGGAACAGTAATGTTACACTGCTGCACAGAAAACAGGCCCGTTCATGCACAGTACGCTACCAGGAGAGATCAGTGCAAATGAGAGCTACAATTCCAAGAAGCTGTCATAGGTTCAAGCAGTGTGATTAATGTGATCTCAACGGTAGGCTTTCTCTCTCTGCGCGTCTGTGTCTCTCCATCTCATCTCTAGATTGATTTCAGCCTTAGTTTGCATTTCCTGAAGGAGTCATGCAGCCATAAATTTCCCCGTTTTACTTCATGACACATAGCCACAGACAGCTAGTGTGCTTGTGAGGATGAGAGCCGTGGGGCTGTCTCCTGCTCTGATAAATTCTTTTCAAGTCTTGTCTCTTTTGTTTTGGGTTGTATTGTATTTCTTTTGGGGTCAGATCTTGCAAGCATAGGTAATGAGTTGAATTCCATAAAACCAGAACACTGTGCGTGCAGTTGCACTGCTCTGTCTGGCTTTTCAAGCGGATATGCAGTTCTGTATGAATTGGTAGTAGCGTGACTTTACAGGGTTGCCAGCTTTCAAGTATCAGATTGGGTGGGTGGCATGGTTAACCTCAGCAGGTTATGAAACAGCTAAATGTACTGCCGTTGTTACCAGGAAACATATTGCAATGCTGTTTTAGTTGCTAAAAAACACAAGCAAACGCTTATAGAAGTGTAGTGTATAACAAATATATGCCAGCCATATAAGGAATGTCTACACAGGAAGCGACTCACTTGTTGCCTTGTAGCCATTTGTATTGGACATTCCAGGGTCTGGTTGCCTAGGTTACCCTCTAATGTATTTACCCCCGTTTCATATGCCAGCATACTTCAGACATTCATCTAGAAGCTGAAAGTTTAACTCAGGACACCCAGTTCACATTGCCCACAGTCTCTTCTCCCGTTGCGTGAAGTCACTGACTCTCTGTGGTCTCTGCTCGTTTTCTGTGTCGACGCTTGTTTAATGTATTTTCCTCTTATACACCTCTAAAGACCATAAAATTTACATACTAACGATTTTAGACATCATGATAATTAAGGTAGATATGCACGCTCACTCTGTAGTAGTCACTGCTACAAATACTGTCTTTGAATTTAGCCATGAAAACTGAAAAAAACAGAAATATAAGAAGAAAAATTGACCAGACTTACTAAGAGGGACTGTGGACTCATCAAACTTTATTCGAAATATGCTCACAACCACCCAGCATATGCTTTCCTTGGGGATCTGCCAAACCCGGTAGTCGCCACTGATCCACAGTGAGGCCTTTCCTAACCCACAGACTCTGGCCTAGCATGCTGCTACATTATCAATAAATGTTTGTGTTTTTGTTTGAGGTGCTTGCTCATTTTAATCTGTCTAACCTAACCTATTTAACCTATTTAACCTTTTTTCACAAAGTACTGGCTTTCATCTTTATTTATTTGTATTTATTTGGCATGAAATTTGTGTGGAAGCATGAGAGTAGTCAACCCTGCTAATTAGCATAAGCCACAAAACATTGCTAACTCACATATCATCCTATATGTAGTTATCAAAGCTATTTTTGGCCTATATTTACATACATGTTCTTTACACCAACATTAAATATACTCTTTATTTTACAAAAAAGCTCACATAAGCTGTGTGTATTCCATCTAATGCTAGGCTAACAGGGCAGTAGTGTTCATGCTGTAAGCTACTGCGATGATACAAACCCCAGTTTCTCCACCATGGCTGTCATATAATAATATATATATAAACTGGGTTCTCCTCTCTTTTCAGTAACACACATATTCATGTTCGTCACCTGAAACCTTCTGTTTACCAAAATAGCAACAAATAGCAGCAAATAAAAGAAGACAAACAAGGCGATTGCATATCAGTAATGTAATCAGATAAGGTAAGTTAGTCGTTATCTGAAATGTGCTGTTTCAATTAAGAGAACTAAAAATGTTTGATTAAATCTCGACGTTCCCTTTTAAAGTGCAATGACACATATGGTTAGCGATGCCAAAGTGCAAATTAACAACTGTTAAATTGGTATTCATGGCATGTCTGATGGTGACCTCAGTCTATTTTAACCCATCATAATACTTTTAATAATATCATATCTTAATGCTGCAGTTCACACTGATTGTTTCACCAGCCAATCCGGTCACACATCACATATTTATGAATACAGAAAGCTTTTATGACATTTAGTTGAATACAAATGTTACACAATAATTTCAAGTTGAGCAACAATTTCTTAAATGTCTGCTATGCTCAATCTGTGACAACAAAATACAATAACTGTTTCATTCAAGTATACTTATGCAACATTGGTCTCACTGCTCAAAAAAAGCAAAAAGGTGGTCAGCAACCAAGTTTACACTCCAGTCATCTGAGAAAAAGTGAGAATCAGCACAAGGTCCCTGCATCCTGCGACCCACTGTCCTCTATTGTCTGAAGGAAATACCTTTTGTAATGCAGGAAATGTTCTTAGTATTGCAAATCTGCTTGCATTTCTAATGTGTTTCAAGAAAAAAGAGATTGAAACGGTTTTTATTTCAAGCTTTGTCTACCAGCCGGCTAAAACACCTGAAGAGTCTGCGCACAGTCGTTCAGAGATGAAATGTTTATTTTACTTTGTTCTTGTCTGTAGAGACTGACTGAAAATATTAGGGGTAAGCTTATAGAGGGATTGAACAGATCCCTTCCTTCCCCTTGTTCTATAAGCAGTATGGTCTCTATAGTGTCTGGATGGGCCATGCTCCACACTGTACACACATGAATCGGTTAGAGGAAATTCCATGACCTGCTTGTAGGTATTTTGGGAATTACTTCTCACACATAACCTTGCGTTTATTTCTTTAATTTCCTTTTCTTTTGTCCCTGACCCTTCTGGACAGATTGCATCCGCATTTCTGAAATGTAGCGTATGCTTACGTACACTGATTTTCCTTCTGTTCCACTCTGCAGTTTCTCTGTTTTGATGAGAAAAAAAAACAGTGGCAAAATATGACATTCAGCACTCTTTGTCATGAGGTAAAATAAACAGAGAAGCAGCGCAAGCGGGTTTCCACATTATAGTGTAATTAATGAGTAGCAAATGTGAGCATTGGGAGGTTCTCCAGGCTTCCTTCACTTGTTTACCTCAGGCCTCTGAGAGTAAACCTTCTTTGTTCCTCTGGATTTGTCTCTGTTACAAAAAACATCACACAAAGATGTACAACATTTTATGGGAAATGTAGCTCACAGAGTGACACAACAGAGTGACAGGTATAAACTGGCTGGTCACTCTGTCACCACTTTGCTGATTGCTGAGAACACTGTTTGCATTCAGGATAGTTTCAGGCCTGTCATGAGTGCGGCGCCACAGCGTGGGGTAATGATGAATATATTCCCATTTAACAGCAGAGTGAGAGGTAGTACAGGTGGGCGACCGTGGCTCAGGGGGTTGGGAAGCGCATCTGTAACCAGAAGGTCGCCGGTTCGATCCCCGGGCTCTCTGTCCTGGTTGTTGTGTCCTTGGGCAAGACGCTTTACCCTACCGCCTACTGGCGATGGCGCGATATGGCAGCCTCGCTTCTGTCAGTCTGCCCCAGGGCAGCTGTGGCTACAACCGTAGCTTGCCTCCACCAGTGTGTGAATGTGAGAGTGAATGAATAGTGGCATTGTAAAGTGCTTTGGGTGCCTTGAAAAGCGCTATATAAATCCAATCCATTATTATTAGTACATCCTCTCAGTATGTTTACCCTGGAGTGTTGCGTTGTAGTGCGTGCATGTCTGATGCATACTCGAGGCTCTGCAGCTGTGTGCTTGTCTGTGTTTTTCTCATGTGGACCATGCCCTTACTTTTGATAACACTGTAGTGATACTTCCCATCTATTCATCCCTCATCACAGATTCTGGTTCTCGCCTCATGAGATTCACTCTAAGAGATGCTTTTATTATCAGGCAGCTGGGACTGGAGATGACTGGGTGTTACTAGTGAGATGGTTGTCATGGTTAAGATGTTGGATACCAGAGAAATGGGAACACCTTATTGAAGTTAAAAAGGGGAAATGTCTTAGATTACTGAAATATCATGTCTTAATATTTTTTTCTTCCTGTTATTGGTGTATGAATGGGGTAGTTTAGATTGAAAAGAACACGTTAGAATGTAAAAGTCACACAAAGTAGACCAGCCAGTCCTGGTTTCTCTGAGGTAAAATCACTATTTTATCTTATCTCATATTTCTTCTTTGCTCTAGAAGAACATGTTCTCCCTGTGTGGTTCACTCTAGTATAGTCCAACTATTTGTTGACTTGATATACAATTTTTTTTTGAGATGCAGAAAACATAAAGAGTTCAGTTACAAGTCTGTTATAAAAAGGTCACTATAAAAGTAGATATCGATATCGGCAGCACTGATACATGGGTTAGACTCTATTCTCTATTGATATGTGTTGGCTGTAGATGTGGAAGAGGGTGAGGGTGATTATCTCTATGTGTGTGGCTTGTTCATGATGTGCCTTTTACTATATGATAGCCTCCAGTTGCCCGCACAGCCCTGATACAGGCAAGCAGTTAAGAAAACAGATAGGTCAGTATATGATACTAACGTTCAGCAGTAGTCGATACCTATCTGCGGTGGTCTGATGAAAGGGAAGAGGAGGAACATCTGATAGTAGCTGTTCCACCTGGCAGCTGGAACCTTGCTTTAAAAGACCTGTTGTTATTATCTCCATACCTGATGACATAGCACACCTTCAGAGCCCCTGTATTTTTCCTGCTTGTGCAGTTTGCACTTTTTGGCAGAACAAGAAAGACCAACAGGATATTATCCAGAGGCGTAACATTTTGGCACATGCATGTTGTCAGATCAGTGTCGTCTTTGTATTACATCAATCGACCACTATCACAAAGCTGTGGCATAGTGGGTTTTTAAAAATCTGTTAAATGACACCCTTTTTTTTCCTGTAAGTCTATAGCAAGTTTTTTATTATCTGAGTTTTGTTTGTCACTATCAGTGTAGCTAGTGTTTGAACAACACAGGTTCTAGATACTGTTTTAAAATCTGATGTTTGGCGGTCTTGTCTTGTTTTATTAACAGTTGTTATCACAATTGCTATTGTATTGGATCCAAGTCTCATTTTCTGGGACCACGATGATAGAATTGAAGATTGAACACAAAGACAGGAAATGAAAATTACAAATGGTTTTCTTCAAGTTTCAGGAAATCGTAGCCACTTTAAAGCATACTGTTGATATAATGTTTAAACAATACTTTTTTTCTTGCTATTATTCTGCTGTGTTGAAATTGATATATTTGCTTGTTCAGTATTACAGTAGCTTAGATGAAATCATTGTAACCCATCTTAGCTGCAATTCTTAAGTCAGGAATGATGTTTCTTTGGCCACAGGCATTTGGTCTTTGATCAGAGACAGCTAGCTGCCAAAAAAGGCAGCAAACTGTCTGCTTCGTGTCAGAGGAATGGAATGAGACATCTCTGAAAAGAAGAGATTAAAAACCGTGTAGGATTTCCAGAAATTTGGCAAACAAATGATTCTCATGGACTCAGAACTTAATGATCAGCAACAAGGCCCTTGAACTTGAAGTAAGGACAAGTCTTTACACAGCTCGAGTGTTTTCTCCCATCCACATCCATTCAGTCACCTGTGTTTCATTTTCCTTCAACTGACGATGGCACAGAGAATGACAGCTGAACAACAGCTTCTTAAACTGTATGTATAATGCAGAAAGGAAGTGACTCATCTAGTTACTTGCCAATCTGTGTTTTGTTTGCTTTAATTTCTATGTCAACAAAAGATGTCTGATCAAGAAATGACTCACAGTATCATAGGCCACAGTTCTGACCACAAGCAAATGACTCATCTTTTGCGACCGCATGCTAACTGGCTGCACGATGTCCTCGTGAATTCTCCTAAAATGATAACAAACCTCCTGCAAGATTATCAGTCGTGGTAGCTGATAAATGAAACTTTTTAGCTTCCTGGTGTTAAATTATTTTGCCTTTTGACAGAGAAATAACAAAAATGTCAGCTTATTGGTGACTTAATACAGACAGAAAATAATGAATAGCTAAATCCTCACTGTCCCATCCAGTGAAACAGAACTGCTAAACTACAGTTAACTTTAATTATCCTTTAGTTTTGCTCCAATCACAAACTTCAAACACAGTCTGTTCACAATATATAATACTAACAGGGGATTTTTCTCTTTATCTGTGACACCATGCTTTTGCCATGCTGTAAATCAGGAGTGGCTGCTTGCCTCAAATGTTGTGGCTACACATAAATGTCACAATGAAGCTGGTCAGTAAATTCCACTCAAATAAAGTTTGCTCCATCGACCGCTGTTGATCTCTTTCGACATCTCCGCACACCCGAACATTAAGAACAAGCCAAAACAATGCAGATACAAAGACAGAATGATTTATTATCACCCCCTTCTCCCCATTGTGATGGGCGAATTCAGCAGCCAAGGCCTAAATTTGTTTACAATCTTTCAGTCTGCTTCACAGGGTAATTTGATGAGAACCCAACTGTGTAGGCGATGGTTTCTATGTGGTCCGAACCATGTGGTCTGTTTTAGAAGATATGACAGGACAATTTTTTTTAATCTGTTTACTTGTAGCCGTTCCATCCTTTTCTCCCATTTTTCCTTTTTTAAAATACCATATGGGAGTTATCAAATTCCTGAACTGTTTTCTGCGCGGCATCTTCCAGCTGTCGACCCAGCCCTGAATTCAGAAACACAAGCAGTATTTGTTATGGGCGTGCTTTATGCTGTTTGCAAAGCCTCCACGCTCCTATTGTCGCTTCTGTCATCTGGGACATCTGCACTGTTTGAAGCAGGCGCTCTGTGGAATCATTTCACACTCATGTCCACAATGTTTTACAGCAATTTGCACACAATTCAAGACATTCCTGTCATATAGTTAACCCTGCTTCCCTGTAAGGAAATGCATCATGGGTAGTTTCCCTTCTCTGTTGTTGAGCTATTTTTAGTTATGGCTTTCTAGCGCTATGGGGAAAGACCTTATAGTATGCTTAATGAGAGCAACAGCTGTGAAATGACTTAGTGTCTCCCTCATGGTAAACAAACAGAAGCCAGGGGACAGAACCAGCCCTCTCTGCTCTATTTACTTTCTTATCTGAATTAGGCTTAAATATTTCCTTTTTGACAAAGGTTATATTTAGGGATGGATTACACGACCCTGAATCCTCCCTTTAGCTATGCTGCAATATACCTAGGCTTTTAAGGGGTTTCCATGATGATTCATCTCTTTTCTTAGTGTATTTATAGCACCACTCTACATTTAACCATTAGTATTAATCTCTCTTCTAATATCATAAAAGTGCTGTTCATTATCTTCATACTGAAAATAACAGTAATTTTTAAAAAAATCCAACAACTTGCAGCCAAAGTTCCTTGTTTTTTCTCCTTTTCTCCTCCCACGCCTTCCGGATACCTTTAGCTTGGGTTAATGTGTGTGAGTGTGTGCTGTAATTCAGGAAAAAAGTGTTAATGATTAACCCTATGGCTTCCAATGCCTGCTTCACACGCAAGCTTTAAATGCAGCTATGGCTAGCATTGACACTGCACTGCAGGATCGAATTCATCATGCATGTTGGCTAACGCCGTCACTTGCGTTGTTACATTTTAGAAGACCCAGTTAAATGGCCCACTTGCATACATATGCTATATATAAATTTGACTCCCTTTTGCCTCGTGGACATCAAACACTCGCCACCTTTATCTTCACAGTGTTTTACACAGTGCACATGCAATACAGTCATTTCTCTTTGACTGTTCTGTGTTCAGTGTCTTTTCGATTAGAAAAACCTGCTGCTGTTTTTCTCCAGCATTTTTGTGTCTCCAAATCAGCAGATTAATAGTCTTTTCACACCCTATCCCAATGCAGGCTTTTCATCCCACTCAAAGCTGCATGAAATAATTATATTTAACCCTCATGCATACTCTAATGTGAGATTAATTATTGAGTTAAACATTTATTTTGTCAGTCCAGCGGGAACATGGAGCAGTGCTGCCTGATTTAATTGAATTTAACTTGTGTTCTATTGTTTTCTTTCATCTTCATGCCTTTGTTTGCCTTTGTTGCTGCTCTGAAATTTTAGCTCTTTGTCAAACACTTCAGCTCCATACACACTCACGTATGAGTATGCACACACATACACACACACACACACACACACACACACACACACACACACACACACACACACACACACACAGAGGTATTATTATGGAGGGCGGCTCTGACCTGTGAGGAGGAGGAGGAGGAGACTGGTGGGGGGGGACTTCTGTTGATCTACGCAGCGTGACGTGTTTGACAGAGAACATAGGCTGCAAGAGAAAGTCAAAAATCTGGAGTGAAAGCGGAAAGGAGAGAAGAAGATAGCTGTAGGGAAAAGCCGCCGTTAGTAAGCTGTGAGGTTCCAAAGTTCTTCTTGAACGCGTCTGAATCATGGAGTCCTTCTACTCGAGCAAAGGTACGCAAACGCAGTGAACAAACATGCAGCTGAAAGGAGAGAAAGGAGACAGGCAACAAAGCTAAGAGGTAACGTGATACAGGTGCAGGGCCGGCAAACAGAGGATTTCAGTGGGTGGGACTGCACATGGGCAAAACTACAACAGTAGAAAACGTGTAACAGGTGTCTGTCTGCAAACGTGAGAATGTATGGATCAAAGAGTGCAAAAACAAATATATATAGTAATCAAGACTGTTAATCAATCTTCCATCTCCATATTTGCCAGTATTGGCTGTGTTGTGGGACTTTCATGTGCAAAAAGCTAAGGTGCGACAAGAATTACTCATAGAACAGACAAGGCAACAAGTATGCCACTGATTCAGTCAGAAATGCCTTTGAAAGCCTGAATTGGAGCAGTTGGGGTGGTGGTGGGTTGCAAAGTGGTCTGAAAAGGCTGCAGAAACTCTGTGCAAGCTGAGTTGTAATAGTATAGCCCATATGAGGTGTGCCAATAGGATGAACAGGTTGGGATCAGCTGAGCACACCTGGTTGAATGAGGTGTTGAGATCAACTGATCTGACACGATTGCTAACGGAGCTTGGCTCCTTGGCCTGCCAGAACCAATGCTATCCTCAATTCATTTTCAATGGTTTATAGCATGCTGTTTCTTACATGGGTGCATTGTAGCCAGTGCAGTTACCTGCTGAAATGCTAGAGCTGAATTTAGGCAGTTACTCATGTCACTGGACTTTACCTGTTGTACAGTAAGTGATGCACTAACACTTGCTAACCTCTGATCTTGTAACAGAGTGCTGAAGATGTATTAAGCTTTTAGAGTGTAATAAATGGATGCTGACTGTGGCCGTGTGCTCCTGCGGAGATTTACTGCCTTGTCCTTGCTAGCAGCTCCCTAATATGCTACTTTACGTCCCTGTTTCAGCAGCCCGAGCAGTATTTTACCCTCCGTGTGTGCAGTGTGCTGAGTGTGATGCTGCCGTGCTGCTGACTCTCAGTCGAGAACCCACAAAGGAGGGATTTTTCTTGCACTCAAAGGCCTTTTTACTGTCATAGTCTCAGGGATTACGGGCTAAAAACGTTCCCACTGAGCCTCCATCAGGCCGCAGCATGATTCAAAGACCTCCCACAGAGTGTGAAGAAGTGGTGCACTATGTTGGTGATTCTGAGTGTTTGGCAGGAGAAGGTTTGCCTGTCTGGCGGTGAGCAGTTTTGCACTGGAGAACAGTAAAAGCCCAAGGCAGGTTTCTTAGGTTGTTTTCACTGATGGAAATGTGTGTTGGTGTGTTGTTTTTGGGCAGGGGTTGGTAGTAGCCACTATTAGCTGGTGTGCAATGGAGTATTATTAAATAGGCTCAAAGTTTCAGTCAGTGTCTTTGTGGGTTGTTTTAGTAACATAGTTAGATTTATTTAGTCAGTGAAAGCTTCTTGTGGAATTTCCCTAAAGTTGGATGATGTCATCGACGCTTCTGTCATTGATCAGATCATTAGGCTTTCTTTAACCTGAAGTAATGAGGAAGACCTTGTGACAAACTGTCCAGCTGCAGTATGCAACACATGCAATCTTTTTCTTGAAACCAGTTTCTCGCTGTATTTGTTAGCAGATGAAGCTTGCTTAGTAACAAACACATGATTTTAGACTCTCTGTCTCTTTGAAAAGAGTTATTTTGGCCTTTATGATACAGTAGTATCTGGATAAGGGTAAAACCGAGCCTAGGGCGGTGATGTAGAAAGCTCCGCCCTGCTACGTTGGTCCTGCACTCGTCGAGCTGACCTGCAGGGGTGTTCAGTTTTTATTAGCGCATAATAGCAGTGCAGTCAGACAGCTTATGCTTAAAATGATGTATTACAGCAATAAAATATAGTTAGAACTTGGAGTCTAGGCACCAAACTCATCACTCACTTCAAATACGTCACATGTAGAAAATGGGGAGTGATGAGTAAATATCTCCCTGGAGCTTACAGATGGAGCATGGGAGGCTTGGAAACATAGGCCTGCAGTCCTGGGTTGCACTGACATGTCTTAGGCAGAGATGGGAAAGTTTGCAGCTCAAATAGGCGGTGTGTTTGACACATGATGTTAGGCATGATTACCATTTGAACCAGCTTGTAGCCTTCGCTGTATTTACAGTAACACTTATGATACACTCAGTGACGTGGCATGAAAGAATGCTGTGAGCCAAAGTGACGAGAATCTCTAAACTTTGACCTACTGCCCTTACTTTACCTGTTGAAGTGTCCTTGAGAACAGAAAGTAAGGTCTGGGATGATAATAAATTATCTGCTTTAATCTGTTAATTTGTTTGTACAATAAAAGGGTGCAGGGTTCACCAGGCAGCAGCTAATGCAATATTTTGGAAAACACAGTGAATTAAAGCCACAAGTCTGGACTTCAGCCACATCTTGAGTGTTTAAATTACAATTTACTGTGGTGGTATCGTCCTCCAGCTCTTCTGAGTGAAAAGCGAGGCATTCCCAAGCCATCTGAGAGACATAATTTCACTAGGGTGTCCTGGGTCTGTACCCCAGGCTTCTTCCAAGCAGGACATTCCTGAAACGCCTCACCAAGGAGGCACCAAAGAGACCTACAATATTTTTCCTGAAATATTTCTGTGCAGTTTCTTGTCAGCAGACTGTCCATGCAGGAAATGTGACCAGAGGTTGCTCCAGAGGAAAGTCTGCCTGCTCTTGCAGGATGCTTCCTCTCATATCCTGTTGTTCTGTTGACTTTGAATTTAGTTTCCTTCACTTTTGGTTTTGTGACTTCCTGTAAATGGATTTCCTGCTATAAAAAATCATCGAAAAACTTGTATCATGCACATCAACAAAATAGTGGTTCGGTCACACCATCGGTGTTACTGCAAACCTTTGTGTTTTTAACAGATAAATGATCAACTTAGTAATATTTCTTTTAGAATTTTTGATGGGTGCAGTTTACTGTTTTCTAATTTATGGATTAAGCAATTAAAAGAGATGATAACTCTGATAAAATAATGTTTTTTGATCAAGTTTTTTATTAACTGGAAAATGTCTATTTTCACAAAAAAGTATATAAAATGACAAAACCTAATTTTCATCTCCTCTTGATTGCATGTCTCAGTAACGTCTTGTTTCTTGGAATGTAGCTCCTGAAGCTAAAGCCATAAACCAAGTACAAAACGTGAATCCATAAAATCTTAAAATTTGCCATTAAAACTTTACTGCCCTCACCATTAACACAGTCATTTTTCACATCATGTCAAGCATTTACTGCAAATATTCGCCATAAACAGTTACGGTCAGCTGCTAGAAGATACCATAAGTTAGACAGGTCCAATTTTAGAGCGGGTTAGTTCTCGGATCATCTGTGTCAAAGGGTGATGATTTAACTACCTTGTGGTTCCCCATGAGAAACACTAGCAGGGTGGCAAGTTGGTAGTCGGTGCTTGTGCGTTACTGTTATAGACTGGAAACTGTAGTGGTGCTGCTGAAGAGAATGTCCTACTCAGTAGCAGGGCGATGTGGGTGGTAAAGATTGGGTGGGGGCAGAGTGGCGTGACATCAGAATAAAGGACAACTGTGGAGCTCGAGCCTTTGATCTGTCCTGTCCCTAAAGGCTGGAATACTTTCAAGCCAAGAGCGTTGGCCTGTATTTACTGTGAAATTTTAAACTTCCCTTTATAACTTTGATGAATACAAAGGCAGAAAAGTTAGTTTAGAAAATACTAAAAAATAAAAGTTCAGTATAAAAGGTAGAAAAATAATAATAATTTGCATGGTATTATTACTCTTATTATTGCAAAAACATGTGACATGGTTTGACTGTAATGCAGTCTGTATCGTGTTTCATAAGTTGAATGGTGCACAAGTGCTTTGGATGTGCAGATTACAATCATTATAGGAACCCTAAAACCAGTTTGGATGAGTCCTAATAACATGTGCCTTTGTCCTCTCTCTCTCTCTCCAGTAGATGGTGCTATTGCCCAGTAAACTTGAATTAGCCGCTCATTCCCAGTGAATGCTTTTTTATTAATTCTCTGAATCGGAATGGATGGGCTCAAGATGTTCTCTTTCTTTTGTGCAAAAAAGAAAGAAGGAACTCGCTTGCATAATAGTTGAAGCATGAGGATATAATTCAGCTCTTTGTCAGGCCGACTCTTGAAACAGAATGTTCCCGCATGTGGGACCGGTTAGTTTGAAGTCTTTGCAAGTGTCAGAGCACACATTTACTTTTGGCATGCGCTGCTAATGCAGTCCACATGACAAACCAGTTCTTCTCCATCGTCTTTTTAACTGTCCTGTTTAAAGTTTGCCTTGTGCGTTTATTAGTGAGTTCAAATAAACTCGACTTTTCTATCCTATAGCATGTGCCTTACACAATTAACACTGCTGTTTGTTTCTCTTTGTTTTTCAGGTGAGTCCCCTCTTCTCTTCTGTCTTCTGTCGTGCTGACTGATGACGGTCCAGAACACCTGGAGCTATGAACCAATAAGTACTCTGATTGCATCAATCCAGTTGTAGTATTAGAGTGGAATAAAACACAGGAAATGCGTGCAGCTTGATATTGCAAGAACTATTTTCTGCTGACACATGAATAAAAGCTTCATGTTTTGTTGACTTAGTACAGAGTTGGAGCGCAGCTGGATACACACTTAACATGTGCTTATATTACTAGTTTAGTGGTGTAATAAACTTTTACTCTTATTTTATGACAGATAACATTTTATCTTGAATCTTGAATCATCACTCTATGAATCACAAGGATGGGGTCATTTCCTCTAAAGTATATTTGCAATGTTTAGCACAAGGTATGAGAAATGCAGGGGTTGTAACACCTGGGTGTGACCTGTTCACGAGAAGGCCACCTCATCACATTGCTTCATTCTTTTTAGTAGCAGCTCCAAGTGTTCCATGGAAAGGATGAGCTGTATGTGAGGTGTATTGAAAGCCCACCGCCTGCTTCGGTGTTTCCCACGATCTTTTAAGGAAATTTTGGAACTGCTGTGCCGCAGAGTGCTTGATAAAATCTCAACCTTCTGATCTTGATGAAGTGAATGTGTGGATGTGCGATTGGAGGCATGGGTGGGGGCAAACAATGCTTGTTCAGTTACTCCCGACGTTACTCACAAAGCAAAAATGCCAAAAACGTGTGTCTGTGCTCGTGTGTGTGCTTGGCTAGTGTCGAGACAATAGCAAACTTGTGCTTCCACACTTCTTTCTGGTGATGTTTGGTAAGGGATCTCATTGTATTAGTAGAGATATGGCCCTCCTGTAACTTTTCAGCGGCCTCCAGTGCACGGCGGTTCACATTTCTTTACCCGAGGGGGAGTTATTACTGTTGCCACACCTCGCATAAAGGTCCTAAGATCCTGACAAAGCCGGTTGCATGATTGTTAAAGGTGATCCAACTGGTTTGCATTTCTCTCTTGCTCCAGTTCAGTTCATTTGATAGTCTAGTACGTCTAATTACCCTGCAGCACGTTTAGTTCAGCAAAGCAACGTTTACAAAAGGCTTCACCTTCACTACAAGATCACACTTTAAGTGCAGCGCATTGCTATTTGTGTTCAACTTGCACAAGTGGTCCCACATGTTTCTAAAAGTGCATTGATTGATTGATTAAACCACAGCAAACCCTTTAAAAGCTCATAGTGCGGTTCTGTTGCAAAGCCTGCACCGTGAGATTGGCTGCGTAAATGTTAAGCAGCTCTTACAGTTGTCAGGGGAGTAACCTGATAGGCTGTTGGCTGTAGTTACTCTGCTGTTTGGTTTCAATGTGGGACATACACCCTCAAGGACAAACTATCAGGATACTTTGTTTTTTTGTAATTGTTACCTGTAATTGCTTCTTTGTAATCGTTTCTAAATCACAGTTCTTTCACGCAGAAATGCACCAATGCTGGTTAACGAGTGCACAACTAGAACAGCGCCTACTCATCTGGGTTTTATTATAATTTGGGGACGGGAAGCTTGCCTATTGTTTGGACTCCTGTTCTGTCTTTAAAGGCAGGAGGTTTAGTTTTAGATGTCACAATGGAAAACAGGAAGCAGAACCACTCCAACCACTCCAAGCTTGCAGATGGAAAACAAGCAAGCAAAAAAAAGAAAAAGCCATCTCCTGCAGGAGTGAAGACATGTGAATTGTGGGGTGGAGTGACTTGGCTCGTGAAAAGCACATATAGAGGAATTCTGGCTGATTACTAAAATTGGTATCAGCACTGGTAACCAATCAAATATGACCCTAGATTTTCACTAGCAGTGCATCTGTAGTTTCCAGTCTATTGTACTTTGAACTTGTGTGTCAGACAGTGACCAGCTGATATTTTATTAATCCTGCAGCTGTGCAGCGCTGGGTGTGGTGTATTATTTCTCCTGTGGTTTTGTGCCTAGCCATTCTTATTGGGAACACTGTGTGAAACAAAATAAGAACCATGGGCATAAGAGAACAATATAAAGTCATTAATTCGCATGTATTACCACACCCATAAAGTGAGGCGCCAAACCTGCACACGAAATTATTTCTTTTTTAATACCGTTGCCTTGTTGCAGGCACAGAGTTGGCTTTCATTCCTTGCAAGTTTTCATTGTGGCATTATAGTGTCTGGATTTGAGTTACTTCTTGTCCTCGCATTGTTGCATGCGAGGACATGTTGGATAGTTTATTACTCTGAGTAATTATACTCTACTGCCATAATACCAGACAACCAGAGCATTCCTAAGATTATGCAGTTCTTGGAAAAAAAAAAAGAAAAAGAAAAACAAGAAAAACACTTGAACGAGCACTAAAATGTCCATCACCTGCATCATTTCATTTTCATTGATTGACTTCATGTCTGTTATGCTGCTGGGGCAGTGCTCTGTCTTGGAATGACAGGATTTCAGGAAGAAAAGTATTATATATCGCTTCCCGTTCCCTCCCATAACCTGAAAAAAGAGTTCAGACTCTCAGTAGTAATATATGTCAGGAAGAACAACAGCCTGAATCTAAAATGCCACACTGACCCTTAGCACCACCTCTGCTGCGATTCTTTCCTACATTAAAGAGCCCTCTTGTGGGTACTTTGGCACACTGAAATCCAGTTTATGAAAGTCACGGAGATAATAATGGTAATGAGTCACCACTGTGTCTGTAACTGGACTCTAAAGCTGTGGCAGAATGGGCCTTTTCTTTGCACACACACTAAATTTACTGCACGTCTTTCTTTTGTGAAAGAAAGACTCATGCAGTCATTTTAGTGTCTCTCTCTGCCCAGGGACGAAAGAATGCGACTGATTCGTTCTGCCCGGATGGTGGTGGTGTGGCTTGTGTGTGTGTGTGTGTGTGTGTGAGGGCTCATATATATGGGTGTGCATGAGGAGTCACCTGTATTGTGTTTGTCTGTTTTATTCTGTGAGTCAGGATGCCTGACTAAAAATAAAGCCGAGGCTCTTCAGGTTACAATGCAAATCTGCACACTGTGGCAGAGTCAGGAAGGCCAGAGTCGAGATCCTGTGACAGGTTTTGCTGTTTGATAGTTGGTTGCCCGTGGCAGCAGCAGCAGCAAGTCCATGTTCCCTGAGACCTCAGCCGTGGACAGCACATGGTGTTTGCCTAACCTGTGGGCTGTGTTGCTGCAGCAACCAAAGCCTGCATGGCCACTCCTATATGTGGTTAGCAGTCGCTGACTCATGAAGCAGATATTCATCTTTTTTTTTTTTTCTCTGTCTCTCTTTCATAAAAATGTTACACATTGTTTGGAATGTCTTACAGATTTTCTCAGATACACCTTCTGTTGTTTGGTTGTTTTTCATATCATGAATGAGTTACAGTACAGTGGCTGTCTGTGCCTCTGATGGCACAAATAGACTTGCCCCTGCTGGCTGGCACTGCCAGTCCTGGCACTCCCTACAGCCATTTTATACCCTCACTCACCAGTTTGGAGCTCCATTTTGTGAAGGGCCAGCCTTTATTCAAATACAGTTTCAAACTATTGGGTACTTACTGATGGGTGTCATGACCACAAATCATCGTCAGCATATCGTTTTTTATGTAATTAGTGGTAGTTTTTTTGAATGAGCGGGCATTTAAATGTCATCATAAAATAAAGAAAGTAATCAGAATCAGAATCAGAAAGCATGACGTTGAAGATAAGGACAGGGCAGTAAAAAAGTATTTAGGTTCAGCTCACATTCAGGAAGAACTGGGAGCACAACACAAGCAGAAATGAAAACAAAATGTGTCTCTTAGTAGCACAGAAAGTTTCTCTCTTATTTTAGTGCATCTCTGCTCTCGTTTCTTCATCTTATGTCTGTCTTTGCTGTTTATTAACAACACCAAGGAGCCCCTTCCAGCTTTTAACACCTTGTTATGCTACCTGACTAGCTAGCATTACCCACAATGCTCTTCAGATATGTAATTTTGGACATTTATATTTTTTAGTATTACAGATTTTTTTGTTTTCTCGAGTGTGTGTGCTGTCATGTTTGCCTGGTTTATCCTTAGATTATTATTTTTTATCTTTTTATTTTTTCTTATTTTCTTTCTTTTATTGTCTGATGATTTTTTATTATCAGAGCTAAAAAGTATATACAGCTAGCCAGTATTATTAAGTCAATAAATTTAAAGCCTACTTTTCGCACATTCACTGAAACAGTAGTATTTGGAAAATTTAGCATGAAAATGCCGCTACCATCCAGGACTACATGTATTTAAATGTATGTTATTTACTTCTGTTCATACAATACTCACATTCAGTTCAATTCAGTTTTGTTTACATAGCACCAAATCACAACAGTTGCATCAAGGCACTTTATATTGTAAGGTAAGGACCCTACGATAATACAGAGAAAACCGCAACAATCCCCCTATGACCAAGTGCTACAGCCCTCTGCCACGACCAGTTGGGGGTAAGACGGGAGACATACTGCGGAAGAGAGTCAGAGATGAACAATTCTTATACATACGTTCTTTTAAGCCACTTTTAATGTCTTGTTACTTATGAACAGATATGGGCAGTAACGCGTTACTTGTAACGCGTTACTGTAATGTGATTACTGTTTTCAGGTAAGGAGTAAAGTAAGGGATTACTATTGCAAAAACGGTAATTAGATTACCGTTACTTTCCCGTAGGAATGCTGCGTTACTGCGTTACTAAAACCGTGATTTTTTTGCGAGAACGTCTCATGACAGTGACGTAAGTGAGTGCCACGTTCGTGACAACAGCTGTGTGCAGATCAACAATGGATAATATATCGAGTGCGGGAGAGAGTATGAGCGTGCAGCGTTTAAAGCTTGGAAGTACTGACCTTATTTTGAGTTTGATTCCATAAAAAGTGACAAAAACATTAGTGTCCGTTGTGCGTGGGAAGAAAACTTCTTTTTACAGCGAAAAAACCCCCCTAAACTTCCAAGCAATCACCGACAGTGCGCTACCACGTAATGGGAAACTCACAGAGAAACTCGCGGATTCTTCAACTGACCGCTGCGGCACACCTGCACCAGGGTAAACCTCCGCCTACGCCACTCCTGCTTTACAGGTGAAAATAGAGCAACAGGACCGCTAGTCTTTGATGTTATTTATTTTCTGCTGTGTTTTACTTGCATCTATTTGAAAGACTGAGTGTAAACACACAAAAAAAATATTTTATGTGCTGGAATGTGCAGAAAATAAGTTTAAATGTTAAACAAATTTCTTCCAGTCAGAGAATGTTGCATATAATTAAATTTTTGCTTGATGCATAAAGTTAAAAGGTTACAACTAATAAAACAAGTTTTAAAAATAGACTTTTCCATTTGATTACATTTTGTATGATGGATTATGCAGAAAAAGTAGAATTGGGCTGAAAGATCTATCGCTTTATCACCTATTCAGGTTGTAAATCGTGTTTTAAAAAAGTAACTAAGTAACTAAGTAATTAATTACTTTTGAAAATAAGTAATCAGTAAAGTAACAGGATTACTTTTTTGGGGAAGTAATCGGTAATTAGTTACTGATTACTTTTTTCGAGTAACTTGACCAACACTGCTTATGAAAATGCAGTTTTAAAACTTGTTAAAGTTTGAAGCTAGTTAGCAAATAAAGCATTACCAGCTAATGTTAGCTAGCTTGGTTAGTATCGTTAAATAGACACAGATACCTGCTAATTAGCGCTGAGTGACCTACAAATTAAACTAGAATTGCTGTCTCTAAAACTGGAGCCTATGGTTGGATTGTTTCAGTACGATTTTAATCAAACAGCAAGCCATGTTATGTCAGAGCTCCTGTTCTGTGACTTGGATTAGCAGACATCTTGGTTTATGCAAACTGTAAGTCTTCTTAAAGGATGAGTTATGAGAAAACTTACAGTCATCATAAACGGGGCAAATGGAGTCACGTACAATTGTCACAAATTCTTCCTATATATAAAAAAAAAAAATTAAATAGTGTTGTATTGTAATAAGACAAATGTGTTGTTTAATGCATCATTGTGTGAACGTACTCCTTTACTGAAACCTTGTGTATTCCCTTTCAGTTCCGCAGCTTCATACTTTTGTGGTGCCCTTTAGGCCCATTGGAAACATGCCAGAAACAATAAAATCGTAAACTGATTATCTCTAGTCTCTTGAAATATGTACAGCAGTTGGCTGTTTGATAGCATTTCTCCTTTGGATTGCCCGTATCTGAATGCAGTTTTAAGATTAACATGCTTCTTTTTAACAGTTAACAAAAGGCTTAATTGCTTGATGTCAACCAAAATATACAAGAGGTGAAGTAAGAGTTGTTGTTGGGTGTATTTCGGGTGCCTTGGTGTGCCTTTTACAGACTGACTTATAGTTCTTTGTATTCTGTCTCTGCATAGTTCTCTTGTCTATCCTTTTTCACCCTCCTGTGTACCCTTCATCTTAATGTCTGGGGCTGTAATTTGCTTGGTTTCTCGAACAAGGTATCCACTGTTCATCCCTCAGCTGGCTGATAATGGAATAAAGCGTGGGCGCCTACAGATGTATGGGACGTGTTGCAGGGTATCCGGGGCAGCAGAGAGGATGTGTCCAGTTTGGCAAGACCCTCAGATTTATAGTGTAGATGTTACTCTGCATTTATGGGACAGATGAAAAGATTTCCTTGTTCCCTTTTTTTTCTCACAAACACCCTCCCTGCCCTGAAAGTAGCCCTCCACTCCCATTCATTCTCTTTCTTAGCCCCATATTGTATGCCATGTTGATCTGCTGGCCGGGCAGTGGGTCTCTATGTGAAAAGAAGGGAGTAGCAGTGTGGATTTGAGTGTGTGGCAAAAGCAGGAAGGTGTTTTGTTGGAGCCTCTGAGGCCTCTCTGTATGACAGATCAGATCAAAGCAGCATGGAGATAGGAGATCCTCTTGGAGATCGGTTCTGGCTGAGCCCAAAAAAAGGTAAGTGTTTATAATAAGTGCATGAAGCTGAGAACAGAGGCAGCAAGTTAATGATTCTGTGCATTGGTTAGCATTAGGCTTATGTCATAAAGAGGTGTGGCTAAGTAAGCAAGACATCTTTTGTCATATCTTCGAATCCGAACAGATAAATTGGAAGTTCCCACCCGGTTTGTGCAGCAATATTTAAACCTTTCTAGCTCCTAAATGGCGTAATACATCTTCTCCGTGCTGACTCTGATCCCTGGCTGCTGTTTAGCTGAGCTGGCATACGCCTGTCACAAGCGAGAGAACAAGAGAGCCGAGAGCTGGTTCAAATTTTCTGTCCAGATCTCACGGCTGGAACTTGTTTACAGCACAAAGATTTTTTTGTAATTGCTGGCTGTTTGCAGAATTTAACACAAAAGACTGATGTCGATTACATGTTTTTACATCAGACAGTCACAAAACATGCTCTACTTTTAGTGCAAATTTTATTGTTGTCGATTGAAAATCTAAAAGTGACGAATGTGTCCTCTTCATCAGTCGTAGGGAACAGCACTGTCTGCCAGATTGCTGCTTTTTTTTGCTTTCAGTCGACTCTCTTACCCCGTCATTGGCGGGCTGCTGTCCAAATTTGAGAGACTGCCAGGGACATTGTAAGGTTGGGCAAATTAGGAACCCTCCACTAAGACGTGACAAAAAGCTTGTTAGAGTGAGAGTAAGCTGGGATGAACGGGACTTGGCAAAACTTTTTTGGGTGCCCCTGCTCTTTTTTGGCTGGTGAGGCGGGCGACAGGAGACATAATCTGTGACTTAATTTCTTTCCACTCTGGAAAAGGAAAAGTCAGTGTGATCCGAGACTGGTGGAACCTAAGACCCAAGCAATGCCTGTCATTTTTCTTACCTCAGACACTCATCACTTTATAGATTTTTCCATGTGCATTTACGTGTATTTTGGCAAGACAGAAGCCAAAACTTGGCTTTCCTTACTACGCTCTCACAGTAGTCTGTTTTTTTTTTAACTTGTGACGTCTCTGCAGGTTTTATTGGTCAAGCTTTTCTCAAGAATTTCTTTTTCTACTTCTTTCTATTAGTTACTCATGCCACAATTAAAAAAAGGTTGTCTTACTACACGGTTGCTTTTAACAAGGCTTACTGAATACTAGAGATATTTATAAGTCAACAAAAGTTTGGATTGGCAGAGCAACAAGCAGCAGGTCCCATAGTGCCTTGATTTATTTCAGAACTTTGTCTATTGTTCTCAGTGCAACAAAGCAAACATTTTTCCTCCTCCACTTTGATTTCCCCTCTTTTTTTAGTTCAGCTTATCCAAGAACAGTTGATTATTTATTTTTGCAGCAGAGTAGGCAATGCCAAAGACACCCCTCTCCTTCCATGCTCAGCAAACCTTAACACAAAGTGCTTCTTTGTATGGAGCAGTTCTGCGGTTTACTGACTTTTGTGGCTTTGTGTTTGCTTGTTCTGTTTACAATATAAAGAGTTTGGGGTTTTTCTCTTAGCCACCCCTCCAACTATATCTGGCTTTGCACAAGAGGCACAGTTCTCTTCAAGTCCTCAGTCTCATGCGCTCAAAGTTTTCAGCCACCCGCCATCACCTCCAGGGGTTAATCCTTTCAGCCTCTCTCTTCTTGCATTTCAAAAGCTTGTTTGTCTGCCTGTTTAAGCACTAATTGTTGTTCAGGCTGACCCATCCAGAAATCAGTCAAGGTTGTTGCGAGGGTTATATTACTGATGGGTTATATTAGTAATGCAATTAAGGCTTCATATGCCAGGTACTCACAATAGTAAAGACAAATTTATATATAGATTGGCTACATAATTTATTTATAGCTTTATTTTTGGGCATAGAAGTCATATATTATGAGTGAATATATGAATAAATAAAAATTGGCCTCTCATTGCTGTGTAGTTCGACAAAATCCTAGAAGTTTTCCCCCAAACTGGAGCACGGTTATCTGAAAAACGCTACGTCCAGATGAACTGAATCAACCTTTTGGGATAAGTTTAAAACGTTCATTTACTATTATTATTGGGGTTTTTTTTGTTTTGTTTTTTAAATCAACCATCATACAATTGTTATAAAGGGAGTATTACAAAAATGTGAGTTTTAACAGGAGTGTTATTGGGGATTAACTCACTCTTTGAGCCAGCGAGTCCACATTAACTTCAGTTTTCAGTTCCGGATGTTTCTATCTGACGTATACAGATCCAAATGTAGCATTCTGCATGAATACATTCTCCCAGTGACGATTCTGGCACAGTGAATTTTCGCAGGTATGTGCTGAACGTTTATCATCTTATTTTAGCATGTGAGCAAGCTAACGTTTAACAGTTAGAGCTAAATACAGATTATGTCTGCAGGTTATGTTGTTGGTCATAAACTAAAGAATCAAACTTATAGGAACACTAGAACAAAATAACAAACCAAATATCCAATGGATGTCTTTTTGCTATGTTATTTCTTTCTTTTTTTTTACTGCATGCATTTCATTTAATAAATGTGTAGATAACACGGTTACAATGAAGCCTTTAAATGAAAATGTCTTCAGAGCCCTAAGCAAAACTCGCTGCAAGATGTAAGGCAAAGACAGTGCATGAAAAGCATTGTGGTTATTCTGTTTAGGACAAATTCATATTTAATAAACTGATAAATGATAAACGTGATAAACTAGCCTGCCCCTTCGTGTCTCTGAGCATCATTGACTGTGACGGAAACCACTTGGCCAGCATCCTTCTATGTAGGTGTGGAGGTGGCTCAAAAAGATAGGGCAAAATAATTCAGCTATGACCAAGTTCATTAATTAGATTACTCTAATTACTTAGAAAGCCTATAAATACACTGGCGGCAGTCGGAAACCTCCATATAAAGTTGTTCACAACAACCTCTAACTTTAGCAGATTCCTAGGTCGGGTGTTTGGGCTCTAACATGCACCAGCTATGTCAGGGGCCACAGCTGTCTCAGACTATGGAGTCACTTGCCTAACCACACACAGCTAAGAGGCAAGCTCCTCAAATAAAAACGGGCTTATCATCTGGATAAAAATGGGCTCTTGTGCATCACAAAACAATTTGTCACAACTACAGAGACACAAGTCATAACTTAGGGTAGACTAAGGGCCACACTTTGATTTGTGCTTTTGTAACTTTTTACGTTTTCATCTGGCAACGCAGTCAGCTCAAATGCTTCAGTGTGCTTTCATTACCAGCTTACAGTATTTTGGACTTTTTGTTTTACAGCCGGTTGTGGACTTTACCCTGAATCATAATAACGTGATAGTTGTCTCTGCTCAGTTTCAAATATAACATTTCATATGAAACAGTATGCGTGTTTTTTATTTGGAGGATCAGTCAATTTAATGAGTTATCTTTCCTGCTGCAGTTTAGAAGGTGTTTTTCGTTTTTTTTAGCTTATTGTACTGAGCGTTCTTACATTGGTGGATAAGAAAGGCCTTGCTGATCTTTGCTTTCCCTTGAGTGGCTTGGATCTGATATGAGGGTGGAGGGCACCTGTGAAGCCCTTTACATTGGGCCATGAGCCAGCCACCATCAGCTGGTGCTGACAAGTCTATTTTGGGACTGGTGGAGGCCTGAAACATAGCAGGAGGAGCAGACTCCTAAGCAGGAAACTCTTCGGGAACTCTTCCCCAAAGTCCTATTTCTCCATTTCAGTCAATCACATTGGCATTCATTCTGTAGTTGGTCTGCTCTTGTTCTTTTTATAGCCTGAATAAGATTAGTTCTGTATTGCCATGACATTCCCTTCTGGTAGTCTGCTTCTTATTAGAAAAATTGACAATGCCACATCAAGCCTGCAAATAGCTTTTGCAACCTGCAACTCCCTTTGAAAAGCAGCAGCAGCACATCCTGGTGATACAGTGTTTCTTTTGAAGCGTGACAATCTAATATTTGGATGGCTGAAGAGGTCGGGCCTTGAGCCAGGATAAGGGTCACTGTCAGAGGCTTGAAGTTCACTGAACACTTTGTGCATAAACAGTGCATGAAATCACAGTGATATGCAACACAGAGGGCAAGGCACCCCTACACACTGATGCCAATTTCCCCCAGTGAGATTGTTTTAGGGCTTGCAATTTAAATCGTAATGGCTACAAATGATATAAGAACTGTGATTTGCAAAGCATTTAATCCCTAATTAAAAACAACCCAACGACAACATATCACATGCTGAGATATCTTTTTTAAATAAGTAAGGTATGTAAGGAAGTAGTTGCTGTAAGTTTAGAAAGCAGATTCCTCCTTGATGTAGGATTTCATCTCCTCAACTACTTGGGTCCTTTTTGGTATTCTTTATTTTCATTGTATATTAGCGCCTGTGTTTTTTTTGCTAGACTTTTGAATACATGCAAAATGGTTTGGCATTGCCTTGGTGAAGCAAACACGGCCTTAGACTGCAGCCTAATGTGGTTTAAATGATTCTTTCATGCACATACACTTCCCTGTCAGGCAGACGTTTGTTTCGCAAGTCAGAGGAATGTCTTCCTTGTTCCATAAACCAAAAAAGTCTCTATGTCCTCCGAATGAATGCTCCTCCCTGCTTTTTGGATCACTGACTGTACATACATCTCTAAAGTTAATACCATAACATAACAGGGTATATACTGTAGGTGGAGTACATGGCTTAAGGCTTCACCCAGTCTGAGAGAGATGTCAAAACAGACAACTGCGTAAATCCTGTGTGAAAGGAATTGTTATTAGATAGTAGATTAGTAAAGGCGTTAGTCGGGTTTCTAAGAGGTCCAGCGATAGTTATGAGGGGGGTGTCTCCCTTATTTTAATATGTCAGTATTTTACATTTGTATATAGTGTTTAAAAAGAAACTATTATTTTGCCATGACATGTTTTTTTGCTTTCATGATTACTGATGAAAGGTTGATAACCCGATAATAACTTGTTTGATAATGATGAGATAATGATGTCCTTGCAAATAGCAGTCTAATAAGTTGACACAGTGGTCCAGCTGCCTAGCCAACAGATTTATGGCCAGCTTCTCCACTGCAGCTCTGAAAGCGGATATGTGGCTTACTCAGAACTGGCTTACTTCATTTGACTGTTGCCATGGTAAAAAAATTAAAACAGTTTTCTGTCTGTGTTTGTATGTGTAATAGTGAGTGTGGTTTCAAACACCGGGGGGAATGCGTCATTTCATCTCTGCCCATTCACCACCACTATAATTTCACGAGTATATCACTGTCTGCAGCGCAGACAAACGAGCGCATGCTACTGTGCTGTAAGTGACAATTGTAAGGTCTCCTTCCAGTTCGGCTTTCGCTGAACGCTGGTCGCAAGGGATCACTCTCTCTGACACTAGGAGACGAACAGGAGACAGATGTACAGGGGAGAGAAGTGATCTCTGGATAGAAAACTGATATCATGTTTCTGGGAGTGGTGAAAAGGTTAGCTATAATGCATAGTTCTTTATATAGTTGTGCAAGATAGATTCTTCTTTCCCAGCTCTAATATTAACTGTCTGAAGTGGCAGTACAACTTTAGGCTGCTTTACAGCCTGTTGCATCACTTTAATGAGCTGCAAAGGAAACACCGATTGGCCCGTCTAGCCTTCTTTTCTTGTCGGCTTGGAGACCCCCAAAACAAACACAGATAAGAATACATAAGATAAGAATAGAATTAAACTTAACGTTAGTTTTGCTATTATTATATAGGCATGGGTCATATTAGATAATTAGTAAGAGTTTAGTCAGCTCCTTTCATATCCTTGCAAAGTCCAGCCAGAGTACATTATTGTGATTTATGTAGTTTCTCTTGAAATGTCACCAGCCTTCACGATATATTCTAAGACTGTGTCATATGAGATGTGAGCACCATGCCCTGCATGTATAGTAAAAGCTCTTCACTGAAACCTGTTCGTGAAATGTGTAAAGCTAAAGACACCTTGTACTTAATAACTTGCATGGGCAGGATCGGATGGATGCCAGCTAGTCATCTTCCTTTCTGATATCTACTCGCTGAACAGAACAGCCCATTCATTGGACCGGTGTGCATCACACGCCAGAGGGTGTGTGCCACTCAGTCCTAGTGTGCGTTCAGAGGTGTGTGTGTGTGTGTGTTTGCATGTGAGTAGGAGCCATTTGCTTTTGGTTGTGGGCGGGACTCTTCGTAAAAGTCATAGAGTTGTAGATCACATGCTCCCTCCATAGGTGTGTTGATCCATTCATTTGACTTTGCTCGAATTTTATTTCAGTTTATTGCAGACACTATCCCCCCCCCCCCCCCCCCCCCCTTCTAGCTTCCTGCTGTACTATTTACTCTAGTGAGATTTTTTTTCCATGACAGTTTTTTCCTAAGAGAAAGAGAGAGAAGGTAGGAGGAGCCAGACTGAGAAGTGTGTGCCTTGCTCTCTCACTCTCTTTCTCTCTCTCTCACACACTCACACACACTCCCTCTCTTCCATTCTGTCATTGCCATCTCGGCCCGAACAGAGACTGCTCATTCTCAGCCACCCTGAATGTAGGGGGGGCATTAAACTTATTAACAGAGGAATATTTATTTTCTTCACTACAACGAAAGGATCGACAAGAGCAAGGAGAAGAGACAGTAAGGAAAAATCATTACAGGGATTTCTTTCCCTTATTGAATTAAGAAACACGTGCCAGCCGGTCTTGGCACTTGACTCTTTCTCACAACACAGCGTGAAGTGCTCTTCTCTTTGTTTGGCATTGTGCATTTTAGTTTCACTTTGAGAAAGTTTACTGAATCAAACAACAATGGTTGCTGGAATGCTGATGCCCCTGCATGACCTGAGGGCCATCTACGAGATCCTGTTTCGAGATGGTGTCATGGTGGCTAAGAAGGATAAGAGGCCGCAGATCAAACACCCAGAAGTACAAAGTGTAAGCAACCTACAAGTAATTCGTGCCATGGGGTCTCTTAAGTCCAGGGGCTATGTAAAGGAAACATTTGCTTGGAAACATTTCTACTGGTACCTGACCAATGATGGCATTGTTTACCTGCGTGACTACCTCCACCTGCCCACTGAAATTGTTCCTGCCACCCTGCAAAGGATTAGGAAGCCGGCCGCCACTCTGGCCATTGCTCACCGAGCTGCACGGGTCCAATCTGTAGAAGGTCCAACATCTTACGTTCCTAAGCCGGGACGCAGGGCTGAAGCAGAAAGAAGAGAGGAACTAGCAGAGCGCCAAGGCTACCGCCATAAGATGGTGGGTTCTGGAGAAAGAGAGAATAACCCCGATAGGACCCCGAGGTTCAGGGGTCGCCCACTGGCTGGAGAACCGGCCAGAGAAAAGGCCTTATGGGAAGTGGAGGGCCAGCCTCAGGACGTTTTTAGGAAGACCACCGGCTTCAGAAGCGAAACAGCAATGATGGAGGATAACAGGGGGAAAAGAGCCACTCACCAGGAGCTTGATGTTTACAGCAAGAAGCCCATAGCATCACCACAAAAGAGGAGAGCACTGGAGGTCGAAAAAGAGAAGCCAACAAGTTCTGCTCCCGCTCAGACAGCAGCTTTGAAGCAGGATGTGTCACAGACCGCTCTGACATCCTCCAAAACAGCCCTACCATTAACTGTGGCTGCTGTTGCTCAGGCCACAGGTGCTGCAGCATCAAAGATTCCAGCTAAGCCCTCTGCTCCCAAAACAAACGAGGAAATGAAGACCAAGGACTGGCCTAATATCGCTGAGGAACAAACTTCTATCAAGCCTACTCAAATGATTACAAGCAAACCAGTTCTCACAATGCTTCCTGATTTTGATGCCAAAGAAGACAAAATGAAAATGGTGGTTGTGGATCCAGTTAAAGTTGCAAAAGTGAGTGCTACAGCAGCCAATGATCAAGTAGAGCCCCAACAAGTAAAGCCTATCACTTCAACAGGCTCTGTCAAAGAAACGAAGCTTAAAGTAAATAAGGAATTGATTAAACCCACAGAGGTGAAGGCCCCTCCAGTTTCAGCTGAGTCTAAAATTATAAATGATAAAGCAGAAAAAGTTACAGATGCAGCTGCCACTCAGGAGACTGCCAAAGCCAAACCTCACAGCGCCACAAGCAAACCAAAGGGCTCCACTAATGAGGTTAAAGATTCTAAAACTGATGAAGTGTCCCTAGAAGTTACTACAGTACAGAAATCCTCAACACTTGAAGTCAAATCCACCATTACCACAGCAACTCTCGCAGCACCTTTGACCAATGCTGAAGATGCACAGCCTGCCACAGCAAAAGCTGCAGAGATGACTGCAGAAGAGAAGGAAACTAATTCAAAAGCGATTCCCCCAGTCAGAAAAGAAGCCCCTGAAGGTTCCGTGCAGGAGCCCACAGTAAAAGTGCAAGATGAATCAGATACATCTCAGCCTCCTCAAAATGCTGTCACCACAGAGGTGCTTAAAGAAACCAAACAAGCGGTCGAGGGAGGCTCAAAATCAAAAAGAAAGAAAAAGAAATCTCAAGCTGAGGCCTTGAAGAGTGTCGAGAGTGCAGAGGGATCACCTGGAAATAAGACTGAACTTAGACCAGTGGCTTTATCAGAGCCTTTAATTATGTCTACCTGCTCAAAGGGAACAAAGACAAACGAGGTTAAATTACATACTGACAGAGAGAAAACAGAAGATATCCCCAAACAAATAACAGCTTATTCAGAAGAAGCCTCACTGCCACTAGGACAGATTCCTGCAGCGCCCCTAGTGGAGGGACAAATAAAAGAGAAGTCTGAGGAAAGCAATGCCGGAAAGATTGCACAGGGACCATTATCCCCTAAGGGCGAGTCAAATGTTACGTCGCCCCATATGGAGCTGGTGAAATCTGAGGAAATAACTGTGACCAAAGTGGAAACAGTGACAGTGCAGAAAATAAGTGGAGTGGAGCTCGTGCAAGCAAGCCCTAAATCTGAGCAGGAAAACCCTGCCCCACTGTCAGAACCTCAGAAACCCACAATTGAGGCTAAATCCGCCATAAATACAGAGAAAGCTACACAGGAACCTTTAAAGGGAAAGAAGAAGGGAAAAGGTCGAAAGCAGCCTAAAGAACTAGAGACAGAGGTTATAAACACAAATCCTGTCACTTTGCCTGAAGCAGAAACATTGCCATCAACTGACACTACACCCCTGCATAAAGCTGCAGTTAAAGACAGCCCTGACATGGCCTCCGGACTGACAGAAACTAATGTTTCTTTAAAGATGACTCTTGAAAGAATGTGCAGTGAGGAAGTGAGGCAGGCAGCAGCTGTGCTCTCTGAGGCCCCAGCAGACAAAAGGGAGGTGGAGCCAGCCCTGCTCTTTGCAGAAAAAATCAAGCGGGAGGCTCCAAAACCAGAAACATCCTCCAGTGTGAGGGAAGCACCCACAGCCGGAGAATTAGCGTCAGCAGCAAGAGCGCTAACAGCAGAGCCAGCTGCAGCTCAGGCACAGGCCAGCCCACTCTTCGAGCAAGAGGAGCCTCCCAAAGTTGCACAACATTCGGCCGCTCGGGCAGCAGAGTGCAGCACAGAGGAAAGGCTCTCTGTTTCTGAGGCCCTAACGCAGGAGGGAGAGAAGAAGAGGGACTTGATAGAGGACACACCCTCTGCCACCGCCACGCCCGTGACCCGTCCTGACCAGCCTCACCAGTGGGACACCTGCAAGTTTGAAACATCTGACATAGACGAGGCCACCATGAAGAGGAAAATAGTAGTAGTGGAGGAGATTGTTGAAGTAAAGCAGCTCATTAGTCCGGAGGAAGCTGGACAGCAGTCACCACCTCCACCTGTGGAGTCTGAGGAGGAAGGCGAGGAGCTGGACCTGGATGTTCTGCAAGAAATTGCTATAGAGCGGGCAGTCTTGGCACAGGTGGCAAGGGGCAAGGGGCGAGGAGCCTCACCAGAGGTAGACTGGGACCACTCACTGGGGGAGCCAGAGGAGAAGACATGGCCTAACTTCATGGAAGGTTTGTTTGAATGCGTGCCAGCTTACCTACTTCTAATGTCTCTGTGATGCAATCACTCTTGAGTCTAGATTCCCACCTTTCTTCAAAGCATTTGAGGTTTTAGGGTGCACTGTTGGTGCTCTGCACTTATGTACCTTGAATAGCATTACCATTCTGTAATTGTCTTTGACTTCCCATTCAAAGTATTATTTGGGGTGTTGTGATTACAGTTTGTGGCTTAAAGTTACATGTTACCAAGCCCAGAGTCTAATTTTGTGATGTGGTGCAGAGGGAGCCTCTTTTTTTAGGAACAGTTTCAGTGAGAGGGCAAGGAGACCTTTGAGATGTGGCTGTGATTGAATTAGCTTTGTGTTAGAAGAGATAAAGTGTCTGACACAGTGCTTGCCTCTTGTTGTCCTCCTGCTGTCAGATTTCACAGGTTCCTGTGTTTTTTGCTGTGGTAAACACTCAAAAAATAATTTACCAGTATTCTTTCAAGTTTTCACATGCATCAGCAGCAGTTTTTATTTTTAACAAACAATTCAAACGACAAGAAAAATTCCCACATTTCCAGGGTGGGGAATTCTGATTGAATTGTGTAATCAATTATACTCACTGTTGTGAGTGGTAACAGTTATCTCTGGAGCTATCTGAGTGTTTGCCAGCAGGATTAGTGAGATCTGCAGCCATTCCAACTAGGTGGGGCTGTTTTTGGTGAGATCCAGCCTCGCCTGTTCCCTGCAGAGACGGCTAACCGTGAGTTAAAGCCAGAAAAAGAGAGGTGTGGTCCTTTTGGGAGTATTAGTCTTTAGTAGTCTCTTTGCTCTAGTCAGGCTGTGTTCTTGGCTCTGGTTTGTGTTCTAGGGTTGTTTTTTCTTTGGAGAGATATGCATGCCCTTTGCATTCCATTATGCAAAGGGCATTAACACGGGAGTTATGTGGGTAATGTCAACACAGTACTATGCGCCATCCTCCTTTGCTGGTTTAGAGAAATAAAAGTGGCACATGATGCTGCGGTTAGCTTTTGTTGAAGTGAAACTCATATGGCTCATGTTAAATCATGATGATGCTGAGGCACATTCATGTGACTCCAGAGTTTTGGATATGATATGTAACGTCTCATAACTTCCACGAGCGAAGCAAGTTGTTGCTGAAACCACCATGTAAAATGTTATATCTCCGGAACGGTGTGCAAGACAGACTTTTTTCGGGCGTTGTCTGTTGAGGGTATGAACAGCATGCAGATAGTCAGAAAGTTGGAATAAGTTGCTCACAGATCCATGGGTGTGTTTGTTTGGATCCACACGTGACGGATGTTCTGGATTCAATTAGAAGCCTGGCTTCTTGAGCCAGTCTGTGTTACTCATCAGGAAAATAAGTTAGATCTTCATGACAGCTGTACACAAACACAGTCACTTATAGAGCTCATTATAAGCAGAACTCTGCTTCTCTGCAGTGCATTTTGGTATCTAGAAGAAACCTGAATTGTAGATGAAGAGCTGATCATTGCCATGGTGAACTATTGCAAAGATTTTAATTTGACTTTTACTCCGGAGGTCTTTCTGATCTGTGACGTTTTCACACATCAGACACAGCAGCACACTGCTGACATCTGCTGTCCATTAACAACCATATTCATCTGTCACATAGACCTAATGCTGCAACTCCACTGCAGAAGTCTTTGAAAGGAGCTCAGATTTGTTATCATGTAATAAAAAAGCCACTTTTTTTTTCTTTTTTGCTTTTAATTTTACCTCATATGGATTGTTAGAGCAGTGGTTTCCAGAAATACTGATTTTACTACCTTTATTCCTAGAGTGTAATATTCTTGGTATGTTGCTTTATTAAGTGGCAGTCGGTAGACAAAGCTCATCGCTGGATATTTTTGCAGTTAAGTATGCATACTTTTGTCCTCCTCCAGTTTCTGTTACAAGCTTACTTTGCATCAGTGATGCGGAAACTAGGAAGGAGGAACGTACTGAATGAAATGTGACTTATGCCACAAAAATGTTTCTTTCAAAGCAGCGACTATAAGCTGGTTTGAATTTCAGAGTAACAGTTTTCATCAAATGTGGCCTTCCGGATGCACTTAAACTAAATCTGTGTAGTAAGCACTTTTGTGTGGACTGTACACACTGTTTAAACTCGGCGCGGACATGGCACCAGGCACAATTTGAGTAAATCACATCACAGACGTGCCGCTGAGGGTCTTCCATGTTTTCATCTTTGAAATGGTGCCCGGTGCATACTTGTGTGATTGGATAAATGAACAGCTACAGTGAACTTCAGCTCTGTGTCTCTCATTATGGTGCCACTTCATTTTAATGTCGTGACTCACCCCGGGCGATTTGCAAATTTTGGAGTTGATTCATGTGCGTGACCTCTCTGTTGAAAGAAAAAAAAAAGTAGGGAAAAAGTGAGAGACAAACTCTTGGCGTCTGTCAGCAGACTGTGTTGCAAACTGGCAACTTAATCTCCTGCTGCCGCTTGTGCCGATTGGCCCACGGTGCTGTTTTGCTCAAAACAAAGTAAATGACCTTAGCTGTTGCATGTCTTTAACTGCTGACTCCACCTGTGAAACCCCTTCTGATATTTAGTTCGGAGTCTTAGAAGATATTGGAGTACACTTCATAAATTATGACACCTGCCGACCAAACAGACATTTTGATAATTAAGGGATGTTGAAATGAAACCTGAGATGATTTCTTCTTGGCTTAAGTGTGAAAAAGTTTGAAAAATGATGGCACAAATATAGAACAGGAGTCACAAAAGGTGAATATTTATGAGGCCTATTTGAAAAGTGAAACAGAATCCCATTCCAGCAGCTGTTTGTGCTTTCAAATTGCTACTTTGAATTGCCACATTTACGTGCGCAGAGTGCTTGATATCAGATTAAATTGTATGCTATAGCAGGAGCTGGAGAGTGATGCAGGATCGAGGATCTCTTGTGGCAGTGTAATGGTTAACTCACAATAGGCCAAACTTTGGAAACAGGATTGATAACATGTGGAATATATTGAGGGTTTGGCCAACATGGTTGTGACGTTAGTCATTTCCCAGGGTGCATGTTAGACCTTATTAGAAGACCAAACTAATGTGACTACAGTTGAGTGAGAGGGATGCGAGTTTGGCCTTCATTTTAAAGTTCATAAAACCCTAATTTTATCCAGTATTTTCTCACCAGCTTAGTGAGTAGAGGAGGAGCATTCTTGTTTACAAGAATGAATATCTGCACTACACAGTGTGGTTGAAGAGTAAGACTACTGGTATTTTCCCCAGGGACATAAGCTTAGAATACCTTTCAGCCATGTGTCCTGACATGATTCATGTGTGTGTAGAAAGCCTGTTGAGTTCAGGAGTTTGGGATTGCTGCGCATAAAGTTGTTGATGAAGGAATTCCCTGTAATCCTATCTAATTCTGCTCAATGGTTTCTCAGTACAGCTGCTTTCATTTCACTACAGAACATCCATACATAATGTCAGCATTTCACAACAGAATGCAGTCCTCACTCTGCTCTCCAGACAGGTTTGCTTTTGGCAGTGTAGAGAAGTGGAGCCAGTTGTCAGCACTACAATTGCCCAAGCCAAATGCATATATTAGAACTTACTATATTTAGAGAATATCGTGCATTGATATGATCCCGCAGCAATAAGGGGATGAACACTGAGGTCACCAGCCTTGCATCCATCACTAAACTGTGTTTTACTGAACAAGATCCAGTTTAATCCATCTCATCTACTTCCAGCCTTTCCAGCCGCAGTATTTCTGTGTGTTTATATTCAGCTTGTATTCGGTTGTATCAGTGTGTCACACTTTCCTGTGGTTTAATTGGGATGAGTACTTTACTTACTACTCAAATAATTTGGTTATGTTAAGCCTAAGAGAGCTCTTACATGTGATGTGTTTTCTGGGTGAGAGGTGTGACCTAAACAGTTCCCACCATCATCCTCGAAGAGAGAGAGAAAGAGAGAGAAAGAGAGGGAGGGGGGATGGAAGGGCTTGCTTGTGGAGGGTGTCTCTAAAGGACGAGAACAGCCAAGTGTCCCGCCAGAGCGCTTCCATCAGTTTCTAAGTGCGAGCACAGTGTGATCATCTGGCTCTAGTGGATATTTATAACCCCCAGTCAGCTCCAGCCCTCTTTCTCCCCCCTGGCAGCCCTCAGAACCCCTCACCCCTTCCCCAGGCTTGGTGTGTCATCCCTCCTCCCCTGGCCAAAGGAGAGCAGGCTGACGGATTCAAGCAGCAGGCACAGCCTGTCAAAATTCAAGACCAGGGAGAAACAAGGCAGTCGGGGCAAACAAACACGCGCCTCTCTTGTCCTCCTCATTCTCCCTCTGTCCAGCTTGTTGTTTTTTTCTTCACCCTTGTCCTCCTCTTCTTTCCACGTACCTTCTTTTAGATGAAGATCATACCTGGTAGGTCACACAAAAGTTTCTGTGTTGTGTCTTTGTGTCTAACTGTGCTTGTCTTCCTGGCTGATGACTGTTGTTGGGATTTTGGCAAAGGTACTGGGTAATGTCTTGTTGTTGTGCGTACACTCACTCTAACAGGACATAGGCACACACATTCCCATCACAAACAGCTACCGCGGCATGGGTTGTCTTTCATAGTTGTTCACAGTGTGACTGAGCTGTTGTGAGGAAATTCTTGGCTGCCTTCTGTATTTTCATTTATTTGATGGTATGTAAGTGAAAGAGGGTGAGAATTTGGGAGGAGGGGGGTTGCAGTACCCCCTCCCCTACTATTACCTCTTGTGACATCTGATGGAAGTCAACAATCAGCAGCGGCTCATACAGCATGTTTAAATGTGCCCTTGTGTGTGTCAGATAGTTGTGGGTCTCTCCTGGCTATTTCACATTGCTGTTAAACTAGCTCTGTGTAATTCATTTAATTTACATTTTTTTCATCCACCCATTTAGCATTGCGCCATGTTTTGTTTTGCAATAATTCTCTAAATCCTCTTCAGTTAAATTAGAATTACATTTTGAAGGAAATCCACAAAATTAAAAAGATAACTTCTGCCTTTTTTGAGTGTTGAAACAAGTCCACCTTTTCCAAAGTCTCCATATTCATGGACACCTGTTGGCATCCAGCACAATACCAACACATTTTGTTAAGAAATGTCAGCAGGTGGCAGCTAAAGTCCTGGATTTGTACTACTGTTTATATCACCATGTCACCTGTTGAGTTGTTTTTTTTAGGTCCTGCCATACAACAAAACATTAAATTGTCATCATGTGCTGTTTCAGTCTTTTTTAAGTCATAAAACTTTTGAAGGATGCTGTAATCATAACAAAATCCTTTTTCCTAATAAACAAAAAAAATCCTGATGATATAATGATTATAATCACTGAAGTGATTTTAAGTTCTGAAAACATCTTTTTTTGGGGGGGTGGGGCAGAGAGACCCTGCAGTTTCAAATGTCCCTGCCACGCCTCTGCCATCCCTCCCCCTCCCAATGAAGGCCCACCTGTCACGAGGCGTGTTTCTTCACACCCTTTACGTTGTCTCTGTCCAGACTAATGCTGGAAAGCCACCCATGACCCGCTCTTCCCTGGCTGCTCATTTTGGGGCATTTAGTAACCATAACTGTGGCAGGATGTAGGGTGTTGAAGCTCTTTCAAAGTTTACACAAAAAAGCAGTGAGATACTAAAGTTTCAGGGTAAAGCAGCTAGATATCAGAAAATATATTTGCCTCATCTCTTCCTCTCTGTGTCTGACTAGAGATTACTAGAGATATTTTCTGTTGCATTGGTGATACTGATCTGAAGAGGTCACATTACTAACCCTAAAAGTCTCTTCCGCGCAGCTTCACATTTAGCATGTTTACTGTCTGTATAGGTCATGTGGAACCTTGAAAATGTGTCAGTCGTGACAGGTCAAAGGTGCCACCAGGCCATAATGTGCCAGTTTTACGCCGCCATATTTCCCAGACAGCATGAGAAGCCTGTTGCAGGTTCTTGAGACATGTAGGTCTGACCGGTCACACAACATAGATGCGTACTGGCCCTGGCTCCACCTAGCTGAACTTCCACAGAAGCTCTTTTGCTGCACGGTAGAGCAGATGAGCAGTGTTTTGGTAATTCAGTTGCTGGTAAGGCCCCTCCCAAACCTGTTGGGCCATGTTTGCTTTCAGATCCAATATGTCTCTGTCCGTTTTTGTGTGTGGATGTGTGTTCTTGCTGAAGGTTGTTCCTGTATTTCTTTAAAAAGTCCTGTAGTGGTTCAGTACACCTGCTTGGTTTGAGGCACTGCCAATTTCCAAACCAGCCGGTAGCTTTTGAAACCCTAGCAGTGTTACAAAAGAGATGCTGCATCCATGAGTCAACACTTTGATGACTTTTTCTTTGGTTTATCCTGGATAAATGTAGCTTTTGTGTGCTCAGAACAGCTAACAGATAATACAGTCCTACACTAAATAATATCTTGTTTGATCCAATGCCTTTACACGAGTCATTGTTGACACGATACCCCAAAAGTACTCAATTGCTTAAATTTTAAGACATGCTAGTGTAAGTTTGGCAATTGATCAGTCCAAACCCTGTTCGAAACCCAGGTTTCTAAGATGTCTAAGGTGTCACTAGTAGTCCTGATTGATTTCCAAAGTGTCTGTAGTTTAGCTGCTATGGCTCATTGTTGTTATCATGATAAAGTTTAAAGTTAAAGAGCATGGTATCTTGCTCTTTAACATGGGAAGTCTAAGTAAAAGGAAAGCGCTTGTTGTGAAACAACTCTAAAAAGAAAGCTGGCCGAGATGCTTTCATGCAGGGCGTAAAGCAAATGTTAACTTCATTTCCCATGGCTAAAATGGCACATTAGGCAACACTAAAGAATGCATTAACCTACACAACACTACGCAAAATGTAATATTCTTCAAAGTTGACTCACTACTCTAAGGACACGAAGACTAATATTTGATGCCCAGTTGCTTTGGCTGTAGTTTCGTGTTATGTGCCCTGACATTTACTCTATGATGTCCTTTTGGATAATGTTTTATTGTCTTTGATACTGAAGCATTAATGCAGCTGCTCTTCCTGCTGATCTGTCCCCTTCGGTCTAGACCCATCAGGGGGCTTTTTTTTTCTTAGCTGTCCTATTTTTCACTGGCACCCATTCTGCATGATGACAGCTCTGTCCTCTATCCACTAATGCTCAATGGCTCGAGCTATCACTTATACAGGAGTGAGAGCAGACACCACACGGTCTGACCACTTGTGATTTAGCTTCTGGTCTTATGCTATTGACCGTGATAGGCTGCATGTGCAGATATGGAAACGCTGATGCTGGCATTTTACTCCATCGATGACCAGTATGGAGAAAGCTCATGAGAAGGGTGGGGGCGGGGGAAAAAATGCTGTGAGTCACACACAATGTGCCTCACTCTGCATTCTCCTCCTGAGCTTTGACCTTTCATCTCTGTTTGTCTGCCCTTACACAGACAATCAAAATCAGGATGAATATATTTTATGGTGCAACAGAACCCAGATCTGTCGCACTATTTACATTGGCTGATGGCTGTTTTGGAACCAGACTGTTAATTTGCTTAAACTGCTTTGCATAAATGATCGGTTGAGAATTTTCAGGCGTAACATGTAGCTGCTGTAGCTATGGAAAGCTCTTGCTCCAGCACTCTTCTGCAGTCGCCCAGAAGGTGTCAGAGTTTTTACAGAACGCTGTGAAGTGTAACATCCTGTTTGACACGCTAAGCGCATGGATGACATTCAATCGCCAAGCAAATGCTCCTTTAGAGCTACATGTGGGGCCCTCTCATAGCTGTGTGGGCTGTGATGGTTGACTTCTGGTTATGGCTTTGGCTTGGTTCATGGAAAAGCCAGCATTCTTCCTGGAAACAGGCAGTTTTATTCTGGAGCAATCCAATTACTACTTACAACACAGTACACCAGTGTGTGTGGGTTTGTATGTGTCTGTTTTTTCCAGGGCTCGTGAGTATATAAAAAAAAGTCTAAATGGCCCCCACCATTGTGGTTGGTGCTGGTAAACCAGTGGGCATGAGTCATAAATTAAACAGTACACTTTTTCCTTAGGGGCTTATGGAAGCCGGTTTGGATACAGCTCTCATGTCCTCTGGGAATAATGAACAAGCTGTGATGAGACACACAGTCAGATGGAGCTCGTATAGAGCTGATTTATTTATGAGCAGCACAGGGATCATAGAAACAAATACGATTCTATGATCTGACCCCCTCCTTAAAGCAGATTAATTATGCTTTTTTTGTCATATAGCACAGAAGCGTCACCCACATGCTATACAAATCTTTTTTTTTTTCAAAGAAAAGTGGATAAAGGGACAGTGAAGAGAGCTAAAACAGCTTGTTTTAGATGATATATAATTCATAGGCCCGGTATTAAGTCAACAAGTGTTATTTTGTACAGTGAGTCATATAATGCTAATTTAGTAGAGTCCAAGAATCCAGTGTGGCACTGCAAATGCTAGCTGTCAGTGTGAAGGTCTTAATGTCCCTGTCAACATTATCGTTATCTTTTTATTTGATGTCAAAACATTAACGTTTCTTGTAAAATAAAATCAAGGAGGTCAAGTGAAAGTATTCAAGTATTTGCCCCGTCCTAAATATCCAGATCCTAAAGTAAACCGGTAATGGGTAGGGGCATATTCACTGTATTTACTTTCAGGATTATGTGCCTTAGGATTTGTTAAGCTTGAAGATTTTCAGACAGCACTGGGGACTAATCTGAATAAATACATTGTATTCTGGCAAGATGCAGGCTATTGAAACTCAGAGCTTTTGCGAAGGTGAAAAAAGCAGTGAGAGACGAAAGTTTCAGGTTAAAGCAGTTGGACTAAATACTAATCATAGCACAACAGAAGTCTAGTCTGCTATCTTGGATTAGCATTAAAGATGCAGTGAAGCCTCGTAATAGTCTCACAAACCGACGTGCCTGCAGGTGCACAAACACCTCTGTTTTAAATGCTTGTACAAATTGTAAACTGACTCTAGACGAGTGACAGTCTGATAAATGGATGGCTGTAGGGCAACAAAGCGCTTTTGCTTCCAGTTTTACATTTGTCATGGTTCTCATGGAGCAGATATGCTTAACCAAATGACTAATAAGTCAAAGGACAACAAAATTAAACTATGAAAATTATGTTGAGCTACCAGTCTGCTGTCTATTGTGTTTGTCCTTAAAAGAGCCCAGCACTGGGCTGGGCCCTGCCCCCCTCAAAGAAACGACTTTCTGTTTGAAAGTCATTCCTGTTTCCACTCTTTACACCAGCTGGCACAGCTTACCTGAAACACAAAAGGCTACCTGTGTACACTTCCATTCGCATCAGCATGGCTGGGATGTGGAACTTTGAGCGAGGGAATTATCTGCATGAGATGAGCTCGCATGGAGAACGAACCAGATACCTGTACAGCAAGATGTGTTGTGCAGGTGAGTGGTGAGACTCGATTTATAGGACACGGTAGGGAGGAGTTTGGTGTGTTGTGTTTTTCATTGTGTTGAATGTTACATGGGTGGTATAAGACAGTCCTGCTCAGAGAGACTGACGGAAGGTTCGGGGTAAACTACATTTATAGTTTATGGAATTACTTTCACATAAATATTTCAAGTCCAGATGCAATATAAGATATTTCAAAAATAGCAATTATGAACATAGTTGTATGACTTGAAACAGATTTAATTACAGACTCTTTGCAATGACATATATATATATATGTGTATTTATTTATTTTTTTTCATATGAATCTGCCATAAAACAATACAATTAATACTTCCCACCATCACTTCTGTTATAACACTTGGAAATGCTCGTGCAACTCGTGCAACCTGTTCTCTTATCTTCTAAAAGTGTTTTGTTGCTGCTGTGTAATGTGATGTTGACCTTATCTCATTCCTGTGGCGTAACGTCCTTATCTTACTTGATTGGATTGTAGCTTTTCAAAAGTTTGAAGCCTCATTTCATTATGTGTCAAATGTTTTTGATGGGTAACATGTCAGGACAGTGCACAGGCCATTGGAGCATGAGGACTGTTGTGCTACAAACACATGCTGTTGTAGTGTAGCTTTGCATTATCTTGCTGAAATGAAAGATTTTGTCTGGATGGCAGCTCTAATTGCTCCATAACCTATATTGTTAAGCATTAATGGTTCTTTTGCAGATGTCGCAAATGTGCACTGTTGAATCCTGACACCATGATTGATGCTGGGTTCCTATCTATACATTAATAATAACCTGGATAACCCTGGGAAGTCTATGGTTTCCCTCATTTTACCTCATTGCAGCCCAGAGAAGACATGTATGAATCTTGTTTATACATGTATTTTCTTTGTGAGATAGACTTCTAAGTTTAATTTGTGGATTCAGTTATGAACTTTATTCAGTGATGATAGTTTTCTGAAGTGTTCCTGAATCCATGCAGTAATTTATTTGCACGAATTGAAAGTGTCTGTTTTGAATAGGGCTGCAATATTGTTTTCTGGAATTTCTGGCAGAGATTTCTCTGGCGCCTCTGATTTATTTCATTCTTTTCTCTGGATTGCACTCACTGGAAACTTTCTCAGGTACATGTGGCCCATCATATGCCAGAAGCTGAAATGTAGAAATGGTCAAAACAACCCTCTGAAGTTCTGAGTATGTCAATGTGGAATAAAGGTGATTTAAGTGATTTGAATGTGGCATGCTTCTGAGTTTTAATGTATCTGAATATTTTAGAAACTGCTGATCTAGTGGCATTTACAGAGAGAAGGCTGAAAAAAAGAAAATATCCAGTGAGTAGCAGTTCTCTGACCAAAAATGCCGTGTTGATGCCAGAGTAGAATGGCCAGACTGCGTCAAGCTAATAGGGATGGAACAGTGACTCAAGTAACCTCTCATTACCACCAAGATATGCAGTAAGATTTCTGAACACAGAATATGTCGAACCCTGAAGATGGGCCACAGCAGCAGAAGACCACACCAGCTGCCTCTCCTTCAGCTAACGGAGCCTCAATTTCTAATGTCACATTTGGATGTTAGGGTAAGAATTTGGCAGAAACAATGCAAAAGTCTGGATCCATCCTGCCTTGTTTCAGCAGCTCAGGATCATACTGGTGGTGTACTGGTGTATTTCCTTGGCACAGTTAGAGCAAATTTGAGCATCATTTAAACACCACAGCCTAGCTGAGTATTGTTGCTGACCATGTCCATCCCTCTATGGGCGATCGTGGCTCAAGAGTTGGCAGTTCGTCTTGTAATCGGTTGCCGGGTTCGAGCCCCGGCTGTCTCGGTCGTTGTGTCCTTGGGCAAGACACTTCACCCGTTGCCTACTGGTGTTGGTCAGAGGGCCCGGTGGCGCCAGTGTCCGGCAGCCTCGCCTCTGTCAGTGCGCCCCAGGGCAGCTGTGGCTACAATGTAGCTTGCCATCACCAGTGTGTGAATGGGTGGATGACTGAATGTAGTGTAAAGCAGTTGGGTGTGGTTGTACTCTGGTGTCATCTAGTGGTCAGAATATTTCACTACCTTCAGCCAGTGGAGGGCCAAAGTGTCATGTGAGGCGAGGGTGGCGTTTTCCTTTCATCAAATAGTCAGTTATGGGAAACCCCTCTGTCTCTGCCTAAAAACACACCCATGAGTAAGACTCAGTAATAGTTACCACTGAGAAACACGGTGCTGTATATTTGTGGATGTTGTCATAGAAGCGTCTCTCAAGTTCCCTTTTTTTTCTCCACATTTTCAAAAAAGTGTTGAGGGTGATTTAGCAGATGGAAATACCACATGTGATACTGACTGTTTTTCTTTTTTAATTCCTAAAAATAATTTCAGCCGATTAGTACTTTAATGATTTGACAATCATTAAATGTTTTTTTGATTTACACTCAATTACATTTTTTATATGATTGCCAAGAATTTAAATAGTTCCATTTACACTGTCTTGTGTTATTTAACTTTTATTTATCTGATTTATCTGAAACATTTTCAGGTACTTTTGTTAATGTGTACATTTTCAGCCAAATGACTGCATTGTGACCTGCAGGGGGAGACACGTGCTGCTTTTAAACGTTAGCCGCCGCGTGCCAGGCAGTCAACTAAGTTATATCTCAGTCACCAGAATTGCACATTAACAACTAACATGACCCCAGATGCGGTGCTTTCCACAGACTCCTGCAAAGCTCAGGACCGAGCTATTTTAAACCTCAGCTGCTGTGGCTAATCTGAAGGCCTGTTGAGTCTGAGTTAAATTGGGTTTGGAGTTTCATCACTAGAGCTGGTTCTGACAACATCATCCAAAGTCTGCTGTCAGGCTGATGATGGCTGGCAGTGATAACTGGACGGTGTGTCACGGCACAGCTATGACTAACTGTGATTAGAATGGGTCTTACTTGTGTAATGTAGCTTTTTAAAATTACATTGCCAATCATTAACTTCTGCATAACATCTGTTTATATCTGAATAAAGATGTAAAGTGTAAAAATGTAAAAACATATACAGATATCTCTGGTCGTAGTTTTGAGTTTTCACTTAATAGAACAGGATTAGAAATACAGCATTTATCACACTTAGGGGCTAATTTAACCACTGGATTTGATAGCATAAAGTTAGTGCTCTCATTAGTTTTCCATGACTGTAAAATTGCCAGATAGTTTGTGTTATGTCTTTTTTTTCTTTTTATTTCAACTGAATGTTTATAGGAGTTCATCCAGGTAACATTAAACAGGTTTAAGGTGTGTTTGCTTTGGTGTGCTGCTTGCCTAAATGTTTGAGTCATGTACTCAGTATGCAGCTTGGATAATACAGCTTGTGATCTGCGTGAATCAGAACCTTCTGAAGGATGGTCATGCCACTGATGACTTTGTATGCTAACCGTATCAGAAATATGAGATAACGTGTGCTGTGATTCAGGTGGGCATTTCCTCGATCTGCCTCCTCTTTGCCCCATTCCCCCTTGTAGCTTCTTGTCATTAAAGAACGACTCGTGAGATAATGCTACGTGTGTTTAGGCTGCTCCCAGTTTATCATCTTTCCATTTTAAAAAGGTGTGGCAACCACATATCACTTTAAACACTTTCACCTCAATTGAGCAAGTGGCCAGGGGGTTAAAAACAACGATGAGAAACATGGGAGAGAGAGATAGAGAGGCATGTAACCTGAACTGTTGGAGCAAACCTTGTTTCGCAGCTTTTTCATCCTCTGCAAAGAAAGGTGTTGTGCGTCCTCCCGCTGTCTAAACCCTTATTTTTCCCTGCGCTTCAGCACTTAGAAAAGACCATAATGACACATTCCTAGAATTCCTTTGTCCTCTAATTTGTTTTGCTTTGTTGCTCCATAGTGCTTAAATGAAGGTTGTTGTAGTTTTAAGTGGTGGAAGGCTTAGCTGTGTCACAGGGATCAGCTAAAAGCACATAAATCCAGTGTGATGGTCCTGTTTCAGTTTTCACAGCAAGAAGGTCCTGGGTTTGAATTCACCATCTGGCGAGGCTACATGTATATATGTGAAAATACAGATTTCTTTATATTAATTTCAGTTCACTTTCATATATCAAGGCACTTATATTGTAAAACAATATACAATATATGGTACCATTGGGGAGGAAAAACAGGCATAGAGAGAGGATAGCAAACAGGGCAAAACTAAAATGACACGACCATTAAAAGACACAAAGTTAGTGTTTCAGGACCACTAGCACATAGAACTGCCTAACCCCATTATATTGGTTGTCACATGTGTTTATGATAATTATACCAAACCATTTCCACGATAATACGGTATATTAGTGGTAAAAGGAGTAAGGGTCAAAAGCCATGCTAGTTGTGATTTCTGCTATATCAGCATACACAATAATAAATAATGCTAAATTTAATTCGTAAAGCACTTTTTAACACATAGTTAGAAAGACCATAGCAGAAAAATATAAAATAATGCACAAAATTCTAATTAAAATCAATAACAAAAATACATTTTAATCAAAATTTAGCCACAATGGTGCTTTTAGCTAAACACTTGCATTAGCATGCTAACATGCAGGTCGTGGACAGATCATGCAGGCATGATATGTACCATGTTTCCAAATTTAGTTTAGCTTATTTGTGTCTGATTTGTGTTTATACAAAAGACAGCCTAAGCCTCCTCTTAATGGCAGAGAATAGCAGATACTGTACTATATTGCTAGCAGTCATGCTAACAGCAACACTACATCCGGGACTACTGTGGTAAGATGACCACTGCCCTTATCAAGTCCATCATCAAACTTGTCATAAAAAAAAAAGCAACTCCCTATATTTTCACCATACTTTCTCCGTTCTTATAAAAAACCCAAGTGTTCCATCTGGTTTTTGATGAAGCCAGATGAAGGAGCAGTGTAATAAGCATGTTGAGACGTTAATGATATGCCTCCTTTTTAGAGGAAAGATCTAAGGACTAAGATGTTCCACACTTTCACCCATTTTCCTTTGGGTCTCCTTTGCTATAGTGTTTCCAGTGAGAGTAAATGGTAAATGGCCTGTATTTATATAGCGCTTTACTAGTCCCTAAGGACCCCAAAGCGCTTTACATATCCAGTCATCCACCCATTCACACACATTCACACACTGGTGATGGCAAGCTACATTGTAGCCACAGCCACCCTGGGGCGCACTGACAGAAATGCAGGTCAAGTAGGTGCTTGTATGCTTTTGCCCGCCAGATCGTCACTGATATCTGTTACCATCTACCGTTTCCTCTGCATCTCAGATCAACTGTAAATCAATTTCTTTTCTAACTTGTGTTAGGAGATGAAAAACACCTTTTTCCATCCATTTCAAAATCATATCCTTTGAGTATTTTCACAGCACGTTCTGCCTTTGATAGGATTCCTTTCCTGTTTCAGATTTAATTACCTGCCCACATACCGCACCTTAGTTCTGCAGCTTGCCTAGACAATGTAGAAACTAGAAAGGTGTGTCTCCAAATTTGCTAGCAGGGCTCAAATGAGTCAGGCATCGCTTGCACACACACACCTCCAAACAAGCACACTGACACATTAAGTGCCTGCATGTCCACACAGGCCATGCTGACTACACTGAAGAAAAAAATATGTACTTTCAGATGCCTGATAAAGTGATGTCAGCCATGGTGGGGCAAATGGGATATATAACCAACCTTAGGCTAAAGAGGGGCAGGATTTAGACACACCCTGGCCTCTAGCTTAGCTGTCAGCACATAGTACAGCGACTCTATAGGGGACTATTATGAAAGCAGGGTCTAAAGTTTTCTGATCAACTGATAATTGTGGAACTTTAGACACAGAGCTGGAACTGTGTGAAACTACATACTGATAGTATGTTACTTTTAAAGTAATCAATAATGAAACCATCCTCTTAATAAGTAAAATATGATCAAGTAAATATGACATTGCTTATGTTAAGAGGTCCACTCATTTTGCTGCTTCAGTCTTACCTCATAGTTTATAACGCTACAGGTTCATATGAACAGTATTCCTGTGTTGTTTTGCTAACTGTACTGCGTCTTCTGTGGCGCTATCATTAGGGTGTATTCTAATAATCACTTTCCAGTTATTGCCACAGGGCGATAAAGCAGAGTGACATTAGTGGAACTTGGAGTAATAAAAATGTCAAAGAGAATTCATTTTTACCTGTGACTTCTCTTTCTATTTTTTTCTTAAAAAAAGAGGGATGTTTTTGCTCGCTTTATGAGATTTGCTGTTCAAAAAAACTCTTGTTGCCGGGCAAAATCATTTAGTTTATACAGCAGGAATTAATGCATCTTTTGTTCCCTTAAATACTGCAGGAAATGTGTAGTGAAGCTGAGAAAAGGAGGTTACTTTGGCTAAGTACCCCCCCCTATTCCTGAAATAGAATTGAAAAGACGGACGTGTTGTCTGATTAGAAGTGTGAAATACAACACTTGACAGCACTTCATGCTCTACATGGAGACTTAAATAAACAAAAGGATGTATTTTTCCGTCACCAGTAGTTAAAAAAGAAAATAATTACACGCACAGACACATTCAAACATGGAGTCATAATCTCTCAGTAAATCTGAGATGTTTAGGGCGTGGTTTATGAGAGCATTTCTCTCTATTTTCATCCATCATCTCTACTGTTTTTACATCACAGTGACTGACAGCATGAATCATAAATAATGATTAACCGGAGATGTGTGTGCGATACTCAGAAAATTCTCTTTTACTTTTTAGGCTCTTGTTGGACATTTTAGTCATTTAAATAAAATTTAATTCACTCTAAAGCATAAAAGGTCATGAGCATCAGTTTTTATGGCTCTTTATTGCGTCCTCTTACTCAGCTGGTGTGTGTGCATGTGCGTGTGTCTTTCCTTGCGCAAGTTGGGTGAATAAGTAATAGTACATGCAGGTTGCCACACCTCGCCTCTCCTACTTCTTCTTCTTTTTCTGCCTCACATTGCAAGAGGTAGGCGTGTGTTTAGAGCCCCACCCACAAACCTTACTAGTGTGTAGAGTGTCCTCTACACACTAGGGCCACCGCTAATGCACAGTTGCACATCACACATAAGGACAGGCCCAGACGTCATAGCCCACAGGCACCATTCGCGGGAACAGAGTGAGCAGCAGAAAAAGAGGAAAAAAGGGAGTGAAAAAAAAACCACATAGGGAGGAAAGAGAAGGGCAGAACCGAAGCCAGTGAGGGAGCGAGGAGGTTAAGAGAGGAAAAGAAGAAGAAGAAGAGAAAAAAAATCATAGGTTTGTGAAACGCTGAGTGGATTGTGGCCACAGGACTGCCTGCTCTGGGACCAACTGTAGTGCTGGAGGGATAGATACAAGTAAAAAGCAAAGGTTCCTGTCAAAGGTGAAGATCACCACGGATATTTTATCATTTAGGAATATTATTTTGTGCCCTGACAAACGGCGACAATGACCTCTCAGCAGCAGAAGTACAGGAATTTCTCCTCTGACAGCTTTGGCAGGGAGAGGGTGCCTTCAGATGACGGCTACTACCAAGGGATGCTGAAGGCCATGGACGGCAGGAAAGGTACCAGTATGGTGGCACTTAGTGTAAAAAAGCTGAATTGCAAGTCTTGATCTGTTTGGTCCCACATGTGTGAGGAGCCTCTGGGCACAAATTAAGTGTTTTTTTCCAGGAAGGGGTGAGACGTGTAGTTAATTTCCCAAACTGGGCAGAGTTCCCGTTGCAGTCCTTTTGTCTGCGAGAGCTTGAAAAGCTTTGTGTGAAACTTTTTTTTTTTTTTAAACGTTGCGTGCATGCCAGATGATAATCTTTTTATTTTGCTGCTTATTGTTTGCTTTTATTGTAGTGGCAGGCGTGCATCATGTGCTGCATATTATTTCACATCCAGTGGCAGTTAGTCAGGCTGGGCTGTGCTGTCCACTCTTTCCTTCCATCAGCAGCTTCCTCATTTCACATTGGTCAGCAGAGCCCATTCACAACTTTTGCTGTGTGGCGTGCTGGATGTGTTTTTTTGTGTTTGTTTGTTTTTTTTTGGGGGGGGGAGGGTTGAGTCACTCCAGCTACAGACTGTTTCTCCTCGGTTGCAGCCAAAATGAACGATGTGTCACTCCATGCATCACATTTCTTTTTCCTGTTTCTCCTTCAAATTGTTCTTTATTCCTGTGAAGATGGATATTTTTGAAAGTTTCCACAAAGTCATTTCTCAGTAAAAGCCTTGCTTCACCCTGCGCATGTCCTCATAAACCTACCAAGCCTACCTATATTTATTTTCAGTAACATATCAAAATAAAAGCGTTTCTTACACTATTGTTTTACCGTTTACAGTTTTACTGAGCCTTTGCAGAATATACGCTAGTATACACTGTGTTAAAATGTATCTTAAAGTGCTATTACCTGCAAATATAAAAAGAAGATAAAATATTTTCTTCTGAAATGTTGTTAAAGCATCTTCAAGTACCGTTAATTATAGTTCAGTAAATGTAGTTTTTCCACAGAGTGTTTTCTATTATAGTCATATGCTCTTCTGGACCATAAACTCCACCCCTCAATAAAGCACGTTTATGTGTGGTGACATGTGAAAATTTCACCTTCACCTTTACTTTCTAAAAGCACATGAAAAGAGTTGCAATTTCATTATAAAAGGTAAAACAGGGCACAGCCAATCACAGGTCAAGGTGGAACTCGTAACATTTCCTATTTATGTGGAATTTTGCATCTTTGACAGGAAGTATAAGCGTGGAGAGAGTTTATGGAACTATCTCCAATGTTGGTACAGATGAAAAATACGCAGGCTTAAAGGTCTGGTGGTCTCAGTATGAAGTTTCCATGGCAACTCAGTTCCATAACAGAGTTGTCCAGAAGTTGCTGGCAACTTCCTCTAAAGAGGGAAAAAAAGGTAGCCTCTGGGCATCTATTTTATGTTAGCAGTGAATCACTACCCTTTGCTTTTCATTGCTGGGCGTGTCAACATATATAGGTGGATGGGTCACTCCCATTAAAACTGATATGATTTTGTGGTATGTCTGTGGGACATTCTAGCATAATCTGAAGGAATTGCTGAGTGGGTAAGTGAAGTTGGGTGGTGCACTTCCTGAACCTGTCTGAACAGTTGAGTAAACCACAACTTTTAGATCACGTGGGGTAACATGAAAGCAAACAGACTCATCTATCTACTGCGTCCATAATAAATAATTGTAGTGGCACACCTTTCTGTGTTTGTGTATGTGTGTATGTTTTCTTTTTTTAAATTTAAATCTGAACTGAACAGGAATAAGAGGGAGTATGAAGGTTTGTTATGTTAGAGGGTGTATTCCATGCCTAGGCCTTGTTCTTTCTTGTCGGATAATTGCAGACTAATAGTTATGCTATTATGTCGCACGGTTATCACGACCAAGTATCTTCACACTTTAATAATATTTCACTTCTGCAGCCTCGATTCTTTCCTTTTTGTTTACGTCTTAAGAGCACAGCTGCCAGTGGTGTCATAGAGTGAGACATGACCTTACAAACCTGTGTTCTAGACAACAGAAGTGCATCTGCAGACAGTGAATGGTCTCAAATGTTCCCTGACTCAGATGCAGGCTTGAACAGGAGCACAAGAGCCGTTTTCCACCCAGAGATAAGTTGTGTTTATTCTACAGGAGGAAAAAAAAGTCTTGTCAGTCAGTCTTGGGGATTTCCTCCTTAGCTTGCTTTTGGAAATAGACTGAAGAAACACATTAATCGCACACCTGATGCTACTCATTTTGAAATTAGTTTTAGCTTTTCCTCGTCTTACGAGTCCGATGTTTAACTGTGCTCTTTCTGTGTTGCAGATGAACGAGACCGAGTCCAGAAAAAGACCTTCACAAAGTGGGTGAACAAGCACTTGATAAAGGTGAGGACCTATTCTGAGTTTGTAACTAAGGCAACATTGACGGTCAGGTTTTTGTACGCACACTCGCTCAATCCATAGCATGACTTAAGGTACAAAGAGGGAGAAACATAAGTGTGGACGTCACAGAAGAGTGTCAACAAATTTCCCTTTTGTTCAAACACGTGTACGGGTGTTTTCTGTTGCAACAAGCATAGCTTTTGTCAGTGTCAAACTGCAGATGTTTGCATAGTGAGTGATTGCCCTGACCCTCATTTAACAACAGGAGGCTGTTGAATAAAGCTGTATAAATGTTGCAACTCGTGTATTCTGGGATTATGTCCACGTATGATCATTACATACATCACTCCATGCATTCTTCCATTCATCCGTTTATATAACTGCTTTTACAATTCAGGGTTGCTGGAGCCTATTGCAGCTGTTATAAGGCTAGCACAGAGAAGAACATTCAGACTTATGCGCCAAGCCAACATGTGTGTTTTTGTACTGTGGTTGGAAGAATGAGTACCTGTAGAGAGCTCAGTCAGGCACAGGGGGAACATGTCGAATCCACACAGAGCTCCAGCAGTCTGTAAGATTTGTGCCAATTTAAAGATCACAAACTCAGGCGAACAAAGAACCACATAACAGCAAAATCTTACAGCAGCTGAACGAGTGTCAGTGTGTGTTCATTGTTAACATCTCGCGATGGGAAGGCTTAACCGGAAGTCTCATCTGTCATCAGCTGAGAGAGTGTGTAAGCCGTCCATCAGCACTCTTCAAATCTCACCTGTCTCACTCTCTATTCACAAAATATGGCCCGAAGGCTCACGTGAACAGGTCAGGAGGCGAGTCAAGTCAAAAGGACTATAGTCCTCATTTCAGACCTCCATATTAAGGTTGACAAATTAGCCCCGTGTAACACAATACTGCTCTCCCAGAGTGCTAAAAATATTCCTGCTTGTGCCACTTTTCTTCCAGAAAACTCCAATTGGCAGCACTACATTTACAACCATTAAGTGCTCCACTCCACAGACATAAGGCCCATTCTTTCTTTTTTTTAATGGAACAAGAAAGAGGAAACAAATGAGCACATAAATGTGCAGAGCTATGGTTTCTTTTACCACCGCATGAGAACCTAGTTCAGTTCCTCCCTCTTGTTTCTCTTAAGTGTCCACTGTGAATATTCGAGGGTGAGTCACAGACATCTGGACTCACTTAGCTCCCTCTGAAGAGGCAAATTCTGGTCTGGGCTCAGAGCCCATGGTGGGTTAGGCCAACGGTAGCACATGTGCTGCACAGACTGCTAGGTAGGGGTGGCTGTACTGGCATCAGTGCACGCCTTAAACTGAAAGGCATGCATTGATGCATGGGGAGTTTCATAAGTACTCCCATCCAGTTGTTACAGTTACCCGCATACTGCAACACTACATGAATTTAAGAATTTCTTTGTGCCCTTTCCAGGTACAGTTTCAGTCTGTTGCTTTTTCTGCAGACTACTTTCTACCATGACTTGAAAACGAGTGTAGTTATAGTAAAGGAGAGTTGCTCATTAGATAACACTTATTTTCTCAGGATGACAACATGAATCCGTATATACTCGAATTATATTAGTATTCTAATAGAAAAGTTTGAGTCTGTGTTTATTAGCAGCAAAAAAAGAAGCGTTATCACCACGTACAGCCCATAGTAAAGAACCTCACTGAAGCAAAATGCACACGTTTGGGAGGGAAAGCGTTAAAGTATGTGTGCGAATGTGCTGATCTGCTCTAGTGAGGTTAAACCGCTGTTAAACTGATTTAATGGCTTAATGGTTGAGTGGGATAGGCTGGAGGTTGGGTGCAACCATGAAGAGCTGTAAAGGGCCATTGAGTGTTATGCCCTCTACCCCACCCAGCTCAATAAATCTCTTCATCTTGCATAAGACAAGAGTGAAACATCAAACCAGCTATGGGATGAACATCTGTTTTCTAGTAGATGCCTACAAATTGCTTGTGATGAGGTCTAGAACCTTGAACTGTTGCACATCAAGGCTACTCTGTAAGGATGGTTATCAGATAAAGGATAAAGAAAATGAGAAGAACTCCACAAGATGATGTAAAACCTGAGGCATGTTAAGCATGTTGCTTCCAGACAGTGGATCACAGACCACTGGAGGGACCGGTGTAAGGCATGTGCACTAATGACTTTGTCCTTAAAAGCAGCTCCTTTTTACTGCCGAGGCTGCAGTTTGCCTAGTAAACTTTCAGCAGCAGGACAAAGTAACCAAGGAGTGGCGATAGATGGCTGTGCTAGATTCAGCAAGATAGAGGACAAATCACAGCATTCATTACTTGACAAAGAAAGACCGGATCATCATCGTTTAATTGTGTAAACAGGTACTGATCTGATTGGAGAGAGCCCTGACAGACAGTTTCAGAGGGTGCAGACTTTAACAATATGGCCCATCCTAAAAAGTAGAAGAGCTTTTATTGTGCAAACAGTGAACTCTAGTGGCAGCAGTGTTGGTCCCCCTCCCTAAATTTAGCTCCGTGGTGCACTTCGCTTAATCATCTCTCTCTGCAGGCAGGGAGGAGCATATCATAAGATGGATAGATGGATGGTAGGAAGGTGCGGAAATTCTTGCCAAGATAAATCAGTCACTGTTGCAACTTGCAAGGGAAAATATGCCTTCATTCCATTTTAGGGCTGAGGCCCATTTCCCACATGGAAAACACACACCCTGCAGACTACGAAAAAAGAGAGTACTTTAATTATTCTGTTTTTCATCAGTTTGTCATCATGTCTACCATCAAATCCTCCAAAGTCCAACTATCACTTAATTTCTGTTCATACGCTTTTCTCGTTCTCTTGTTTCTATCCTTTCCTTTTTCCCCATTACTCATATCATCTCTTCTCTTCTCTACCACCAGCATTCGAGGGTAGAGGTAGGTGCTGGCAGTAAATATGTAGCTGGTCAGTATCTCACTGCATGGAGGCTGTCTCCCCTCCCTCGTGTTTGTGCACCATCACATCTTTCCCTTGTCTCTTTTGCTTTCCCTCACTTGTTTTGTTGTCTGGTTGCAAAAGCACAGCGCATCTGTTGCATAAACAATGAATTCAGTTAACTGAAATCCAAAAGGTTAAATCATTTTTTTAACCCTTGATGATCTCTTATTTTATTTAAAGTCCTATTCATCATGTGTCAGGCTGACAGCTGCCAGCAGTCTGCTCGTGGCTATGCATTCTTGACATGTGTAGAATTGTGCTCAAAGCACTGTAGAAAACTTACAGTACGTGACTCTGCAGGTGTTTTAAGCCGTCAGCTTTCAGCAAACTGCACCACAATTTGAGTTTGCAAATCTCACGTGGAACAGGTTATTCCAAGATGTAGCATCATGAATCCTTTTGACATATTCTCTGCTGTGTTTTCCTTTTTTTCCCCACCGTGACAGGCACAGCGTCATGTGACAGACCTGTATGAAGACCTTCGAGATGGACATAACCTGATCTCGCTGTTGGAGGTCCTCTCTGGAGAAACACTGGTGAGTACAGTCTCTTGATTTTTGTCAGTTATTCTTTCGCAGTCCTCCAGCATCCAAACCCAAACCTAATCCTGACTAACTACACAAGGATTACTTTAATGAGGTCGACCTGGAATGCCACCCCTGTGGCAACAAATTGTAAAATATTAGCAGCCAAGTTGTCAGTCAAGAGCTTAACCTGAGCTGAACTACACTAAACAAACACCTCTTAACTTCCTTTTCAGTGTACCGTCCTCTTCTTCCTATTTCACTAGCTATATTTTAATTACTTTCTTCTACTTCTCTCTTTGTTTTGCGTAACGCTTATGTATTTCATATCCTGGGGTTCAAAATTGTACACAAAGCTTTTCTGCTGCTGCTGCTGCGCTCCACCGGCTTCAGCTCTGCTCATTCTCACAATGCATCCATAGCTATAACACATTGCTACCACTTTGGACTGTGTGCGTGTTTGTGAACTGTGCTCCTATCTGATCGACGGTTCTTCTTTTCTGCTCCTCCTTCTCCCGTTTGCCTTCCTTTAACCTTCCTCTGTGTGTGCTGATCATTGCCGTCTGGCCTTCGCCTCCTCTCCTTTGCACTGCTCTTGCTGGGGCTAGCCGAGGGAGAGAGACATGGCCAGGAGCGTTCGGTTGGTGAGTGGGTTTGGAACTTACAGTAGGCATTATGTTTTTGTTTTAATGATTCATCTGCACTTTTCCGGTTCTTTGGCTGCGCATGGTATCCACAAACCTCAAGCCATGATGAGTTCTGTTGCTGGGACTTTTTTGTTTCTTTTGCTGACAGGCTTGCTTTCATCATGTAGCTGCTGTGAACGTATACAAGAAAATATTTAGTTTGATTTCTGTTTGTTTGAGAATTTCTCCTTGATTTCTGTTTGAGAAGCCCAGAAACAAGCCACGCAACATGATTATATATTTGCTTCCTGACAGATGGCTTAAATTTGGCTTAGCTAATGCAAATTTCCCATAATTTTATTTTTTTGTTTCTCTGATGAACTAAAGGACTAAGACGGAGAAAGGAGAACTATTTCATCTCTGTATTAAATGTTTTTCATTTTGATTTTGATTTTTACATCATACATTTTTTGTTTTTTATTGGTTGCTATTGGTCCTTTCTAATGGCAGTAGCACTGAGTACTGAGTGTCTGCAATGTAACTAAACACTTCTTTATCTGCTCTTTCACCTCTTCAGCCTAGAGAGAAAGGCCGCATGCGATTCCACAAACTTCAGAATGTACAGATAGCACTGGACTTCCTCAGACATCGGCAGGTATGATATGTATAACGATACATCAAACCCTTAAAAACCCGACTGCGAATATCAATCGTTAGAAGATGACTGATAGTTTCAGCTGTAATCCTGCAAGTAATGTGAATGTTTTGCTTTCTTAGGTCAAACTGGTTAACATCAGAAACGATGACATAGCTGATGGGAACCCTAAGTTGACCCTGGGGTTAATATGGACCATCATCCTCCACTTCCAGGTCTCCTCTTCTGTCAGTGTTATGTTTCATTATATTATTGCTGTCTACCTCTGTCTCTGGGATTTGAACCTCTCGGCTGCTGCTTCCCATCTCCTTGGAGCCAATCAGAGGGGACTCTGCTCTTCAAAACCTCTCATAAAGGACTTTTTTTTTAATCAGTTGCTCTCATTAAATCATATTCTTCATAGAAGTATTATTTTAACATAAAAACTCTAGTCAGGTATTTAGAGTGTAGTAGCTAATATGAACTGTTTAAACAAATATAACACTGTCAGGGTGTGTTAGTGTGAGTCACTCTCTCCCTGACTCCCAGAGGGAGGGCGTGTCAGGTTGGAGTGCACAGCTTGATGGCATCCTCCACGCCCTACCACATACTCTCCAGGCCTTTCTTTCTGCCTTTCCTGTGTATGCCAAAAGCTGCCAGGCAGAAATCCCTGGGTGATAGCCTAATAGTCACGGCCTCACCCTCAGCCATATAAAAATGGTTGAGGTTTTGATTGCAGAAAGCTGAAGCTAAGCAGAGAGGGAAAAAAAGGTGAGAGTGGCGTGGTTTGATTATAGCATTCTGGTAAAGATAATATTGTGCCCTCTAGATACACACTGCGTTCCCAGAGTCTTTATACTTTTATACAATAGAGGCAAAATAAGAGAGCTGGGCTGTGGCTGCTAATGAGTCATAAAGGCTCCAGACTAAAAGGGAAGAGAAAAACTACTCCCCACAAATCTGATCCGATTATCCTAAATTAACTTGATCACAAAGGAAAGAAGATGGTTTGATCCAAGAAATCTTTGAAGGATGATTTTAATTGCAGATTTAATTGCCAGTCTCGAGATACAGTAATGGGGTGAGTTTTAGTAATGAAGTAATGATGGCTTTATACTTTTTATTTTTTTTTATTTTTGTTTTTTTACTGAATTGAATATTCAAAGTGTTATCGCATCTGTAGAACAGAGCTATGAGAAGAGAAGAATCTGAGTTTAGCTCGCCCATTTACACTTCATTTACCCTCAGTTAAATTGGAAAAAAGAGAAAAACCAAGACTGCTATGACTCATCTTTCCTACCATCAAAATCCCCAAATGAAACGTTATCCAGATGCCACAGACACAGTGGTGTTTTCCAGCAATCTGTCAGGCAAAACTCGACTACATCCTGTGAAACACAGACACTCTGTTCTCAGCCATGAAAGATATTAAAGGTGAAATGACTAAGGTGTCAATTAAGGTGGTGTTGAGTAATTCTGTTTAAACTGGACCTATTGTGACTATTTTCAGTTCCATTTTTTAACTTGAATTCCACTAAAGTTTCTTTTAAACCAGCTTTCTTCTGATTGGCTGCCTCTCGAAAACAGCTATATTTAAGAAAAGCATAATAGGTCCACTTTAAACTGCATCTTTTGGGTTTCCACTAATGATGGATTTCTTCCACATTCCTTGCATTAGCCACAAATCCTCTCTGTCTTCCACAAGTGTTAACGCTCTTTTGCATGAAACTGTTACAGATCTCAGATATTCAGGTCAACGGCCAGTCAGAAGACATGACGGCCAAGGAGAAGCTGCTGCTTTGGTCTCAGAGGATGACAGATGGCTACCAGGGCATCCGCTGTGACAACTTCACCACCAGCTGGAGGGATGGCAAACTCTTCAATGCTGTCATACACAAGCACTAGTGAGTGTGCACAGTTTTTTTGATGGAAAATAATCCCAACGCCAATAGGAACAAATATGCTAATACTACATAGAACAAACTGAAAAGCCCGCTGCAGGTCCCTGTACCGACCCTGTTCCAAGCCTGCACTGCCAACATAACAAGACTTAACATATTTAAGACTGACATAATAGCATTGTCTCCAGAATGGAGCACTTTCTCATAGCTTTTTTGCACGGTCTTGTCATGACACACAACCATCCATAAGTTTTATTCAATATAGAGTGCACTGGAGAAGGAGTGTGACGTTGGAACGCTTTCAGATGTCAAATTACACTTTATAGTGCCAGTTTAAGCCTGCACTGTAATTAAACTCGGCCTCAGCATTGACAGAAAGAATTTTTTTAGACATGATAAGCACAAGTGGCTGTTAAAAGCTAGTATGGCTGATTTATTTTAACTAAGAGACAATAAGTCATAGCATATAGCTCCTTCCATACAGAGCCTTAACATACTGTGCATAGCTGCAAACGTATTTACTTTGTTTGAACTCAGTGATACAGTTGGACTATTTTTGCCACGATCTCCCTTTAAAAATGCCTCTTATAGATACTTTTCCGCACCTGACTGTGCACATGCTCATGCTGCTTCAATAAAGAGTCTTCATGCAGATTCCAAGCCTTAAGGCTTAGAATACCACTGGTAGGTGTTGGCCCCGAGTAACTCTTTGCCTCCTTTGGCTGCGTTATAAGATGGTAATTCCTGCGTTGAAAGCAGCTGGCTTGTTAAATTGTTGGGAACCTAAGTTTGAAAAGCTAAATCCAAAGCTCTTTTTGTTGAAGCCTAAATATGCTACATCCCACAAATCTGTTGTGGGTCTTCTTAGTAGAATTAGTGGTTGCTTTGTGTGTTATTATCCTGGGAATTGAACATGCGTGCATTTCTCAGGATATCCGCAAATGAAGTGAAGTATTTTGTTGGTTCTAAAATGACGGTATTCATACATAAGTCCAGAGTACAAATGGGACAAAAGCTACATTTCATAAGACAGAGGTGTATTTCTTTAGATCCATTATTAGAAAAGAAAAGAAAAAAGACTCTTGCAGGGGCAAGTTTTCTTGAACTTCAGCTCGTACCTGCACTGTTTGTTTTTTTTCTTTTTGTAGGAGGCTGCTGAGGCTGGCTCATTGCTGCCTTTCATGAAGGTCAGGGGTGTGGTGTGTGGGCGTAACTGTAGCACTCTGTGTCTGCTACATGAAAAGTGTAACGTTACTTGGTGCTGAGGCATAACTCAGGGTAATCGAACTGTCGAACTGTCATTCATCCGGCGAATTCAAGATTTTCCAGGTTTTCTGTACATGTGTGATGGTTTCCAGCGTGGATTTGCAGAGACGCAGCTGAAGTTAGGTTTCAGGGCAAAGAATTTGATCAGGGAGCAGGGATCACAGCTGAAGGATTAAGCAGATCCTCTGAAGATGATGGACACCTGAGACAATGCCAGGATGCATTTACATGCAATGGGCAAGCCTTAAAAAAGATTTGCTCAAATTAACGCACCTGTTAACTACAGTCGATACAGCTTTTGGACCTTCTTGTTGGTGTTAAAATGCTCAGTGTAAGGAAGAAGTCTAAAAAGAAGAAGGGAAGCCTGGGCTTCATCAGGAACTTGTCAGAAAGTGTCAGCGATGTGGACAACAGGGTGGTCATGTTGTGTGAGGATATCCCATCAGAGGGATCTTCCTGGGACTCAGGACGGGGCTCTAATAGCTCAGGGGCCCGCTCAAGCAGCGAAGAATTGGGGCACGGATGGAGGTCCCGAAGCTTTCACGGAAGAGGGGGTCAGAGCATGAGCAGTCCACCAACGCCAATAAAACAATACTCTGCTCGAGAAATCCGTCATGCAGAGTCTTCTCCTGTGTACAGATACAATGGGGACCATTCCACTCTAACGATGAGAGATTTGTATGTATCTGCATATACTCTCTTTTGCTTGCACGTTCGAATTTGTAGATTTGGAAATGTCTTTAAAACTGACGATTGAAAATTTTGTAATGGGGATTGCGTGCATGATAGATAAGGAGATAAGGCGAGGCATTCAATCATCCTGCTCTGCACTCTGGAAATTTGAACTTTTGCCTCTTGTGGGAGTCAAGCTGCGGCTGGTTGCCAGCCTAACTTGTGTCAGCTTTGATTATGTTAGCTGCTCTGTAAATTACATTCCACCTATAGATGCTCTGACATCTGCCAGAAAGAGTCAAACACCCTGAGGACAAAAAGGCAGGTGCTCATGCAGCTCTGTCATAAACTGAACAGTTGGGCTCTCTTACAGCATTCAGCCACAGGCAGAGGGTCTAAGACAGGGGCGCTAAACTCATTTTACACCGTGGACCACACATAGCCCACATTGGTCCAACGTGGGCCGGACCAGTGAAACTACATGATAAATGTGTAAAACTACAGAAAATATTCTGGTAGTTCATTGCTCTGACTGTGCTTTTATTATCAAATATAAAGTTTTCATTCATTCACATTAATATGTTTACTGTGGAATCCATGCCCCACTTGACATTTTCTAAAGCTGTCCAGTGGGCCAGACTGGAGTCTTTGCTAGGCCGATTCTGGCCCCCGGGCTTTATGTTTGACACCCCTGGTCTAAGAGGTTCTACTGCTAATATGCTGTATTGGGGTCATGTTTATGAAACGTGCTGGCAGAGACTGCATTAATTCTGCAAATGCATTCAGGTGTGATATTTATCTTCCTATCATTTTCCTCTGAGTTGAGGCATTGGTGGTGTCATTTTATATGTGCGCCAAGCTGGAAGCGTTTCTTGTCCTTTCAAATGCAGCTTTTTTGAAGACAACATCCTACTTACCCACTGGGGACTTCTCAAAACCAGTGCTTTTGAGAAGTCTGATGTTATTACACGTTAGGATATAGAATCAAATGTTATTGGGAGTTATTCTGAACATTGGACTCGTGGGTCTTGTGGCCTTGTGGGTAATCAGTTGCATTTTTGTGTTCCGTAGTCCCAGACTCATCAACATGGGCAAAGTGTATCAACAGACCAACCTGGAGAATCTAGAACAAGCCTTCAGTGTGGCTGAGAAAGATTTGGGTGTGACCCGCCTGCTGGACCCTGAAGGTAAAAGTGTTCAAAAATGTGTTCAAACAGACACAGACAACCTTTTTTTTTTTAAAGACCGATTTCAGCTGAAGTAATTCTGTTACTCACAAACTGCTGGTGACTATGTCACATCACATAAATTTACCATATCCTTTCAGATGTTGATGTCCCACACCCAGATGAGAAATCCATCATCACTTACGTGTCCTCCTTGTATGATGCCATGCCTCGCACTGATGTACACGACGGCATGAGAACCAACGTAAGGAAAACATGGAGACAGTGAAATAAAAAATAAAGCTTCGCAACATGAATGCGCACTTTAATTTGATCTGATGGAATGCTCTATCAGATTTAATCAGGACTGAAGAAGCTTGTGACTGTGCCTAAACTTAGCTTTTGTAGTCAGTTTTATTCCTATCCTGTGAATGCTTCAAAGACAAATTGAAGTCTTGTGAAAGTAAGTATCACAGGAAATGAGCAACCTGTGGTGTTTACAGCTACCAAGACAGTGAGGATTTGAACATTTATTGTCACCCATTGTCTGTTTATAGAAAAACATGTAGCTTCCGCACACGCACAAACTCGTTTACTTGATTCAGTGTCCAGAGTTTAAAGTTGAGCTGTGTTATAGTGAATATTGAATACATCTGAGGACTTTTTCTTTTCACATTACTGTCCTCACAGGCGTGGCTATGACCCCACGTACATGAAATCCGAAAAACGCTAAAAAAAACATGCTCCTCTCTGTCTGGCCCCACTTATTATTTCTCCCACTTTCCTCCTTCAGCAGTCCACACTTTAACAACCTCTCCTCTAGCCTCTGCTTCTTTGTCTACTCGCATAAGACCTGGATTGTTGCTACCTAATTGAGTTTAGGGTTGTGTGTGAGTGAACTAAAATGGAGATGCAGGAGAAGAGCCCTCCTGTTTCTTGTTGTTAAACTCGCAGCTATCTTTTCTGCTGTGCCGGCTGCAGGAGCTGGAGGTGCGCTGGCAGGAGTACTACGAGCTGGTGACTGTTCTGCTCCAGTGGATCCGTCACCATGTCACGATCTTTGAAGAGAGGAAGTTTCCTGCCAGCTACGAGGAGATAGAGGTGAGACGATATGCTAAGGATATGTGCTTATTTTGTCTCTAGGCCAGGGATTTTGTTACAGGCATGTTTGCAGTTGAGCAATATCAAAAGACACACCGATAAGTTCTCATTATGTTCTTAAGAAACAATTAAAACATAGCACCTGTGTCAAAAATGGGAATACGTTTGCAGCCATCCATTATTGGATCAAAGGACATGCTTACATAATGTCTGGCTGTAGGCAGATAGAGACAACTATACTCACAAGCATTGTTGTACTGAAGGTGGGGCAGTGCTGGAGCTGAGAAAAGACAGCCATAAGGCAGATAATGCTTAAGTTAATCCTCGGGAGAATCACCACTCCCTGTCAGCACTCCCTTTACAAAAGCATAGCGTGACTTTAGTATTTTTCTACATTTCTTTAAAGGTCTGTATTAGTAGAATATTTGTATTAAAAGTAGCAGGCCAGGGTGTTCTTTTTGAATATACTCAATCAAATTCATTTAGACACTTTGGGGCAGAAAGATTTACGAGGCTAAATGAGTTTATTGTGGTCACAGGAATGTGTGAATACTGTTTCACCCCACTGCTGGTCACAGAACTGTCACAGGATGTGTTACTTTATTGTATTCATACTCATATAATTAGGGTTTTACCATCTGACAATTCTGATTTAAAAAAAAAATACCAGGAACTTTTATAGATAATTTGAGGTTTATAAAATTATTACAATGAATAAAGGGAAATCTAATTTAACAATAAACAATTTCTTTGTGTTTCTTTTTTTCCCTTAAGCTTCTTTGGCGCCAGTTCTTGAAGTTCAAAGAGACAGAGCTGCCAGTGAAAGAGACTGATAAGAGCCGCTCCAAACACATCTACCAGTCCTTTGAGGCAAGTTAACCAACAATCATTTAATTTAATAAGTTGAATTCTGTTCTGTTCTTTCAGCACTGTTATACCAACGCTTAACAACTAAATGCTTTCTACTTCCATAAACAGAGTGCAGTGCATGCTGGTCAGGTCAAGGTCCCTCCAGGCTACCATCCCATTGATGTGGAGAAGGAGTGGGGTCGACTCCACGTGGCCATTCTTGAGAGAGAACGACTCCTCAGGATCGAGTTTGAGAGGTTGGGACAGATTTATAAGACATATGATGATTGTGATCAGTTTGCATCAGTTTTTCTTTAGCAAGGACTGCTGTGCTAACAACAAACTGCAAAAGAAAAATCCCTTGAGAGCCATATTTAACAAAAAGGTGGTGATATAATTGACAACCTTGCTGGGAATAATGCACAAATATACCAAGTTATAAATAAAACACATGATACGCATTTGTTTTTCCAAAAACAATAAAGAATTTAACTCTTCATAGTTAACTTTGGGAAAAGAGCTAAGCTAGCATGAAATCCTGGTAAGGGACATATTTTCAACTGGAATAAACAGATGATCATAGGCTAGTAAACTAAATCCATTTAAAACACAAAGACACAGTTTTATCAAAGGCATTTCATGATAATTGACAAAAGGCAGCGAGCCTGTTGCCCGTCTTTAGCTTTATTAAATTAGCCAGTTATGTTCATTGGGGAATGGCAAAATAATATCCAGTTGCATTTTATTCATTATCTATTAATATTTGAATGGTTAAATAAATAATTACCTTTATTTTCCCCTCTCGGGTAGCCAAATTATTTAGCACATTTGTTCTTTTCTGGTAGCTAAATCATTCTAAGAGTATTTTTCTGCATTTGTGGGTTGCTCTATAATGAGATAAAAGGGTTGTGTTCCCCATAACTGGACGCACATAAAGACATAATTAGGTATGAGATTTTTGTGTACTTAGAACAGCGTTGTGTCACGCTTGGGACAAAATGGGATGGCTTCTTGTCACAAGACAGTCCCGTCATGTTGCAGTCTCGCAGCCTTGTTTATGGAGTTCTCTGGGATGTGGAATGACTGAATGGACTGACCAGACTTCTTTGTAAGAAAGGCGTTTTTGTCCCCCTCTGGGCACGTACGTGGCAGAGTAATGGGCGTGTGAGAGCCAAGAAGAGCCAACTTTTTCATTGCTTGAATTGAAATCTGTTGAGAAGAAATGCGATATGGCTTTTGTGACTGACCCTCACAAACTGGAGTATCTGCTGCAACGCAGGGTCCCGTAAGTGTTGTGAAGGTTTTGTTGTGAGCTCTGGCTTGTGTTACACGATGGGCTTTTAGCTATTAAATATTGGGGAGGACAGTTGATCCATTTTCCTTTTGATTTAATTTGATTGCTCTGATCATATCCAGACTCGAGAGACTTCAGAGGATTTGTGGTAAAGTCCAGAAGGAGTCAGGAATGTGTGATGAGCAGCTTGCCCACCTGGAGACCCTGCTGCAGACGGTGAGTTAAACTGCTATGTGTTAGTATGAGTTGACAAACTGTCATGAAATCCAGAAACCAAGTGATTAGTGCACAAAGGTAAAGAAAAATCACAGGAATGTTTTTTCCAGTCACTGTCATTAGCATTTTTTGTATCCTGATGTGCGTGACCAACTAAGAACAAGGCTAAGATTAATACTTTAATTGGCTTCCTTTCCTCCAGGACATCCGTCTGCTGAACGCAGGGAAACCAGCTCAGCACGCAGCAGAGGTGGAGAGGGAGCTGGACAAGGCAGACAATGTCATTCGCCTGCTCTTCAATGACGTGCAGGTACTCAAGGATGGGCGCCACCCTCAGGCTGAACAGATGTACCGCAGGTGAGTGCTGTGTGTATGCTGAATTTAAGTGAACTTTCAAAATAGAAAGCTGAAAAAGCAAGGGCATGGTCAACTAACTGCTGTCTGTCTGTACTTGTGTGTGTGTGTGTGTGTGTTTTTATTTTTCATTGATAGAGTTTACCGCCTCCATGAGCGCTTGGTGAATTTGCGCACTGACTACAATCTTCGTCTGAAGTCTGCCACGACTACTGCCCAGGTCCCAATTACCCAGAGCGTCCAGCAGACCTCCGTGAAGGGACGGCCCGAGTTGGATGACGTAACCTTGCGTTATGTTCAAGATCTCTTGGCCTGGGTGGAGGAGAACCAGCGCCGCATCGATAACGCAGAGTGGGGATCTGATCTGCCTTCGATGGAGTCCCAGCTGGGCAGCCACAGAGGCTTGCATCAGACCGTGGAGGACTTCAAATCCAAAATCGAACGGGCTAAGGCTGATGAGGTAGTGTTTCTATCGGACCACTAAAAAGTCTACATACGGATTTTAAGTATGTATAAAAGTGGTTCCCTATTTCCTAATAATGTCATTTTGTGGTTTTCATATACAATAGACCCAATTATCTCCTGTCAGCAAGGCCACATACAGAGAATACCTGGGAAAACTGGACCTTCAGTATGGCAAACTACTGGTAAATATTCATAAATAATCTGATTTCAGATTTTAATCACTCAGCACAAAAAGGTTGAAGCTATAAATATAAGCTATGGATTTTTAATCAGCTGTAAATATTCCTTCTTCTTTTTTTCAGAACTCTTCCAAGTTCCGCCTAAGAAATCTGGAATCACTGCATGCCTTTGTCAGCGCTGCTACTAAAGAGCTGATGTGGTTGAATGACAAAGAAGAGGAAGAGGTCAACTTTGACTGGAGTGACAGGAACACTAACATGACAGCTAAGAAAGACAATTACTCGGTGCGTTTAAGAAGTAGAACCAAATCTAAAATTTCACAGTTGCTCATTTTTATCCCCTAATCCTGCCCTGTAGATTCACTGACAGATGTTCAACAAATAAGCAGATTTTCAACTACATCTGTTCAATTCTTCAGGGTCTCATGCGAGAGCTGGAGCTGAGGGAGAAGAAGGTCAATGACATCCAGACTTTGGGAGACAGACTTGTCAGGGATGGACATCCTGGCAAGAAGACCGTTGAGGTAATTTCAGTAGTTAATCCAGCTGAGCAGAAGACATCTGCATGCAGAATATAGACCTAAATGTGTCCAAACTAATGCACTGTCATTGTCATATCTTCTTGATCTCTACCAGTCCTTCACAGCTGCCCTGCAGACTCAGTGGAGCTGGATCCTCCAGCTGTGCTGCTGTATAGAGGCTCATCTCAAAGAAAACACAGCCTACTACCAGGTATGGAACACAGACATTTAGGAATATAAATCTCCAGGATAATCATCTCTCATATTCATAGAGTCAGGAATATTGTCCGCCTCATGTGATCTCCTTCTTTACAGTTCTTTGCCGACGTTAAAGAGGCTCAAGACAAGATGAAGAAAATGCAAGAGAACATGAAAAAGAAATACAGCTGTGATCGCTCTACAACAGCCACACGCCTAGAGGATCTGCTGCAGGATGCTGCGGTATGTACATGTTCAAATGCATCGTACCGCACACACACTTTAATAAAAGCATCAAGATAGGGGTCTGCTTTCTTTTACTGTAATCTAGTTTAATCTTCTTTTCAACAGGAGGAGAAAGAACAGCTGAATGAATTCAAGACTGTGGTGGCCGGCCTGAACAAGAGATCCAGGTCAATCATCCAGCTGAAACCACGAAACCCCACCACTTCCATCAAAGGCAAACTGCCCATTCAGGCTGTCTGTGACTTCAAACAGCAGGAGGTTGGATTATTTCCACTGTAGAAATGCTTAATCATTCACCATTGTGATCATAATTGCCACAGATCCTGAGACTACATCTACTTTAATATATCCTGGCTTCTTTTCAGATCACTGTCCACAAAGGAGATGAGTGTGCACTCCTCAACAACTCTCAGCCCTTCAAGTGGAAGGTCTTGAACCGTTCTGGACACGAGGCGATGGTGCCTTCTGTCTGCTTCATTGTACCTCCTGTCAACAAGGAGGCTGTGGACAGCGTGTCCAGGTGGGACTATAAAATTGATCCCCTATGTGACGACGACATCTTGGCTTGATCATGTCAATTATTTAATTTGTTTTTTCTTTTGTTCCCATAATGCACAATCTTGTCCTACTGTAGTCTGGATGCAGGTCATCAGGGAATGGTGTCCATGTGGCAGATGCTCCATATAAACATGAAGAGTCTACTGTCATGGCAGTACCTGATGAGAGACTTCACACAGATACGCTCCTGGAACATCACAATGGTTGGTACCAATGTTCCCTCTAAGCTGCGCACGTGCGCAATTGCGCACTGCTGGCATGGTCTCTGCGCAGAAAAAATCTGTGTTGCGCACAAAAAAAATCTAACCTGAATTGAAATTAAAATTAATACTTTAACAATTCTGTTTTGCAGTGTTAGTCAGTAAGTGACTGGCTGCTCCCGTATGGGATTAGAACGATGCCATCTTATCCCATAGTCCAGTCAATGATGCGATTTACATTCGTATATACGCAACGTCGTTGAAAGGCTATGACAGCGTCCTTATGTGCCAACGCCGGTGTTTTAGCTAGCAAAGCGGTGTGGCTGATGTGGAGTGAAGCCACATTAATGACAACGTGTACAACCATTGGAGATGTGAGCAGGACAGACGGAACAATTAACGGAAAAAGTGGGGACTTTATACTAGTTTTTAAATTGTGTTGATAGGCCACGTAAAACCAGAGTTACGATAAAAATATATGCAATGTTTGATTTTCTTCCTGAATACTGTCGTTGTTTATATTTACTGCGGGAATAAACGGTAAAAACTGCGTTTTATAAGAAAAAAGGCTCAAAAGCACTCTTCGCCTGTGAGCAAAAACTCCATCCCCCTCTCCCTTTCCTATTCGTCCAAAAAAGTACCATGTCGACCAATCAAAAAATGATATGGCAACGTGGCATCTAGTTGTTAAGAAACGGGGGGAAGTTTTAGGAGTGATGGCAGTGTTTTGAGATGTGAGAGATTTGAGACGTTTAGCGCAAATCTTGTGTAGTTAGTGTGTAGTGTAGTTTTTGTTGTGTCTGCTGAATGTTACAGGTGTTACAGCAGTGATACATCTCCTGTTGTCAGGCCTGCAGGTATCAGGCTGTAGTTCTCCTTTATCTCATAGTGGACAGAAATTATTTTTTGAAGCGGTACAAATAATTTGTGTGCCATCAAATTTGATGCAGAACAGCTGATTGTTCTAAAAATAGTTTGAAATGTTTATTTAAAAACGCCTAGCTGCAAAAAACTTTGTTGTTTGCCAAACTGAGTTACTTTTTTGAAGAAGTAACTATATAATTAATTGTCATTATATACTGTATTTTGCAGACAGAGAGTTACAGACTCTCTCCCAGACCACAGACTCATAATACAAGTCAGAGTTTTTTAAAAAAGAAAGAAAGTTGTGTTTCAAAATTGGAGTTCAAGTTATTTTTACTTCCAATAGTGTTAACATACTACACAGGTCAATGACTAGATTTTTTTTACATTTTCATTGCAAGTGGGCTAAAGTAGTTAATTGAAAGTAGTCTAACATAAATGCTGTAATTTGATTATTTTAATAAACCAAGTAACTTAGATGCCGGCGTGACCACAGTGCACACGTCTGATGTCGCTCACAGTGGTCCAAGGGATCGCTAAGGGAGTTTGTGTGTTCGCTCAGACACGTGAAAAATTAGAGGGAACATTGGTTGGTACTAAAGTAAAAATATCACCTAAAACTTGTAGAGCTGACAAAGAGGGGAACTTCATTGTGGTTCATTCCACGTTTGGAAATGTAAATTCCATTTCAGTGTGTACCAAGTTTGGTGTAGCTGACGATAAAAGGGGCCTTGTTTGTGCTTTGACGACATTGCGCTAAGTCCTGTCTCCTAATTCCTCCACTGCTTCTCTTCATTGTGTGCAGTTAAAGACCATGAAGCCAGAAGAGTACAGGCTGATCATGCGGAATCTGGAGCTTCACTACCAGGACTTCATGCGTGACAGCCAGGACTCGCAGCTCTTCGGCCCCGATGACCGCATGCAGGTCGAGGACGACTACACCAAGTCCACCCAGCATTTCGACAGCCTGCTTCGCTCCATGGAGAAAGGTGAGATCTGATTTTAACAAACTGATTGTAATGATTCATAGTTTTACGGCGGTCAAGTGTGTAGCAACTGAACAGTATATAACTGTCAATTCACCTTTCAGGAATAATGGTTGTTAGGGTTAAAGGTGAGTGACTTAAAGCAAGCACAAACTACTGCTCACCAAACTAATATGTGTACACGCCTTCCAGCCTTTGATGGAATGTCCCAAAACACGTGTTTGTCTTTAGTCATGTGTGAGTGCATGTTGCTTTGATTTTCAATATGCATTTTTTTGTGGCAGCTCTGCACCAAGTAGAATATGTGTTCTGATTTTAGGTACTTGGGTAGTGCATATGTTGTGTATGCTATAGATATAGCTGGAGCTGCGTGTATTTTACACATCATATACGAAGAACTGCATGGAAGGTGTGACACAGGTGATCGAAAACATCACAGTGCAACAGTACAGCATTATCTATTTGTGGACATGACATCTTAGGATGTGTCATATTAAAAGTGAATTGAATGTTTCATACTAACAAGAATAGTTCAATTTCAGAGTGCTTTAATTTCACAGCCATTCACGGGTAATGATCCAAACGCGTACTGTTAGAAAGGGCGGATTCGGGAGTTTCACTTGGTTGCTGGTAGGTAGCGTAACAACAGCAGTGACTTTTGCGACTCGACATTCTTGCAAAAGTATGGGATGAGTTTGACTATCGGATGGACATATGCTGTGCATCCAGAGAGGGACACATTGAACACTTGTGAACACTGTTTTTTTTTAATGTAAAACTTTATATTTAGCAATGTATTTTAAAATTCACAGCAAACTTCTACGTCCTTCTATGTACTGGATATTACTGTAAAAGATAAGATAGTCTTTATTAGTCCCAGAGTTGGGAAATTCAAATATAGCCTTTTCAAATCGGATGATCTTTTCTATTCCTGCGATTCTAAACTAATACAAATGTGTTCACAGGTCAACAGAATGAGACTCTGTGTAAGAACTACATCTCTGAGCTGAAGGACCTGCGTCTGCGTATAGAGGACTGCGAGGCTGGTACTGTGGCACGCATTCGCAAACCTGTGGAAAAAGAGCCTCTCAAAGAGTGTATTCAGAAGACCACAGAGCAGAAGGTACAGCGCTCAAATGTGTTCTGTGCAGAAATGGCAATGAGGCATCAAATGAAACCAAAAATAGCTGTGCTGTGGTTAAAAGACGGATAGGTTTGTTGGATAGTTGACTAAATGTGTTATTGATGAGAAGCAAAAGTAGCTAACTGAACCAGAATCCATGCAGAAGGATGGAGTGGGGGTTGAATTAATGAATCGTTGCAGTAGGTTTAAAATGTGGAAACACAGCAGAGAATTAAAATCAATTTAAGTGCTTAACAGCTTATATGTAATTCAATGAGAGCTGGGATGCTGGCGTCAATCCAGCAACCGTACAGCCCTGCTAGTAGGTGAAGTTCAGCTTAGGGCTTTGTGCAAAAGTAAAAGTTTTGAGTTATTTGAGTTTGGACACATAAAAATGGGGTTAAATTGTTAACGATGGCAGAAAACTTAGAAGGGAAACTTCTCGCATGTGCCTCTGGTTCCTGCTCTCCTCGAGCTTAGCTTAATTTAAATTTTAAATGTTCCTTTTTTTCTTTCAGTTGTTCATAGTCGGCTGGCTTGGATTTGTTTGGGTTTTTCTTTGTTCTTCATGCTTGTCTTCTCTGTTGTACAGAAAGTTCAGGGAGAACTTGACAGCCTTAAGAAGGACCTTGATAAGGTGTCTGTTAAGACACAAGAAGTCTTGGCCTCCCCTCAGCCTTCTGCCTCAGCTCCTGTGCTGCGGTCAGAGCTCGACCTCACTGTACAGAAGATGGATCATGCCCACATTCTTTCCTCTGTTTATCTTGAGAAGTAAGTCCCTAAAAACTGACTGCAAAGAGAAAATGTGCTGTTTTCTAGTGCACTTAGATCTCCTTAATTAATTTATTGCTCCTTGTCTCAGGCTAAAGACTGTGGAAATGGTCATCCGCAACACGCAGGGTGCTGAGGGCGTTCTCAAGCAGTATGAGGGCTGTCTGCGTGAAGTTCACACTGTGCCCAGTGATGTCAAGGAAGTAGAGACTTACAGAGCAAAGCTTAAGGTAAACAATACATGACTTATTTTCTTGCCAAGTCTCTTTTTACAGAAATCTTACTTATGTTACAAAGAACCATTCTCAATTGATTCTGTGTAAGAAATAGAAGTCACACTTTTAATAGTAGGTTTGCCCTGTTCTGATGTATTTACAGACTGTTTATTGGTGTTCTTTGTACGAAACTTGCAGAAAATGCGCACTGAAGCTGAGGGTGAACAGCCAGTGTTTGATTCCCTGGAAGAAGAACTGAAAAAAGCCTCTGCCGTGAGCAACAAGATGGCTCGTGTGCACAGCGAGCGCGACGTTGAGCTCGACCACTTCCGCCAGCAGCTGTCCAGCCTCCAGGATCGTTGGAAGGCCGTGTTCACCCAGATCGACCTTCGCCAGAGAGAGCTAGAGCAGCTCGGCCGCCAGCTCGGTTACTATCGTGAGAGCTATGATTGGCTAATCCGCTGGATTGCCGATGCTAAGCAAAGGCAGGAGAAGATTCAGGCTGTGCCTATCACCGACAGCAAAACGCTGAAGGAGCAACTTGCCCAGGAGAAAGTATGTTCAACGATCTAATATTAGCACCATTATTTGCTTTATTTTCATGTGAAACTGCTGAGATGAACTTTTATTTGAACCCTTTTCTTTCCTTTCAACACAGAAACTGCTGGAGGAGATCGAACAGAACAAAGACAAAGTTGATGAGTGTCAAAAATACGCTAAAGCATACATTGATACTATCAAGGTGAGCCTGAAATAACACTATTCTGCATATTTTTTGATAAATCTTGCAGTTTAGAGCATTTACTGAAATAACCTGTAATGTGTTTCATGCTAATAGGACTATGAACTCCAACTGGTTGCCTACAAAGCTCAGGTGGAACCTCTTGTCTCGCCCCTCAAGAAAACCAAACTGGATTCAGCTTCTGACAACATTATTCAGGAGGTGAGTTTATGAGTACTGGAAATCATTACAGAAAAAAGGTAATTTTTTTTTTTTTTAATTGAAGGTTAACTCTAAAACTAACCACTGACCCTGTGAAAACAATATTCCTGAAGCTGTTGCATTTCTAAATGTCATTTTTTTCTCTCCTGTATCAGTATGTAACACTGAGGACCCGGTACAGCGAACTGATGACTCTGACTAGTCAGTACATCAAGTTCATCACAGACACGCAGCGCCGCCTGGACGATGAGGAGGTGCGTGACAACTGGCCAAGGATCCCAAACAAACTAAATTCTATCTAACATTAACCTAACAAACCAATCAAACTGACATCTAACCAACACAGATGAGAAATTGCCAGTCACTGAACCACAGGCATGCAAGAACGCACTTTTCTTTGTGTGTTTTATGCACACACAAACCCATATATACATTATATTTAATGTACAGGTGACAAATAGATTCTTTACACTGGTTATGCGTGAAACATTGGCCTGCTGTAGCTGATATTTTTTCCAGTGAAATACACACGTAAGGCTAATATCTAATAGGGATTAGTTAAAATGGTATTTAAGGTTATTAAAAATACCAGAAAACAAACAGTGCATAAAGCTCATTCACAACACTCACAAGTTGGAGTGTTAGGTTCTCCATTTCCATCCATTCTGTGTGTTGTGTCATTTATAGATTTAGAACGAGGGGTTCTTTCTTTCACTCTTTTCAAGCTTCCTTTTTCTTCCTTCACATTAATTCCCGAGGTCAAACCCAAAGTTCTGATCTAAGGTTCAACCTGGTTATCATGGTCTTCAGCTCTCTTTCTTTTTCCACAGTAACACAACTTTAAAGTGTTACATTATTTTCTAACCCTGATGTTTTGTTTCCTTCTTTGCCTCTCTTAACTGCTTGCCAGTGCTTTGCCATGATGAATGCTTAACCTGTGCATTAAAGAGGTAAATTATTCAGTGTTTTCGGGGTACTTACCGACCCTATTACTTTCATCATCCTTTGTCTCTGTCAAACTCCATCAGACATTTTTTTTCACTCCATTCTTTATATAAACACTGCAGCCATTCATACTGTCTCAAAGTTACTAATATTCTTACTAGGGCTGCCACGATTAGTCGACTAGTCACGATTACGTCGACTATCAAAATCGTCGACGACTGATTTAATAGTCGACGTGTCATTTGAAGCTTTGTAAGATCACAAAAGACGCAGGAATAAGTAGTAGGATTTAAGAGTGTAATAACGGACTGAAACAGAAGATGGCAGCACTGCATGTACAAGGATGCCAGCTGCCGTTAAACCCCGAAGAAGAAGAAGTAGCTCTGTCCCAGAATTCATAGCGCGGCCCAGCGCAGCCCCGCTCATTTTCCAACAATGGCGGCAGCTAGTTAGTTTTAATATTACTCTTATTATTCTTTCTGGGTCACAAAATAAACGTTTAACATATTTTCAGGCGAGAATGTAACTGCGTAAACCTCAAATATCTGCTCAATTTATCAAGACACCACATACTTTCAAAAGTGCTCCGACGTTTTCGGAGACGTCTGTTACCCTCTAGCTCGATAGCTAGCCGGGGGCAAGGCTCACTAGAGCCGGTGAGCACACCGGACTTCCGGCAAATCGTTTTCAAACCCACCGCCGTCTTTCGCTACTCAGGTTAAACATGATATATAAGTCACTTAGATAACTTAAAAATGTTATTGTTTGGCTTTTTTTTTAGTATTTTATTTGTTCCTGAGTAAATCGGTTTGGCTGAGATTAAAGTTATAGTTTTTACACAGCTGAATAAATGTCAAGCAGACAACTGATTATCAGAAGCATGAGATGCTCGAGAATATACTCCGGTGTCCCGTTATATTTTAGATAGCAAGGAGTTTATTAAACTTCACCGAAACAATCTGCAAATTTCATTAAAATTTAACAAACTATCATCTTGTCTTTATTTTTAGTTAGCACATACCTTAAACACTTAAAGCTATAAGCTAATGATAGTTATATAAGAGCAGATGCATGCTGGTGCAATAAGCTGTACGTTTTACGTCCAATGGATGCATGATCTGATTAGTCGACTAATCACAAAAATAATCGGTGACTAGTCGACTATCAAAATAATCGTTTGTGGCAGCCCTAATTCTTACTAACAGCTCATCCTGTAAATTTACAACTTTTCCTGAAATGAACACAGCCATAAGCGAGCTTCCTAATATACACTGGGTTGACTTGAGCCTCTTATCATTGACTTCGCCTTTGCTTTCTCCATTTTGTCACAAATAGTGATTTAAAGACCCCCAGTGCATGGGATGAGATTAAAAAAATAAAAAAGTGGTGATTTCTAACATTAAACTATTTCAACAAACCTCACTTAAGTTTTCTCACAAACTTTCAAATGCAGGAAACATGAGCATGAGAAGCTCGCCATAAATTCTATTCATGAGTGTGGTGAATACATTTATAGTGCTAATTTAAACAGTTTAATTGATCAAATTTTATGGCACAGATTGACATAGTTCAGTTACAGCTACAGTCGCATGCCATGTTTTTCTTGCTGTGTTGTGAAGTGATATTTTGTTCCCATACATTAATAGATCCACTGCCATCTGAATCATTTTACTTGCATCGTGAATTTAACATGACTTTGATGAATGTGCATCTAATTTGCAACCAGTGAATGACCTTTTACTAAGCTAATTTTAACATTAACATTGCCTGGGTAATACAGTACATTTAGATGCTTGTTGCAGTGTGTGTTTTGGCTGTGATTACCACAGTAATTACAATTTTAATTCACACTGCTTCGAGCAGGTCAAATGTGATGTATTACCTTTAACCTGTCATGCTTGATTATAATCCTTTCTTTACCATTTGCTTCCACTAATGCAGAAAGCTGCAGAGAAACTCAAAGCAGAAGAGCGGAAAAAAATGGCCGAGATGCAGGCAGAGTTAGACAAACAGAAGCAGTTAGCTGAAGCTCACGCGAAGGCTATTGCCAAAGCTGAGAAAGAGGCTCAAGAGCTGAAGCTCAAAATGCAGGAAGAAGTAAGCAAGAGAGAAATTGCTGCCGTAGATGCAGAGAAGCAAAAGACCAACATCCAGCTGGAGCTGCAGGAGCTCAAAAATCTCTCAGAGCAGCAAATCAAGGACAAAAGTCAACAGGTAGATGAAGCGCTTCACAGCCGGACTAAGATCGAAGAGGAAATCCGCCTCATCAGGATCCAACTCGAGACAACACAAAACCAAAAGTATACCGCCGAATCTGAGCTCCAGCAGCTTCGCGATAGAGCGGCTGAAGCAGAAAAACTCAGAAAGCTTGCCCAAGATGAGGCTGAGAAGCTCCGTAAACAAGTAAGTGAAGAGACGCAGAAAAAGCGCCAGGCGGAGGAGGAACTCAAGCGCAAATCTGAGGCAGAGAAGGAAGCCGCTAAACAAAAGCAAAAAGCTCTGGAGGACCTTGAAAAACTCAGGATGCAGGCCGAGGAGGCTGAAAGACAAGTGAAGCAAGCAGAGATTGAAAAGGAAAAACAAATCAAGGTCGCTCATGAGGCTGCACAGCAAAGTGCTGCAGCTGAACTCCAGAGCAAGCACATGTCATTCGCGGAAAAGACCTCAAAGTTGGAGGAATCACTCAAGCAGGAGCATGGTGCTGTCCTTCAGCTGCAACAGGAAGCAGAACGCCTCAAGAAACAACAGGAAGACGCAGAAAATTCCAGAGAAGAGGCTGAAAAAGAGCTCGAGAAATGGAGGCAGAAGGCTAATGAGGCTCTTCGTCTGAGGTTGCAGGCCGAAGAAGAAGCTCACAAAAAGACCCTCGCTCAAGAGGAAGCTGAGAAACAAAAGGAGGAGGCAGAGCGTGAGGCTAAAAAGAGAGCCAAAGCCGAGGAGTCGGCCCTGAAGCAGAAAGAAATGGCTGAAGAAGAACTCGAGAGGCAGAGGAAGATAGCTGACAGCACAGCCCAGCAGAAACTCACTGCCGAGCAGGAGCTCATTCGACTCAGGGCGGACTTTGACAACGCAGAACAGCAGAGATCCCTCCTTGAAGATGAACTTTACCGCCTGAAGAATGAAGTCGCTGCAGCTCAGCAACAAAGGAAGCAGCTAGAAGATGAGCTGGCCAAAGTTAGGAGTGAAATGGATATCCTCATTCAGCTGAAGACTAAGGCAGAAAAGGAATCCATGTCTAATACAGAGAAGAGCAAGCAACTACTTGAGGCAGAAGCTGCCAAGATGAAGGACCTTGCTGAGGAGGCAAGCAGACTTAGAGCCATTTCAGAGGAGGCTAAGCATCAGAGGCAGATTGCTGAGGAAGAGGCAGCTCGTCAGAGGGCAGAAGCTGAGAGAATTCTCAAAGAGAAGCTGGCTGCGATCAGTGAGGCCACTCGCTTAAAAACAGAGGCCGAAATTGCCCTGAAAGAGAAGGAGGCAGAAAACGAGAGACTCCGGAGGCAAGCTGAGGATGAGGCTTACCAGAGGAAAGCTCTTGAAGACCAGGCCAACCAGCACAAGCAAGAGATTGAGGAAAAGATTGTGCAACTCAAAAAATCCTCTGAGGCAGAAATGGAAAGACAGAAAGCCATAGTGGATGACACACTCAAACAGAGGCGAATTGTCGAAGAAGAAATCCGGATTCTTAAACTCAACTTTGAAAAGGCCTCATCTGGAAAACTGGATCTGGAGCTGGAACTGAACAAGCTGAAAAACATTGCAGACGAAACCCAACAAAGCAAGATCAGAGCCGAAGAGGAAGCAGAGAAACTGAGAAAGCTTGCCCTTGAGGAGGAGAAGAGGAGGAGGGAAGCAGAGGAAAAGGTGAAGAAGATTGCTGCTGCAGAGGAAGAGGCCGCCAGGCAGCGTAAGGCAGCCCTAGAAGAGCTTGAACGGCTGAGGAAGAAAGCAGAAGAAGCCAGAAAGCAGAAAGATGAGGCTGACAAAGAAGCTGAAAAACAGATTGTTGTGGCCCAACAGGCAGCCCACAAATGCAGTGCAGCAGAGCAACAGGTTCAAAGCGTCCTTGCCCAACAGATAGAAGACAGCATCACGCAGAAGAAGCTCAAGGAAGAGTATGAGAAAGCCAAGAAGCTGGCCAAAGAGGCCGAAGCTGCTAAGGAGAAAGCAGAAAGAGAGGCAGCTCTCCTTCGTCAGCAAGCAGAGGAGGCAGAACGGCAGAAAGCAGCCGCTGAGGAAGAAGCCGCAAACCAAGCCAAGGCTCAGGAAGACGCCGAGCGACTGAGGAAGGAAGCTGAATTTGAAGCTGCCAAACGAGCCCAAGCTGAGGCTGCAGCGCTCATGCAGAAGCAGCAAGCTGACGCTGAAATGGCAAAGCACAAAAAGCTGGCCGAGCAAACGTTAAAACAGAAGTTCCAAGTGGAGCAAGAGCTCACAAAGGTTAAGCTGAGGCTTGATGAAACTGATAAGCAAAAATCTGTCCTAGATGAAGAACTCCAGCGCCTCAAAGACGAGGTCGACGATGCCGTCAAACAAAGGGGCCAGGTGGAGGAGGAGCTGTTCAAAGTCAAGGTCCAGATGGAGGAACTGCTCAAACTGAAAAATAAAATTGAGGAGGAAAATCAGCGTCTGATTAAGAAGGACAAAGACAGCACACAAAAACTGCTTGCTGAAGAGGCTGAGAACATGAGAAAGCTTGCAGAGGACGCTGCTAGGCTTAGTGTGGAAGCACAAGAGGCTGCACGCTTGAGACAGATTGCAGAAGATGACCTTAATCAGCAACGGGTACTTGCAGAAAAGATGCTCAAAGAGAAAATGCAAGCAATTCAAGAAGCATCTCGACTCAAGGCTGAAGCAGAAATGCTCCAGAAGCAGAAGGACTTGGCTCAGGAGCAGGCTCAGAAGCTGCTGGAGGATAAACAGTTAATGCAGCAGCGCCTGGAGGAGGAAACCGAGGAATATCACAAGTCACTGGAAGTAGAGCGAAAAAGGCAATTGGAGATCAAGGCTGAAGCTGAAAGACTCAGACTTCAGGTTTCTCAGCTCAGTGAAGCCCAGGCCAGAGCTGAAGAAGAGGCTAAAAAATTCAAGAAACAAGCCGATACAGTTGCTGCCCGTCTTCATGAGACTGAAATTGCTACCCAAGAAAAAATGTCTGTAGTGGAAAGACTGGAATTTGAGAGACTAAATACCAGCAAAGAGTCTGATGATTTACGCAAAGCTATTGCAGACCTAGAGAACGAGAAGGCTAGACTGAAAAAGGAGGCTGAAGAACGTCAAAATAAGTCTAAAGAGGTATTGTGTCAAAAATGGCATAACAGAGCAGCTTATGTCATTGTTAACTCTATCAAAAAGCTAACTCACTTCATTCTTAAAGTTTCCTCTGTTCCTTCCTTACACTAATCATATCACCATATTTTTTACTGAATATGATTTAATTTTTTCACAGTGCACTGTGCTCATGCAGAAAACAACCTGAATGTCCAGCCGTATCATGCAATGTTGACATGCTTCATTTTTCTTTCAGTTTCAAAACTCATTTATCCCTTAGCTTGTGACAAAATTAAAAACAAACATTATTATAAATACAGTTCGAAAACCAGATGAACTGTTCAGCAATTTGAGCAACAGAGGGAAATAGAGAAGATCTACACTAACTCGAGGGACAGTATAGCCTTCATTGTGAATACTGTGTTGCCACTGTCCAAAGAGTACATCTGCCATAGAGTTGTCTTAATATATGGAGCCCTGTATGTCCAGTCATAATAATAGTTTTTCAAGCCCCCCTCCCCCCAAAAAACCTCACAATAATAATGATATTGCAATATCTATAGAGATTCCCTATAGTTAGCGAGATTGGTCGCTTTGTCATTATTACCACCAAAAGCCCAATATCCTAATAATTGTATTTATCTATTTAAAAAGCTACCATAATAACTTGATAACAAACTAACTGATTGCTTAATAATCCACATTAAGTTTGTCAAACATATTTCCCATATCCTGTGTTACTTTTTTAACAGCAGTCACCAAGAACAAACCGATCTGTTGTTTTGGAAATATAGTTTTGTCAGGTATATTTTATGAGTTTACATTGTTTACTCCAATTAGTAGGAGTATTTTTTGTAATATTTTTAAAGCCCCCTCACCTATGGTCATGAAATCTGGGTAATAACCAAGGGAGTAAGGTTGCGAATACAAGGGGGCGAAATGAGTTTTCTTCGTAGGGCGACTGCGCTGATGAGGATCTCTGGAATACTCTGCTTAGCCTGCTGCCACTGTGACCCAACTTAGAAGCACTGTGTCAGTTTTATGACTGGCAGTGGAATATCTAATACTGACTTTGATAAGTACAAGTAGCATCACAAAGCTTTGAGAAAAAATAAAAGAGCATTGCCAGCATTTGGATAGATTCTAGAGGTCAGTTGTTATACACAGATTTCAATGTTATATGTAATAATGCAATTCTGTGCTTCACTTGTATGAAATTATATTTATATTATAACAAATGCGCGAGCAAAAAAATAATCAGACCAAATAATTTTATTTCACAAGCGCAATTAAATTCCTCACGTTTAAATTCAACAACCTGTCAAGTAGAACTCAGTCGCGTACATAAAGAAGCCATCTTGCATGCGAGAGCTTTGCACAAATCAGAAAGTCACATTGTACAACAAGTCAAGTAATGCAACAAAAATAACGCTGTGTGAGTCCAGGTTTACACTTATTTTTCTCCCTGGAAACAGCATGCCAATTCAAAGAGAGGCAGCTACAGGAGATTCAACAACCCTAACCCTATCAACACAATTTAAAAACTGGTATATAGGTTGAAGTCCACACTTTCAACACAAGTTGAAATGGAGACACAGTGTGGCTGTATCTTGTTGCTATTAGTTGCTTAAATTGGTCATGTGTTTTGGACATGCCGGCACATCCGTCGACCACAGAGGGTTAATTATCAACAGTTATTGTTTGCAATGCAGTAGTGGAAACACCGACAACTGTCACTGTATTACTTTAATGTTGAAGAAATATTTTAAACCAGAGGGTTCTAAGGAAGGTTCTGAAGCCTCTGCACTGTTGTCTGTAAAACTGTAGAAGCACGTGCAAAGCAGACACGCACGATGGTACCTTTTGTGGGTGCAGCTACTAAGTTCTACGTCTGTGGGTTGCTGAATTTAAATGCGAGGAATTTACCTACAATGAAATTATTTGCTTGGATCATTTTTATGCTCGCACATTTGTTATGACATAAATATGTCAGATTTATCCTTAGAATGGCTCTCTCAACCTCCAAAATGTCAAAAACAAATTCTAACAGAAGAATTCAACATTTTTTCAAAAACATGTTGAATCTCCTGTAGCTACCTCTCTTTGCTCTGAAATGGCATGCTGTTTCCAAGGGAAAAAAAGTGTAAACCTGCACATATTAGTACAGTAGCAGTATATGTGGCTATAGCCAAAAGCTATAGTTTCGAACTTTGGGGTGCTAATTGTCATCCCAGCTGCTTCACACTTGGCTGCAAACTACCTTAGCGCAAGGTCAATACAGCCAACAAAACCACATCATTTACAAAAAGCAGATATGAAATCCCGAGGCCACCAAGTTCTTTTTTGAAACTTGAATCAAAATCTCAAAGGCTGTTGCTCAGGTAAATGTATTACTTTTTAATTCCCCCCAACAGGTTCAGCCTCTATGGCCCCCTAGACACCCATGCAGATTTTCTATTAAAAATCTTTCCATTAAAACAATTAGTATGATATCAATAATAAAAAAAAAATATGATTAACATTTTTCAGTTCAGTTTTAGTGTTCTTTAAATGAGGGGAATGAGAAAAAAAAATTAGATCAGAGCTAACACATCGTTTCTGTAAAAACAAAAGCATCTCTTAGGGACCCCAAACTTTTGAACAACAGTGGGAGTTCTAGTGGATACACATGACCAGGGGTAACAGGTTACATCAAAATGTGTATCAGACATTAGATTCAGGTTTAGCTATGCTAATATGAAGTGACAACTTAAACAAATACACAATATTGTTATTTAAGTAGTGACAACAGTTTTTACATAATCTTATTAAAATGGTAACTAAAAATAGATAGAAGAAGACGACTGGCTAAAAAATGATAACATAATCATGAAAAAACAGGAACGCACACATGTTCACATTATAATTTCATTTAGTATTTTGCGCCATTAGCATAAGCAGAGTGCATTGTATAAATTTGTTGCAATTATTAAACAGAACAAAAGAAAAATAAAAAACATAGTTCGGTGCCACAGCTATGAACATATTGTAACTTATCTTTTTGCTGTTTTTTTTCCATCAGATGGCTGATGCACACCAGAAAAAAATTGAGCATGAGAAGACAGTCCTCCAGCAGACATTCATGACAGAAAAGGAAATGCTATTAAAGAAAGAGAAACTCATTGAAGATGAGAAAAAGAGGCTTGAGAGCCAGTTTGAAGAGGAAGTGAAAAAGGCCAAGGCTCTCAAAGATGAACAGGAACGCCAGAAACAGCAGATGGAGCAGGAGAAAAAGACACTCCAGGCTACCATGGATGCAGCCCTTAGTAAACAGAAAGAGGCTGAGGAAGAAATGCTTAGAAAGCAAAAAGAAATGCAAGAACTCGAGAGGCAGAGACTAGAGCAGGAAAGGATTCTGGCAGAAGAGAACCAGAAACTGCGTGAGAAGCTACAGCAGCTTGAGGATGTCCGTCACAAAGATGTTATCCATCTAACAACGATTGAGACAACAAAGACAGTTTACAATGGTCAGAATGTTGGTGATGTGGTAGATGGTATAGACAAAAAGCCAGATCTGTTGGCTTTTGATGGCATCCGTGACAAAGTACCTGCAAGCAGACTTCATGAGCTTGGTGTCTTACCAAAGAAGGAGTTTGATAAACTGAAAAATGGTGAAACCACTGTTGAAGAGTTAGGCAAGACTGACAGTCTAAGAAACATTCTCAAAGGAAAGAATGCCATTGGTGGTGTTTTGACACCCTCCAATCAAAAAATGTCAATCTATCAAGCATCAAAAGAGAAGAAAATTACTCCCGGCACAGCCATGATCCTTCTTGAAGCACAAGCAGCCACAGGTTACATGTTAGATCCAATTAAGAACCAGAAACTTTCTGTTAATGCAGCTGTCAAGGAAGGACTGATTGGCCCAGAACTGCACAACAAAATGCTTTTAGCTGAGAGGGCTGTTGTTGGCTACAAGGATCCATACACTGGTGGAAAGATCTCCGTCTTTGAAGCCATGAAAAAGGGGCTAATAGAACACGATCATGCAATCAGAGTCCTTGAGGCTCAGCTTGCTACTGGTGGCATCATTGATCCAATTAACAGTCACCGTGTGCCCACTGAAACAGCCTATAAACAAGGACACTATGATGCAGAAATGAATACGATCATGGAGAACCCATCAGATGACACAAAGGGATATTTTGACCCCAGCACTCAGGAACCTTTGACATATTCTGAGTTAATGGCAAGATGCACTACTGACCCTGAGACCAGTCTGTTACTCCTGCCAATCACAGACAAAGCTGCGCAGTGCTCTAGTATATATACAGAGGAAGAGACCAAAGATGTATTCGGCAAAACAACTGTGTCTGTACCATTTGGTAGATTCAAGGGAAAGACTGTCACGATCTGGGAGATAATCAATTCAGAATACTTTACAGAAGACCAGAAGAAGGACCTTCTCCGTCAGTACAAAACAGGCAAAATCACAATTGAAAAGATCATTAAGATTGTTATCACTGTTGCTGAGGAAAAAGAGAAGAAAAATGAAATTACCTTTGATGGTCTGAGAGCACCCGTGCCTGCTACTGACCTCCTGGAATCCAAAATCATTGATAAAGATCTGTACAACAAATTGCATAATGGCAACATGACCGTCAGTGAGGTGTCTCAAATGGAGCCTGTCCACAAAGCATTGAAGGGCACGAACTGTATTGCAGGTGTAGTCATTGACTCCTCTAAGGAGACAATGTCCTTCTATCAAGCCATGAAGAAGGACATGATGAGGCCCGGGCCTGCCTTGAACTTGCTTGAAGCCCAAGCAGGTACAGGCTACTTGGTCGACCCAGTTCACAATCAGAAGTATACCGTTGATGAAGCTGTCAAAGCAGGTGTTGTTGGTCCTGAGCTGCATGAAAAGCTTCTGTCTGCAGAAAGAGCTGTTACAGGCTACAGAGATCCATACACTGGAAAAGCTGTATCTCTATTCCAAGCAATGAAAAAAGATCTCATACCTAAAGAACAAGGACTCCGCTTACTCGATGCCCAAATGACAACTGGTGGCATCATAGATCCAGTAAAGAGCCATCGCATTCCTCATGATGTGGCTTGCAAGAGAAACTATTTTGATGATGAAATGAAGCAGGCTCTGAGAAATCCAAATGATGAAACTAAATGCTTCTTTGACCCCAACACAAAAGAAAATCTCACATACTCTCAGCTCTTTGACAGATGTGTCACTGACAAGAAAACTGGTCTGCGGGTCCTGCCTCTTTCTGATGAAGCAATCAATGCTAAGGAACAACCAGCATACACCGAAGCCCAGACCAAAGAGGCTATGACTCAGGCTACTGTAGAAGTTAACTCTGGACCATTTAAGGGCAGGAAAATGACCCTGTGGGAAATTATCAACTCTGAATACCTCACTGAGGAAGAGAGACTTGACCTGCTCAGACAGTTTAGGTCAGGAAAAATTACAATTGAAAAGATAATTAAGATTATCATCACAATTGTAGATGAGAAAGAAGCCAAGAAACAAGAACAGTCCAGCTTCAAGGGACTCAGAGCTCCTGTCCAAGCAGACTCCCTGTATGAGTCTAAAATCATTGACAAACCAACCTTTGACCTGCTTCAACAAGGCAAAACTACACCCAAGAAAGTCAGTGAAAATCCCAATGTCAGTAAATACCTCCAGGGCTCTAGTAGCATTGCTGGACTCTACCTGGAACCAACAAAAGAGAAACTCAGCATTTATCAAGCTATGAAGAAAAAGCTTCTCCGCCATAACACTGGCCTTTCACTTCTCGAGGCTCAGGCTGCAAGTGGGTTCATTGTAGATCCTGTAAGAAACCAATGCCTGTCAGTAGATGAAGCAGTAAAGTCAGGAGTTGTTGGTCCAGAGTTACATGAAAAACTCCTCTCTGCAGAAAAAGCTGTCACTGGTTACAAAGATCCATTCACAGGCAACAAAATCTCCCTCTTTGAAGCAATGCAGAAAGATCTAATCTTAAAAGAACATGCGATGCCCCTATTGGAGGCCCAGATTGTGAGTGGAGGAATTATTGACCCTGTAAAAAGCCATCGTGTCCCCACTGATGTTGCATATCAGAAGAACATTTTGAGCAGAGATATTGCCAAGACCCTCTCTGAACCATGTGATGAAAACAAAGTTTTCTCTGACCCAGAAACTGATGAGACTATAACCTACAGACAACTTAAAGACAAATGCCAAAAAGATAAAGACACAGGCCTGTACATGCTCTCACTCTCCAAGCCGCAGTCTCCAACTGTTGTAGAGAAGACATACCTCTACACAGAGGAGCAAACACAGAGTGAGCTGTCCAGTACCCAGCTTGACATTCCTATTGAGGGGCTTGCTGATAAACCCATGAATCTCTGGGATATCATGAACTCAAATTTGCTTCCAGAGCAAGAGAGGCAGAAGCTCCTAGATGAATATCGCTCTGGTAAAATCACTAAAGAGCGGATGATCATCATCATTATTGAGATCATGGAGCAAAGAGAGATCATCAGAAATGATAGTCCACTGTCATATATGACTATAAGGAGAAGGATAACTATTGAGGAGCTCTACAATGCTCGCATCATTGATTTGGAAACATACAACCTTCTTAAACAGGGCAAGAGAGACATCCGTAACATAATGGAGTTGACAAGTGTAAAGCAGTATCTTTATGGAACAGGCTGTGTCGCAGGCGTCACAACAGACTCGAGCTCCAAGCTAAGCATATACCAAGCAATGAAGAGAGGTTTTATTAAACCAGAAATAGGCCTCACTCTCCTAGAAGCCCAAGCTGCTACAGGATTCATTGTTGATCCACTGAAGAACGAAACGCTCACTGTTGATGAAGCTGTCCGTAAGGGTGTTGTTGGCCCTGAGATCCATGATAAACTTCTTTCAGCTGAAAGAGCTGTCACAGGATACAAAGATCCCTACAGTGGAAAAATCATAGCACTTTTCCAGGCCATGAAAAAGGATCTCGTTCCAGAGGATTATGCTCTCAAAATGTTGGAGGCACAAACTGCCACTGGTGGTATTATTGATCCTGAATTCCAGTTCCACCTGCCAACAGATGTCGCTATGCAAAGAGGCTATATCAACAAGGAAACCAATGAGAAACTGAATGATGATGTGAAAGGATTCATTGATCCTGTCACTGATGAGAAACTGTCATATGCACAGCTACTCAAACGATGCAAGTTGGATGGTGGATTGCGCCTGCTTTCATTGGGAGACCAGCGGCTGACATTCAAGGGTCTGAGAAAACAAATCACAATTGAGGAGTTGATTCGCTCACAAATCATTGATCAGCAGACTGTCACTGACCTGAATGAAGGTCTTGTTTCAGTAGAGGAGATTAGCAATAGGCTATCAAGGTACCTGCAGGGCACAGGCTGTATTGCTGGTGTATTTTTGGAGTCCACAAAGGAACGCCTGTCAATTTACCAGGCTATGAAGAAGAACATGATTAGGCCAGGCACTGCATTTGAACTCCTTGAGTCCCAGGCAGCCACAGGATATGTTATCGATCCAATCAAAAACCTCAAACTGACTGTCAATGAAGCAGTAAAGATGGGAATAGTAGGCCCAGAATTCAAAGACAAGCTTCTCTCTGCTGAGCGTGCAGTAACAGGATATAGAGATCCTTATACAGGCAAGACAATCTCTTTGTTCCAGGCCATGAAGAAAGGGCTTATCCTAAAAGATCATGGTATCCGTCTACTCGAAGCTCAGATTGCCACTGGCGGAATAATTGACCCAGAGGAAAGTCACCGTCTGCCAGTTGAGGTGGCTTACAACCGTGGCTTCTTCGATGAGGAAATGAATGAGATACTGACAGATCCATCTGATGATACCAAAGGCTTTTTTGATCCCAACACTGAGGAAAACCTAACCTACCTCCAGCTGATGGAGAGGTGTATCACTGATCCTGACACTGGCCTGGTGCTTCTGCTACTCAAAGAGAAGAAGCAGGAAAGAAAGACCTCTTCCAAATCCTCAGTACGTAAACGCAGAGTTGTCATTGTAGATCCAGAGACTGGCAAAGAAATGACTGTGTATGAGGCCTACCGCAAGGGGCTCATTGACCACCAAACCTACCTGGAGCTTGCTGAGCAGGAGTGTGAATGGGAAGAAATCACAATGACTTCTTCTGATGGCACTGTAAAATCCGTCATTATTGACAGGAAGTCAGGAAGACAGTATGATGTTGATGACGCTATTGCACGTGGCTTTATTGACCAGAAGGCTCTTGAAACATACCGAGCTGGAAACCTGTCCATCACAGAGTTTGCTGACTTGCTTTCTGGAAACATGGGAGGCTTCCGTTCACGATCATCCTCATTTGGTTCTACCACTGGTTCCACTTACTCCTCTTCAATGAGCCCCCTACCATCAATTAAACCACCTGCAGTCATATGGAATGACCCAACAGAGGAGACTGGCCCTGTAGCAGGAATATTAGACATTGACACATTGGAAAAAGTGTCTGTCACTGAGGCAATCCACAGAAATCTGGTAGATAACATCACTGGTCAAAGACTGTTGGAGGCCCAGGCATGTACAGGTGGAATAATTGACCCCACAAGTGGAGAGAGATACTCAACTGCAGAGGCCACAGAAAAAGGTCTTGTGGACAAAATCATGGTTGATCGTCTGAACCTGGCTCAAAAAGCATTCAATGGATTTGAAGACCCCAGAACTAAAGTGAAGATGTCTGCCTCCCAGGCGTTGAAAAAGGGCTGGCTGTATTATGAGGCTGGTCAGCGTTTCCTTGAGGTCCAATATCTAACTGGTGGACTCATTGAGCCTGATGTTGAGGGCAGGGTGTCAATAGATGAATCCATTAGGAAGGGTACGATCGATGCTCGCACTGCCCAGAAACTGAGGGATGTCAGTGCCTATTCTAAATATCTGACCTGCCCAAAAACCAAACTGAAAATCTCCTTCAAAGATGCCATGGACAAAAGCATGGTTGAGGAAGGCTCCGGCTTAAGGCTTCTGGAAGCCTCTTCACAGTCTAGCAAAGGCCTCTACAGTCCCTACAATGCTAGTGGCTCTGGATCGGCTTATGGCTCCCGGACTGGCTCAAGAACCGGATCCCGATCAGGCTCCAGGAGAGGCAGTATTGATGCTGGCTCTGGCTTCAGCATGAACTTCTCATCTTCCTCCTTTACATCTTCTTCTAGCTACAGCCGCAGATTCTAGATTTTACATATTGACTAAAAACCAGCAGTACTAATGCACTTTACAGTTGCATTTCTAACAGGAAATAAATAGTTAAAGTAACAGAAAATATAATTTATTTGTTCTTCCCTGCATGTGGCCAAAACAAGAATTGTCTAGGTTATTACTTTTTCATATAACATCAGTCGAAACATGCGCTCTAGATGTAGAGACATAACCAGGCATTGCAAAATATATAAAATATTCATATCTTCTGGTACAGATGACAAAGTGAGTTTATATTTTTCAAAGCAAAGCATGCCTTTTCTGCTGTTTGAGTTTATAGTTTTTATATAACACAATTCAAAAGATGTATACTTTATACTTTCTGAAACTAATATATACTTCCTGTATATCAAACAGAAATATTTCTTGAATATTTCATGTTTCCTTAGAAATTTTGTTTATTTTTTATCTTTTTCAACAGTACTGGTAAAGAAATACCAAATGTTAACATAATTCTAATGTTTTTAACTAAAATATTTGGATGCATTTAAAATTCCTGAATGTTTGTAAAGAGTATGCACAGAGTATGTGTTAATTTTTTAATGTTACAAATTGTCTGGGTTACTGCATTATGCACCCAGTAAATCGCAGCACAGAATACATCTGCGACACTACACAAAGAGACACTATAGGAATGCAACAAGTTCCACAATTAAATCCATGTACACTGTTCTGAAATCAGTTTTAGATCTGTCATTACTTTGCTTTTACACCCATTTATATTCAGTATGTGTTTTCATCTTTTGAGTTAACTGCACCATTGTTTTACACACTGCTCATAACCATCATCACTCAAGTGCTCCCACTAAATCCCAAGATGATGTCAGACTCGATCCCGATCCCCTCCACAGACCTGCTCCTGTTATTTTGATTCTTGTAAGTTGAATTTATTATTTCTATTTGTTTTTCTTTCGTTGCCCATTTTCTTCTGTTTGTTTTGTTCACAACTAATAGCCAGTCCCAAACACTGCCTTTGGTGTCATTTCACTCGTCAACTTTCTCTGTTCATTCTCATTATTATTGTTTTTCACCATCTTCCTTGTTTTTTCACAGCTGCCTCAGTCACTCAGAATCCAACATCTGGTCACATGTACTCAACTGGCTGGAGAATACGATCTTCTAACCTTGGATGGATCTGTGAGTCCATGCCAGCCTCATGCTGTAACACAGGTACAGAGCATAATTGCATCATTGTTTTTCAAAGATTAAGCTTTGTTTCGTCAAGATTTGTTTTGCAGTATTCATTTCATTGCTTTCTTTTTAATTTCTCGCTGCATTGTTTGGTTTATTTTGATTACATAGTTTTTTTTCTTTTGCTTCTAGATACCATTGAGTATGTCCTTTCTTCCATTGTACATCACTGTTGAAGGAAGCTGAGGCTGAGTCAACATCATCTTGGGAAGCCTTTCTAGGAACACTTCATTTATTACCATTTGCCATGTATTTATTACTTGAATGCTAATACTGATATTTATGTTATATCCTGGCATTTTTAGAGAAAAGCCACTCAGAATAAAAACATTTATGTGTACATTTCAATCGAGATAATACATCAAGACTTTTTTGCTATTCCTGACTACATATCCAGTTCAACTGAAGTGCCTATGAAAGTAATTTGGAGAACTGAGATATTGATTCAGCACCACATTGCATGAATTTATGTTTTTTCAAATTAATTCCTTTCTTTTGCCTTTTTTTTTTTTTTTGCTGCAAATTTCCTTTTTTGCAGATTCAAAGACAGCACAAAGAATAATTGTGCTTACAGTTATTTTCTCAAATGACCTATTTCTGTTATGCATCTTTAAAGTTTTACTGCTGTAAATCTTTTTGTTTTCATGATGGTTTTGATATTATGAATGTCTTGCATGTTTTACTAACTTTTTAAAGGATATTGGGGGGGAAAATGTCAGTGTAAAATAAAAGCAACTTCAGTAAGTGTTAAGTGTGCCAATTTAAGTTTCAGCAATATATAAAACGACAAACTAACTGGTTGGATTTTGTTATGGGGCAGATGTTGCTTCAGCGACATGGAAAAAAATCCTCTTGTATGTGAACTTAACACTATGTTGTAAATAAACCTGCTCTGAAGAAGCATTCTTGTCATTTGTATATCAGTACCCATGCATTCAAAGTTTTTTAAGAGTACTTTTTCACTGCTTCTGCCTCAGTTTACATTAATATAAATACTACGTTAATATTTGATTAAATAAGTATGTATTCTATATAGAACAATTGCTTTAATACGCCTGTAGATGTGATATAATACTATTACCTGAAACAAGTACCTTATCACTGATAGAAGAGAAGAAAAAAATAAATAACAGTCAACCACATGAGGGCAGTGTTAGACAGACCTACTTTCTGCAAGGAAGCAGCTCAGTCAGGTGAAAGCGCCACAGGTCCAACTCCTGCTCTGCCCTAAACCCACTGTTTATTCTGTTTATCACATAAGTGAGTTTCTGTCATTAGGCATTTCACGACAAATTACAGTCAATTTTCTATACAATTTCTATTTTTCTAGCTTTTCATAAATCAGAGTGAAAAGACCCCGGAATGGGGTTTCTGAATTCAGGGTATGCATGTTTGTTTACACCCAAAGTCCTTCACAATACATGCATACAGATGTTTGCTCTGTGTGCCAACATTAGCCAGTGGGTTTGATGGAAGAGCCTGCCAACAGAAGCTCCGGGGCATTCACCACCCTGAATTCTTCACTTAGCTCCCTTGACTACTCTGAATTGACCCCTTCTCTCCCAACTCTCCCTGCGTTTGATGAGCGGGAGGTAAGCACACAGAGAGAAATAAAACCCACTGTATACAGAATGCTATAAAATAATGAATTGCTCCATTAACAGTCTCAGCTAAGGCAGAGAGACTGGAACAGGGATCATTTTGTATATTTTACCCACTGGTTTCTTGCAGGATAAAGGCTGCTACTTGTCTGGATCACCGGGAGCTACTTCACAGGATCAGAGCTATGGGTATGCTACTGTAAAAGAATTTAAAAGCAAAAGGAATGAATGAAATACTCTGGATCACAACAGATAACAATCTAGGCACATTTTTAAAAAAAAAAAGAATGACTGCCAGATTGACAGCGGCCACCAACAGCCTGTGAAAACAGTCATTTGTAGCAGCTTTATGGACCAGTGCATCTCCATTTGTCACAGACACAAAGACAGGGTCTTGAATTGTGTAGTAAGCACAAAGTGTAAAGCATCTGATTGGAACATAGTTAAACAAGAAAACCAGAGTTCCAGCCCAGCAGACAGAGAGCACATGCCTTCCTAATGATCTATTTTGGAAAGTTTTAAAACCAAGAAATCCCGATACTATATCTGTGTAGCTGTAATTTCATTATAATAACAGTAACACATAAGTAGCAATAAAATGATAAGCCACAAACAGCAGTGTATTGTGTCACTATCAGGATATAGCAAAAATGAATACTGTTATTAGCATGAAAAGGTATAACCAACCAAGACAGGCCATCAGTTCACACACACCAGTAAAAGTAGTCATAAAACTGCAAAAAAAAGAAAGAAAAAAAAAAAAGATCTGGCAGGTATGTATATGAATATTTAAATATTACCAATGAATAACTGTATTTACTTATGAATATTAATGATGTTAGCTGTTTGAGTGCCATGTTTGCAATCATTTAGTTCATTTAGTACAATCCTTACGTGCATGATTCTAAATTACAGTGGTAATAGTATTTGACTAAAATGTGATCAATGCAACTTTTTCTCCCGTTCTTCTCTGATTCAGCAGGGAAATAGAGGGCATGAGCCAATGGCAGTGTGAATTCAGGGGTCAAATCAGAGCACTGAGACAGTGGCTCAAGAGCATGGAGATGAGGCTACCTCCTCTGGACCCCAGGGTCAGTTTGCTTTACTGTGTGTGTGTCGGCCTGCATGCTGTTGCCTGCATTCTAAAGTTCATCGTATGACACGGGCTAGTGAAAAAATGCACCTCTGCGTATGTTTGTACTGTGTTAATATCCCAGGGAGTTGAACACTGTGATGCTCATTAGATGCCACTGGTGTCTCACAGATAGTGAAGCAAGTAGGTTCACTTCTGGGAGCTCTGTGCTGAGCACCAAAAATGTGTAACTGCACAATAGCATTTAAATGTAATGTATAGTGACCATTCGCAGGTCTGAAGGACACCTTGTATGTAACTTTGAGACATCAGTGACAAAAGAGCAGCATTTGATTTCCAGGGATGAAGAAAAAAAGAGGTGTTTGGCACTTTTATAAAGGGGAAAAATAGTATATTTAATTAATTGATGTTGTTATTAAAATCTGTAGCATCTTTGAGCTTCCTGCCAAGCAAGTCTACATAATTAAAATCCATCTGTCGTGCCTCTGCTTCCTTTTCTCTCTCCCTGACTCCCTGTTTATGCCAGCTACAGTACTTTTACAAAAATATATTTTGGATTCCATTTTTAATCACACATGAAAATAATTCAGCAATGCTACTTTATTATCAGGTCACAAGATTAGAAAAAAATTCTACTCTCATTCAACTGTCATTTATTAGTTCAGTGCAGTTTGAGCTGCACTAATCTCTCCCTGCTAAGTGATTGCTATGACAATGCTAATTTTTAGCAATTATGCTTACGAAGGGTATTGTAATTTTGTTAGCATATTAGCATGCACATGAACAAGAAATACAAGGTGAGGACTTTGATTTCATTGCTCAAGAAGAGACACCTGTGGAAATCAAATAAATTTATCTTTTGTCCTGCCTCCCTCTCGGCACCCCCAACCAATCACGGCAGACGGCTGCCCCTCCCTGAGCCGGGTTCTGCAGGAGGTTTCCTCCTGTTAAAACTGTTAAAAGGGGTTTTTCCTCCTCACTGTCGCCAAGTGCTTGCTCATAGAGGGTCATTTGATTGTTGGGGTTTTCTCTGTTTTATTCTACGGTTTTTACTTTACAATATAAAGCACCTCATGCTATATAAATATAATTGTATTAGATTAATAAATAATAATAAAACAATAATAATAATTAATAAATTGAAGTTGTAGTGGCCGGCAACTACGTGAGTAGGCAGAAAATGAGAGATTCAGTTCTGTCCATACTTACACAAGCAATCAACTCCTCCCAGGGTCAGAGAGACACTCCCGTGCATGAACATCATTTTTATTGTTTATCACTATCAATTGTGTTGTCACTCAATGTTGTGCCCTATTCCCTCATTATTGTCTATCACTCTCATGTAATGTCACCCTGTCTTTATGTCTTCTACTTCAGCTGCTCAATTTCCTAATGGAGATTAGGCTCCGTTTTAACAATAGTATACTGGATCCTGTAAACGATGTGGAGACTAAGAGAGCAAAGAAATCAAAGGGAAGCTAAACCAATGACTCATGCAAGTCACTATACTGAGACCTTTGAGTGTACTGAAAGAGAGGAGCAGGAGTGTGGAAGTTTGTCAAAATACTCAGAGGGCCACTGAGGTGGTCCTCGTCCCCTCCTGCAGAGAGACTTCTTTAGACCACAGGAGGACAGAGGGGCTGGGGAATCAGACCCTATTGTGCCTGGCCTGGACAACCAGGCTAGAGAAGTGCTTGGCACTGGAGGCCCTCTGCACACATGAGCGAACACATTGAAAAGACATCAGACTCAGATGGGAGGAAGAGGCAAGGGGGCAGGAAAAAAAGAAAAGAAAGGAAAGCAGGATTTTTACGGTAAAAGCATTCAGATCTAACTAAGTGGGCATTTACTGAACACAATTAGATTTAGTCATACAACCAAATTTTTTACAAATATTTATAAATGCAACTTGTCGCAACCGAACCCAGTTACAGTTAGCCAGTTACAACCAGGCTTACTAACTGGGTTACTGGTGATTGAGAAAATTGCAAGATAATAATCAAAAAACCAAACAAGTATTAGAAAAATGCAGGTCATAGTGGAATGCCATTTTGCTCTTCAAATGTTGGATGCTCTCTTGCTTTTTTCGATAAATGTTAATGCTATTAAAATGTAAGGGTTTCCTTTCAGTCTAACTGCCCATAAAGTTTGTCATGTTTCCATCAACTGTTACTTTTTAGTCAAATTACTTCAGTTTTATACAACTATAACAGACCATGTATGGCTAAACTCTAAATGTGAATCTAAATTTGCTAATTTACTATTTCTGCTCGTCTCACAGCATTTTGTGCTTTATTGGCACTTAAATAATTAATTCAGCTTTGAATAAAGGAACATTTTCATTTTGGTTACCCTATTGTCCAGTAAATGAAAGCTATCCCTGCTCATAACATTAACATATTACGACTCTGTGGGGTACAAGGAAGGCACGGTAATATTTCATGTGATTATTCCCAGTGAGGGGTGACTGCACCTTTTCAGTCATCGGTGAATCGGTTGCACACAAGGATTAAGAGGTGTTTGATGTTTTGATTGATTTAGTCTGGGCATGGGTTTCACAGTCCTGACTGAATTTTCAAGGCATTGATTAACTGAAAAGGAACAGAATAAACCTGTACGTATATCTTTTCTTTTTTAATACCCTTTTTTAAAACAGAAGCTCTTTTTAGTTATTCATTCTTCAGACATTTTACATTTTGTGTCTGGAAGCGGCTACTGTTTCCTTGGGGACCAACGTCAAAGATACGGCGCCACATCTTATCGCATAGCTGGAAGGTTTTGGCGAGCTTCAGCCTTTTTTATTTTTCATACTTCCAATGGCTGAGACATAGCTTGCATTATTTATATTAATGTAGAGCATGAATTTTATACATATCTGGATTTAAAATGATTAAAAATAAACAAATACAATTGCAATTGAAATACAAAAACACAAACATTACTTTAGGAAATATTACAGATCAGAAAAAGGAAAAAACATAAAGACATCCCGTGTACGCTTCACAATCTGCAGAGCAGACATCAAGAGTTACTGGCCGTCCATGACAAAGTAAAACAAACAAAAAATGACAAGGAAAAGAAAGTTTGAGAAGGAAAATATGAAGAACTGGAAGAAAAGCATGAGGAAAAGCAACAAAAATGAGAAAAACTGGAGAAAAAGTGTAAAAACCTTGAGGTGCAGCATGAAGAGCTTTTCCGAGAGATGACAAAGCTCACAGCACAGAACAAAGATCTGCAGGAAGTGTGCCTGAAAAAGAAGAAAAAGCACTTCAAGTTTTTCCAGAAGAAAGACTCTGCTTCTACAATTCAGCCTGGACAAGAGTTGCCCAACAGGGGCAAATCATACAATAAATGACGCAAATAAATTCACGGTGCTTCAGGGTCTTATTCAATCTCAGTGTTGTTTAGAAAACCCAAAGACACAAGAAAGAAGCATCATTCAGATTAGCCGCATATTAACTTAAAATCTGATGCAGCCGTCCAACACAATCTCAGTCTCCATGTCTTCTCCAGGGAAAATAATAATTTAATCTTCAAAAGGAAACATAGTGAAGCTTTAGTCTGGACCCCAGCGAGAGAAATAAATAAAGGAGTGAAATAAAGGAGTGTCTTTTATCTGTACCATTCCTTTATCATACTGCATCCGACCACAGACCTTTGTCATGGTAATGCTGTTAGTCTGCTGCACTGCTGGTTCCAGTCTGGCCTGAGGGACTTGTTAGTTAGCAGCATGAATAAGGACATCCCTTGGCATCCCCTCCGCCACAATACAGACCCTTCTCCAAAGCAGAGGAGAGAGTTACACACCTGCTCCTTAACACAAAACAAGCAATGAAGCATCTTACTCTGTTTTCCCATGAACTCTCAATTACACCTTAAGCTTTAAATTGGACACTGTAAATCATGAATGTATTAAAAATCTAAATGGAATTTGTGCATCTGTTTCTTACAGTCCAGAGAAACCTGAACATAGTTGGTAGTAGTATTTTGGCAGTCGTAACAAGTTATTTGCTAACATTGCAATAATACTGATGTCATGATCAGGCTGTGTGCAGGCAGAATGAGGACCCAAACGCAAACTCACGGGAAAACAGGACTGAACTCAAAATACAGCTTTATTGCTGACAAAAGATAACGGCGATACAAAATAATATGAAACTGAACTGGGAAGTACTAAGGAACTGACTTACGAGGAAACACACAGAAGGGCACACAGTCATGAGGGAGAACGCGACACTGAACTGAGGGAGATGTGGCCATAAATGCACAGAGGGTAAACGAGGGAAGTGGGAGCACATGGGGAACACAGCTGACACAGATAATCGTAATGAGACAGGGCAGGGGTGAACACAACATGACGCATACTGACGAGAGACTGTCAAAGTAAAACAGGAAGTACACAGAGGTTCAGACAGGAGGAGAGAGCACGGACATAACGGAAAACATGGAATAAAACACAAGGAGGGGAAACAAGGGTTCACAGATACATAAAGGGGCACACAGGAGGTAACCAAATAAGGAACATCTTAACTAAACAACCTAGGAACCAAGGCATAAATAGAGAACAAAATACAAAACACACAAAAACTAAGAATACTGGGCCAACATGGCCCAGGACCATGACAACTGAGCCCAACCAGAGATATGCAAGTGTAAAAAATTGTTTTTTTAAATGGATTAATACTTCTTTGGGAACACCACAGCAGATCATTCTCTACCTCTTTTTACTCTGTCCGACTCACAGGATGATTAATCTGAACTGCATGCTTATCTGAACTTGTAAGTTATAGAATTAATTAAGTGGCAAAATTTCCAATCTGTTTAACAAGACAGAAACTGAATGTAATTTCATACACTTCTCCGTCCACTTTGCCTTACCTGCACTTTTTCTCACCTCTCTTCTGAACCTATAATACCACTTTAAGAGCAAGTTGATTAACGTGTTAATGAAATTATTAGCACAATCGCTGCACTTTCTACATTTCTCTTTACATATATCACCGTAGAAATAATTTTACCCACTTTAAAAATGAAAACGCACCAGAGAGGCTGAAAACCGCAGTCGCAGCGATGGTAATTTCAACTTTCCTTTTGTACGGTGGCAGAACAAAATGTGACTGACATGTCAAAGTGACAACGCTTTGTCAATAAAGGTTAAGGTCAAAAGTTCTTCTCTCCATCACCCCCCCAGTCCATGCTGATGAGATAAAGACACTTTGTGTTTTAAAGGTCTCTGGTTTCGCTCAGACTTTGGCAGATTCTGCATCCCAACTAAACCCCGTGAGGATGACTTCAAAACAAACTCAGGAAAGGCAGTGAGAGATCAGAACCTATTATCCGCTCCTCTCTGTCCCTGACAGCTTGCAAACAGTAACCCTCCTCTGACGCTGTCATAACCTTTAGGAAAGACGAGGCTTGTTGCCGAAAAGGCAAACGGATAATCGATTAGGCTCAGATGGCTGTGAAGTAAATTTGTTTATTTTAACTTGAATCTTATTTTGAAAACAATTTGATGTTCTTTTTGTTCTCGTAGCGCATCTAATTCATTTTCATCTTATTGCACTTTGGGTAATCACGTCGATTACAGACTTTTTGTCCACAGCAGTATGGGGTCTCTTCTTTTACTGCCCATGCTTTCCTGTTCTCAGTATAAAATGCAGACTTATGGCTTTAAATTTTCTCCTCCTGGCAGCGATTGAATCAAATGCATACTTGATGATGTGGCTGAACTCCTCTATCCTCGAGTGGCTGAATCCTTCTCTCACCCACGGGTGTGATTTCCAGTATCCAGGCAGCCCAGTAGGGCCCAAGCAACCCAGCAGGAAAACCCATCAGCTTTTCATCCACTTTTCTTGGAAAGGACCTCTTTGGTGATAAATGACAGTGTGTGTGTGCTGAATAGTGCTTCTGGTTTGACCCTCAAAAGGGACCTTCTCTTTTTTTCATTTCTTGTGAAGAGGGCTAATTACCATGTTCTGTAGAAGAGCTATTGAGGTCTTATTTAATTTGAAGGCAGCAGAGAGGATGAGATAGGGGAGGAGGGGGGAAAACAAGCCTGTAAAATTAATCTTTTCTCTCAGGTCCTTTGGCACATGGGATCTGTGATCAAATTTAGGCTCCCACTGGACACTAATTTGATATCACATTAATTTGGGCTTTACTCAATTTTCAAACCTGCGTCCACTCCATTATCACATGCATTTTGGGAATCTGGATTCTGCAGAAGGAAAAATGAGATGATTTCACTACAGTTTCACCAGCTTATTGCATCATTGCATAGCTCAAAGTGCCAGGAGCTCTTTAACCACACCAGCCTTCTTTTTGAGAACTATTTGAAGCTCTATGTGCACCTACTGTGAAATGGAGAGGGGAGATTTTGGCAAAGTATTTAATTAGTACTGAGGGGACTGGAGGATGGTGAAAGCAGGGATCAGGTGTCATGGATTTACAACAATGTCTTCCTGGCAAAGTAGTGCCCCTTTACTGCCAGCTCCTTTCAGAAAAGAAGAAAGGGGGGACGGGGAATGTGGGACTTACTTTCTCATTAAGCAGCTAAAGACAAAAGCTCTCAAAGTGACCTAAGGAAACAGCTATCAATGAATGTGTGGATCTTTTACTGCTAAACCATCAGCTAAAGGTGTTCATGGTATGTGACTGCTTTCTGTATTACTGTACATTTCCAGGGGTGTGTAATACAGAAAGCCTTTTGTCATATAAGACAAGACAGCGAACCTTTGAATCTGCACTGGAGTGTTCAGAGGTTAAATAACTTGACCTTCAGAGGTCATTCTATTCAATTAAGCCACTCTCTCACTGGCCACAGTGACAGGCTTTTTTTCAGTTTTTTCCCTCTATGACATCGTCTACTTCTTTCCTTTTTTTTCAAACACCAGTTGCATAAATTTAAGTTGTAGAGGGCTGGGGGTCAGAAGTGGGGCACTGTTGTAGAAGTTGAGGATCACCGAAAACCTGAAACACATTCAAAGCAGATTAAACAGCCTATTTTTACCATCACAAGACTCTTCATGTGTCATTAACACAGGAAGGTCTTGAATGCTGTTGAGCACAATAGAACAATGACTGTTTAACCAAAATTTCACTATGAAAGATTTTAGTAACAGAATATAGCCGTGTTAGCTGTCAGAAGACAGAGGGACAGAATCCTACTGTTAGTCATAGCTCAACCTCACCACATCCACTTTTAATAGACCCAACAGAGCAGTTTCACATTATATGTTTTAATGGCACGTTTTAGGTTATTTACCCATGGGGTCGCCACAGTGGATGGCTCTCCCTGTTTCATTTACCACAGATTTTACACCGGATGCCCTTCCTGATGCAATCCTCCCATTTATCTGGGCTTTGGGACCAGCACTACGAGTAGACTAGCTTGTGACACTCCCCATATCCTGGCTATGTGGCTCCTTCCGGTCTTGAATCAGGAACATATTATTACTGTATATGATGTAGTAATGTTATCAAACAGCTTATATACTACCAACTATTGGTCAGTCCATGCTACATCTCACAAGATATTTCTAAAGATATTCGTTACCTCCATTAATATGGATGAATCCTCATGGTGATTTTCATACTTTTGCGTTGGGTCCAGATGACCTTTTTTTGGTTTTTGGTTTTGTGGGGGTATTTAATAAGTACTGAATTAATTTAGGAAGAAGAAAATAGTGATTGCGCCTGGCTTGATTGACAAAATCTCAGCAAAAACAGAAATATTTCCAGCATCTACAATAATTGTTAGTTATCATGGTTATTAGCATGTTAAATAAAGGCTAAGATGCTGAAGCTGTTAGCATATGATAACATTTAGCAGAAATTAACATTATTTAGACCGCTGGTTTAACTCTAGACCAGTTTTGTGTTGTCTGGTGTTTAGTGTAAAGTGAAAGTAGATTATCAAAAACGGTAATCTTGGGCCGAGCAATGAGTTTCATTTTAAAGGGATAAAAAAAAGTATATTGTTTATTTTAATCGATTGTAACTCTTTGTTAACGGAGTTACGTTGTCGTTCTGAGACACAAACTGAATAAACCAGGACTCGGCGCACATCTCATGCAAACAAAGTTTACATTGACAGCTTCCAAGACATTTCTACTCACGTATAACGCAGTAGGCACTTCACACGAGAACAATTGATATCGATTTTATGATATAAGTACCTGTTCAGTGAATGCACATTAACATTCCTGCTGCTGTTAAGATATTGCAGTTCATGGCAACACTGGCTGAGAAGTGTGCAGGCTGAAGAAGGCAGCAGGCTGAGTGGCAGGTATCTACATGTACGACTGAGTGGATGTGTACAGGCGAAACAGAGTGAAAAAGAGTGTGTGTGCAAGGTGCATGCATGTGTGCATTTGGAGAATTAGTCAGTTGTTTGATTGTTTGGTTGGCTGGAGAAAGATAGAAGGAAAAATGATAAAGAGGGCAGAGCTTGGCCTTGTTACTAAGGTACTCGCATAAATGCATGTGTTTATGTATCCCGCCTTCACATCATTTCCAGACATTTTTTGGCGTTACCTATGGCATTGGTCATGTTTGAAGCAATACCAGAAATGTGTTAAAACATGGTTGCCCAGATTATTCACCTTAAATGATAAGGATGTATTTTTGTAATGGCGTTGGCATACATAATGCTTGGTGTATTGCATTTCTAAGGCAAATTTGTGACTTCCTTAAATGGGGCATGATAGAATTTCACCATAGGGGTCTTTCCTTGCTTTCCCATGCCAAAAGCATAGAAAAGACTCTGTATTATCTTCCCGTTGCTCTCTATTTTGTGTTTGCTTCCAGCCTCTTTGTTTACAGGGTTGAGTTGCAGTGGCTGGAAGTGAGTTGAAAAGTAATCTGAGATGTTTTACAGTAATTAGTTGTCTTTGCTGCTGCTGTGGAGACTGCTGCACTGCCTCAGAATGGGGAATCGGGGACTGCAAGGGGGTTGGGGTGAATGTGTAAGTGGGTGGATGGCAGGGTGGGTGTGGGTCCCTTCTTTTGTAGCCTGCATTACTCTCCCTCGCCGTCGAGAGAGGGAATGGGCCGAGGCAGCTGTCACTTACCATGTGAATGTTTCAAGGGCGACCCAGGGGTCTTTAGAAAACTCTCCTTTTTTTTGCCCCCCACCCCATTTTTCATGAAGAAGCAGCATGGAGTTTCTGAGCCACAGTCGGACCCAGAGGAGGGGCTTTGTTGGATGAGAAGGGGGAGAGTGAGAGAGAAAAAATAAGCCTGGGGAAGGTAAAGGGGGCACTTTGCTGCCAGGCTGCCCGGTACAGGAGCAACCTGAGCATCAGCAGCACTGGTGGGAATAGCGCTGCCACGCCGTTATATGGAACTGGCACAATTTGACCTCAATGTGAAAACTGCTCTTGGCTGGGAACTGTGGGAGTTCAACTGAGCCGTTGGAATACATTGTCTCCATCTGGGCGCACTATCCCATCGGTGGCGTTAACAAGGAAAGAATTCCTCCATCGCAGCTCCCACAACAAAGAAGAAAGGGAGAGGAGCAGAGCTGGTGGGAGGAGAAGTGAAGTGACGGGAGGGGAGGGGAGGGGAGGGGAAGGGTGCACTGTGAAGGGAGAGGAGGGCATTGTTTGCCTGTGACTGTGGGCAACGGAAAAGCATGAGTTATCAGGACATGTGTGAGTGTGTTTAGAAAGTGTGTTTGTATGCGAGCATGTGTGAATGAGTGCACTTGATTGAGTGTGAGCTGGAGGGAGCATGCATGTGTATGCGTTCGGGGAGCCTTCAGTTCAGGATGTTGGAGGTGGGAGGCCATTCAATGGATGCTCAAACAAAGCTGGATTTTTTTTCTATCTTTGTCTTCTTTTTGAACGGTGATTGAGGAGTAGCTGGATTCCTTTACTCATGCTGTTGGGCTCAACTGTGCTTCGGGGTAAGTGTAATTCACGTAAGCTTCTAACCGCCAAAACTGCCACTAAGTCAGGGCTGGCCTAGAGAGACTTTGGTTTTGCACTTTGCCGGTCAGGGATTAAACTAAGAGGTCGTAGCAGTGAGAGATCCAACTGAAGGATTTTCTGCATTTACTCAGTTCAAGAGGCAATAAAATATTCCAAAGCATCAATATGAATGGATCATTCAAATGTAAGTACATAAGTGTATTTTATTTAGTTCAGCTATATATTCTTTGTGAACAGTCTCTCAATTCCTTGTATGGAGACATGCCCCTTTTACAACAGCTACAACTAGCACATTGTATTTTATATAGTAGTGCTGTATTGCACATTTAGAGGACAGTGTGCAACCTTGTACAATATCCACCCTAAAATGTTATGAGTCTCATGGGTGAATGCACAGCTGCCATCCGTGATTAGGGACCACTACAATGATTACTACTTCAGGACCTCCCTCAACAGAAACCAGCACACAACAGTGACACAACATTAAGGCTCTACTGTTCTGATTGATGATTATTGTTCGCCACTAATTACCAGTCCACTCGTATCGAGCTTATTACACCAAATCAGTGTATAAATATGATGAAAAACATACAATACAAATATCCTCTATATGGTATTTTAGATGCTCATAATGCATACACACATATAAATGAGTATTACTAATTTTGATGTTCGTGTTTTTATACTATATACAAGTCCCTATACTATAGTCATAATCCATTTCATCAGGAAATGGACTGCGGTCGTGTATCATAAATCACAGCTGAGAGCAGAGAAAGGGCCATTTGAATTAAGGGCCATTTTAAAGGTGGTTAAGTGATGGGATGGTTAGGTCAATATCAGTTAAATAGTAGAGTGGCTCTCTGGTTGCCTGGCTCCCTTTCAACTACCATTGTGCAAAAAGGTGAGAGGTGTATATCAGATCCAGGGATTCTGAGAAGGGATTCTTTCATGAAATAATGTAGGTCACTGTGTTAGTACATGTCCTCCTTAAAAACTGAATGATTATTGTTTTTTTCACTCTATATCAGGTCTAAAGGGTCAAGGCAACATAATGAGAATAAGAATACATAAGCCTGTGTATTTCAAACAGAATCTCCTTTTTACTGTAGCATGTGATGAAAGTGGTCCTCAGCATATCCTCACACAGTGTGCTGTGAGATCACTGTAAGAGCAGCCGTGTAGTTTAGTAAACGACCACACATGTGGTGCGGTAACCAGAGAAGGCACACCCTCTCTGCTGAATTGTTAACCCATATGGACAGAGCCACAGACACTCTCTCGCTTCCTCGGGAGACTGCTGGGCAGTGATCTGGGCTAACTGGGTAATCATTGATCTTGAGGCCGGGGCTTTGTCTGGGCACTACTCTCTGATCTGACTGTGTACTCCCCTGTGGTTTCTTAACTGCATCATCTGCTCAGCAGAAACATGCATGACGTAGGTAATTGCTAGCTTAATGCACATGGAGGCATCATACCAACATAGGTCATATTTAGATTCCCATCCAGTTAAACACTGTCAGATTTCATCTTACTACAGTGATCAAGCATATGTAACTTTAGCTCCTTTATGGGTGGGCCAATTTGAATGAAACTTTTCACAAACATCGTCACACATACAGCTATATATATATAATAAATAAGAATTGAGTCAAACAAAAAAGGAGAACCAAATGAAGGACTTTAAAAAGCCCGCCTAAGGCAGATCTGATTTAAATTTTGACAGTAGAGAGAAGTTCTCCTTGGCTGTAGACTTTTTTGTCTAAGAAGCTGCAAAAATAAAGAAGCTGCATCTTCAGCATATTTTTTAGCAATCGATTATGGCTGTAATATACAGAATAACTGTCTATCTTTATAGCACTGTACATCCACATCCTCCGCATTCTCAGTAGTTTGAGGAGCCAACATCCCAATTTCCTCTTTGATGACCCATAGAGGCCCCCCACAGATCTTTAGTCACCAAGCATGACCTGAAATGACCTGTAATAATTCTGAATGGACCAGTCCAATCATGACTCAGAGGCAGGACCTAACGTCAACAGCACCCCTCCCTGTGCTACCCTGATGGGCTCACCTCAGCTCCACTAGACCGAGATAATTACTCTCACCTTTAACCTTCCTGTTAAAACAATGAAGGCTCTGAGCTGAGGGACAGGCAGACAGGCTAACACCGTAAAACTGTTGTAACAGTAGTTTTGATCAGGTTAGATGGTGATCAGATCATTTTTGGATTCAGAAATCTGTAGTAGTAGTGTGGTAATAGGAGAGAGTCAGGCTTTAGCTGGTGACCTTTATGGAAAACTATCAGTCTGTGTAATAACAGTGTATACTGTAAGGTATGCTACTGATTGGTGTCTGTTACACCAACAACTCCCCCACTACTCTCATGCTGCTTAGTTTTCCTGCACCTCCTCTTGTTGTCACCCTCTAGAAAGGCGATGTCTGCGTGTTAATGGCTGTCATATTTGATCAGATCCTTAGCGGCTTTCCCAGGACTGGTCCAGGCTGAGTTACAGAAAGCGCTGGCTGATTGCCACTGCTTTTTCTGTGCCAGGCTCAACAGTGGGATCCTCGACAAGCCTGTCACATTGATTTCTAAGCCCAGAATATTTCGGTTGGTGATGTGACATAGAGGGGAGTGCGTGTGTTTGCGGGTGTTTATGTGAAATCTAGACAAAGGGATGGGGAGTATCCTGGCCAAGTATCTCTGATGCATTTTCCTATGGTCCTTCAGTGCCAAGACAAGGGCAACACTGGCAAAGAAATGTAGCAAATGGAGAATGTGAGACACTGATTTACTTTATTTGTTAGCAGTTTTCTGGACGTGTAAGCTATGCAAGGAGTAACTCGTGCCTTTGAAACTGGGAAGCTATGCTTTTAAAAGAAGTATTATTTTGTTGATTCACAAAACGAGCAATTATTCATTGCATGATGACCCCCTTGTCTTATTTTAGGTAGCTGAAGAAACTCCCGCATGCATGGCCGCTGGCCCTTACCTGACCTATTACCTCATTAGCCACTGGGCTGAAGGATTATGGGCAACCTCATCAGCCGGCCCAGCTGCTTGGGCCAGAAGTCCAAGCATGTCAGGTCAGATGAGGACTTTCTGAAGGAGTGCTACCAACGAAGAAAAGAGTGGCAGCCCGCAGAGCAACATGGGGAGGCCAAAAAGGAAGAGACTGTCAAAGACAAAGCCAACGATCATGCGAGCAAGGAAAGAGAGGTGGAGAGTTACAAGGAACCCCAGGAAATTGATCTTAAAAGGGAGCAGGGAGCTGAAACTCCCATTTCAGATAAACCCCTTCACAGCTCTCCTGCGTCAACAATCAGGAGTACCAGTACTCTAGAAAATGCTTGGCAAGGCAGCCCGTCTCCCATAAAAACCTCTCGAAATGGCACGCTGACAAGGAGGACAGTGCCTCCTGAGTTCACCAGATCACCTCTGGCTCACCCAGAGAAAACCGCTGCAGAGAGGAGGGCCAGCTTCCAGAGGAGAGACTCTAGAGAAGGAAGCCCCTGGTCCTGGAAGAATGTGGCATCACGTGAGGTCACAGAAGTGACAGAGGTGACAGAGACAACTGTAACAGAAATTGTGGAAGTGACAGAGTATCCACCAGGAGATAAAGGAGGGAACCCGATTGTCACCAGAACCGTGAGAGTCTTGAATGGTGTCGCGGAGGAACTTGCAGAGGTTGAAAAAAACACGACTCTCAAATATGAGAAGTTGTACCTGGTTTTCTTTTCACTCTTTCCATTATTCTTTCTATCCTAGAACTCTCTCTGTCTGTACAAGCAATATGTTTTTTGGGTATTTCTATATCAAAATTTTTATGAATTGACAAAACACTAGGATTGTCTTTACTTTTCAGCTCCAAAGTTCAAGCTCAGATCAGGATCCCACCCTGGATAAATGGAGGGTAGGTTTTACCCATATCATATTTCTGTTGTAGTTAAGCCGATTATATTTCAGGTGAAACAACCTTGTTTTAAAGAAAACATTTTTTATTCACAGTTAAGAAATTGATACTGATATGTTGTGGTCTTTTGTCAAGGGAACAAGATCTGCCTTGGCACTAAAGGATGTTTCTACAGATTCTGAAACATTTCTCCAAAACCTGGAAGCTTTGCTTAAATGGGTCAAAGAAATAGAGGAGCTCACAGCAAATCAGAAACCCCCATCATCAGAGGTGAAAGTGGTGAAAGCACAGCTCCAAGAACAAAAGGTTTGTTATGTTCAACATCGCATCGTAGTTTCATGTTTCCACTGAGTTCTGCAGTGTGCAAAAAGAATTACCTATAGGAAGATGTCCTGAATCCATGGAAAATGCTCTAGTGCTTCATTTTTAAGGTAAATCTGCTCTATTCAGCAGTGAATGGGTGGTGTTTATCACCACAATGAGCTTCAGTAAGTCTTTGTCTACATGTCCTGGGGGCATATAAAAGCAGGGAAGTCTCTCACCTTTCAGCGGCAGTCACACCCATTGTGCGCTCTTTGGAGGAGGTGAAACCTGTCTGGTTCTTGATAATGTAGGTTTGTGAAACAGGACTCCCCCCTCACTGACTGGCACAAAAACAGGAAGAAAAACAAAAAAAGACTTTGAGAAATATTAACATTAGGTGCAAGCAATGTCGCTTCTCAGAAATTGTACATAAAATGTTAAGAATAGGTTTTCTGTAAGCAGTATCAATAGTGTTTGTGATTCCACATAATATCACTTCACCTGAGATGTTCAGCTGTTTCACAGCTCTTGCAGCGTCTCCTAACAGACCGGAGGCGTAGTATGACCTCCATGATGTCAGAAGGCACTCAGCTGGTGGAGGCCCATGTAGGAGAAGAAGGGGAGCAAGTAAAGGTCAAACTATCCACTCTTAATCAGAAGTGGGAGGCCTTACAACAGGAAGCAGAACAAAGGTGAACTGCTTTTACTATCAATATTGATTTGACAAGACTGCATCACGAGACAAACATCACTCACTGATTACGGGGACTTTCTTAGGAGGGCAAGCCTGGAGCTCATCCTTCCCAGGGCCCAGCTGTTCCAGGAAGGAGTGGACAGCTTGCAGCAATGGCTCATATCTATGGAACAGACTCTAGCTGAACTTCGAAATGCAGAAAGAGTAATGCTGCATCTCACAGAGGCCTCCGACCGGGCCAAGGTTAGAAATCTAAAGCGAATGGGCTGCCATGCAAAGTAAAGATGAATTGTATTGTTTAAATAGAAGAATAGATTTTACAATACATTTTAAACACTTTTTTTCTTCCTTTAGGCTGTTGTTGAAGAAATTCAAGTTAAAACTGCTGAACTAGGGAAAATACAGAAGTCAGGTCATGAGCTAATGGAAGCATTATCAGGTAATGTTTACATACATCTTTAAATTAGTTATTGTAGATGGATGTATTAATAGAAGTTCTGCCCATGTCTGTCCCTTGTCGCTTGTTTGATAACTCCTTCATTAATCAACACTATTACATGAGAAGACTGAGATGTGATCTACCACTCGTTCAAACAACTTCAAACCAAACACTGCACTTCCTTGCATCCTCAGCAGTACGCCTGCCAAGCGTGATGCTGGTGGTTATTTTGATGAATGGCTACTGTGTAAATCTGGATTTACCTTTTCTTTCAGAGGAGGAAGCCCAGCAAGTACAGGAGAAGATGGATGCTTTGCGTATTCGTTGCTCTGTGCTGAGTCTGAGCAGTCTGGACGTGCTGCAGAGACTGGAACAAGCGCTTGAGGCCTCCAGTCGTTGTACCTCCAGCCAAGAGGACCTCCACCTGTGGCTGGGTCGCATTGAGCGGGAGCTCTTGGGGGCAGCAGGGGCACAGACTCATGCTGGGGATACAGTACTATGTGCAGCTGAGAGACAAAGGGTAATGTTTACACATAATTAAAGGTTTTTAGGGTTTATACAAGGAAATACCACTTGATCGCCATTGAAAAGTGGAAGTGCAAAGCCAATGTAATATGTGGAATAAAAAAACATTTTCACAGGACTCTGTAAAAGTAATGTGAAGAACTAAGTACACCACCAAATTCAAAAGAGCAGCTAAGCAGCAATAAAGTAATTGCTTCTATATGACTTCATCAATCTGTCATATTATTGTGGAGCTGGGGTTGGCATTTCATATTCCCAAGAAGAAACTGGGACTGTCTGTTGTAGGTTTCTTGACGTACTTGGGATTGTTGTCTTGTCACCTGATCTAATTTTGACCAAGCATTAGCTGCCGTCAAGTCAGTGTTGTTGTAGAACAGTCTTGCTCTAATTGCACTTTCATGAACCTTAAGATTTAACTGAGACCTGAAGACTCTGAGAGAAAGCCATTAGGTTTTGTGTAATTTCTTTATTGTCACATGGTGTTTTTTACTTAAGATGTTGGAAGCCTTCAGAACATATGTATTTGTATCTGAATGATAATTGTTTTGTTTATGTGACAATACTGTGTATTTTTAACAGTTGGAAAAGGCAGTGGTAAAGGAGATAGCTTGGTTCAAAGATACAGCAGCCAAACTTGAGAAGCTGAAAACTATTGATCTTGATCCAGAGCTCATCGCAGAACAGGTCTATGAGCAAAAGGTCAGGACACACACACAGACACGATATATTATACAGTACATGCTACAGTCCATCAATAGGAATGTTTGGTAACTGATTTTAACTTGATTTTAACTTGATATAATGTTGCCTGTACAGATTTTAGCAGTTGAGATTCTACAACATCGGTTCAATATTGAGAAGATGGTAAAAATCACTGAAATCTTGATGACATACAGCGATGAAGGGGAAACTGGCGATCTTCGGGTACACTCTCAGCTAAAATTTCATCAATGAAGCAAACACATACACGACTCGGGAGGTTTGAATGTATTTTTTTCCACTGTTACATCTCCTGCAGACCCCAATTGAGGCTTTACAAGAACAATGCAACACCACCTCAGCTACCAATTCCCACGTGGTCCTGCAGCTTGAGCATGCTCAGTCACTCCTTCTTCAATTCTCTGAGGGCTTTGCTGAGGTTTCACCGTGGCTTGAAGAAACTCAGACCCTGATTGGCCAGCTGTCCCTCACCACAATTAGCTATGAGGCATTTCGGGAACAACAGGACCTTTTACAGGTAAAGAAACCTGCTTTCCCATATCAGAGTGCCAGCTTTTCTCTTCTTTCATCACCCTTTTTGTCCTGGTGAACAATGAAGTCCTTTCAGACTTTATAGCCACTGCCACTATTTTTCTCTGGGTAAATGTGCTAATCTGTTAAACCACAGTTCATAATTGTAATTTACTTCATGACAGGGTTACTCTCCTGCTGTGTTAGGTCTGTCACTACAAGTGACACAAAGTGATTTTTAACCTTTCCCTGTTCATTTCAAATGCTTTCTGGTAAATAAAGTGCTCTCTGCATTGTTAAACATTTTTTTCTCTCTTGTGCTTAGGGTCTTCGGGAATCTATAGCTGAACATAGACCTTTGATTGCACGTTTATGCTCTCTGGCAAAACGCCTGTCAGAACTAAACTCCATTCAGGGGGATCAGTTCTGCCGCAAGGCCACAGAGGCTGAGGAGCAGCATAGAGCTATTAGAGACCGCGTGAGAGAGACTGCCAATCTACTGGAGGAGTCCTTGCCTCGATTCACTCAGGTAAGAATCCTTGTTTGGAAATGTTCACCAGTTTGTCCTATACTGGTTCACAGCTTAATGTTTTCTTATTCCTCTAGCTGAATGAGAGGATGACTCTTATCAAAGAGAGTCTACACCGCCTGCTCAGTCGCATACAGACACCCACCTTACTTCAAGGTCTCATGCCAAGAATCCAAGAGCAGCTGCAGGACAACAAGCAAACCTTGGCTGAGTTGTCCAAACTTGAGTTAGGCCTCAGCAGCGTCAAAACACAGGCAGATGAACTACTGGCTAACACTCGGGCTGCCGGGGATGGATCAATCAGCACAGGTGACCATATTCTCAGATCTCCTGAAAACACACAAAACCACAAGCTGCAATGTTTTTTATTATGTGGAAAAGTTTAAATTCTAAGCAGTTTGCTTGCCGTATTCTTGTGATCCCAGCAATTCAAGAGCGAGTGTCCAGCTTGTCCCTGCTTTGGGATGAGACACATAATCAAGCTAAAGAGAGGGAAACCTGGCTGCTCAAACTCTTGGACCTTGCCATTAAATACTGGAGCGATGTCAGCGATGTCACAGCTGCTCTTAATGATGCTCAGCAGGCGGTTTTGGATCTCAATGCTAGTCGAACAGACTCTGAAACAATACGTCAGAGCCTTGAAACCATGCAGGTTGGTCTGGAGACTTTAAAAGGAAGCGTGCGTGAAGAACCCATATTGTTAGAAAGACATGTTGTAACTTTTTCCATCTTTTCAACTTATAGACTCTCAGGGAGGATATAGACAGTTTGCAGGGAGATCTGGACAGTCTTGGCGTTCTGGGAATGGAGCTGATGTCAGCATGCGGGGATACTGACAAACCAGATGTCACAAAGAGCCTAGATGAAGTATGAAACATATCTGAAAGTAATTTTTTTCAGCTGATTAAACTGTGCACTGACATAAAACCATATATTTTTGCTGGCTTAAAGCTCTATTGCACATGGAACAACTTAAGCAAACTATGGAATGAATGTCACAAAAAGCTGGAGGACTCCTTGCAGATGGCACTGCATTATCAAGATACCATGCAGGTATGTGTCCAAGTGCAATACAAAACCATTTATATGGTATGCATACATTTATAATAACATACATGTCATTATCACAGCTATATTAAATAACACACCACATCTTTTTACTATCAGGGACTGTTTGAGTGGTTGAAATCAGCTGAGCTGAGGTCTGCAGAGGAGTTCGTGGTAGGAACTGACTTGGAGTCAGTCAAAGAACAGCTATGTGACCACAAGGTGTGTTCATTCTCCATACTGCCCTAGAACCTGCAATTACATTCATTCATAACGGCACCTTTGCCTATTAAAAGTAATGTGTTCTCTTGGTATATGTTTGCGTACGGTATCCCTTGTTTTAGGAATTGAAGCGGGAACTTTACCAAAAGAAGATTGAGATAGAAAGTCTGAACCATCGGTTTGTGTGTCGGCTGTCTCCAGGCTCAGAGCGTCCAGGCTCAATCTCGCCACTGTGTGACTTCAGACAGCGCTGGGACAGTCTGGAGTCAGAGACTGTCAACAGACAGGTAAGAAGATGACAGCAGGTAGAGTGATGCAATGCTAATGCTAATGTGGCTATTAGCTGCTATATCTGCTGTGCCACAACTTCAAAAGACATTTTACTGAAACAAAGGTGAGCTAGCCTGTAATAAATGTGTAAAAATGATCTGTTTCCAATGTTTCTAATGATATATACTATCCACTCATTATGTTTACAGCATCAGTTAGAGTGTGCTCTGCTGGGTCTCGGTCAGTTCCAAAACACACTGGATGAGCTGCACACTTGGCTTTCCAGGACCACTGAACAACTGCAGGGCAGCCAGCCAATCAGCATTGACCTGCAGGCATGTGAAATAGAGCTGGCTAAACACAAGGTTGGTGGTGGCCTTAATAAATACAGATATACTGTGACTAACATTTCAATCCAGCCTTTCAGTAGGCTACTTTGTCAACGCTGGAAACTTTGTGTGTGTATGTGTGTGTCTTGTTTATTGTATGCTTACACACCACCTATCTGAGTCATCTGATAAGAGTCAGAAATAACTAACACCAGAAAACACTTAGCCCAAAACAATCCAAGCAATACATTGCGGATCTCTTCCCTCCTCCTTTTTCCTTCTCAAAGGTGTTGCGGAATGATGTTATGTCTCATGTTCGCACAATGGAGTCCCTCAACAAAGCAGGCAGGGGGCTGCTGGAGGTTGGGTCCACAGAAGGTCCACATGGTCTGCAATCTCGATTGGAGCATCTCAATGAAAGCTGGGAGTTTGTCCGCTGTGAGACTGAACGAAGGCAGCTGGAATTAGAGAACAGACTGAGTCAGGTGAAGACAGAATTATATTGTTACACTGGATCAGAAGTCTTTTTGATTGTAAAACATGATTCAGTTTATTTATAACAAATGTTGATGCACGATATATGTATATTGTGTTGGCACAGGTGCAAGATGTTACAATGGAGATTCAGGACCTTTTACAGTGGTTGGAGAATACAGAACTGAGACTGTCCTCTTCTAAAACCATGTGGGGCATGCCGGACTCTGCAAGTGAAAGGCTCAATGCCCACTTGGTGAGGCTGATTAGAGTTTAAAATTAAAAATGTCAACTATAATCATGGAAACATACATGTGAAGATATTGGTTCTAATTCTTTGGCTCTCCTGACTTGACGTGACAGGAGTTGTGTAATGAGATGGAGTCAAAGCTCCACACCTATACAGATGTGAAGAATGCCATTCACAGGATGCTGGAGAGCAGCGGTGTTGTGCGGGGATCGAGCACCGAACACAGCTTGTCGATTCTTGAACAGAAATGGGCGTCTGTTTACAGCAAAGTCCAGGAGCGAAAGGTCCTTTAATATAGCACAGTCAACACGCTGCCTCATTGAGATTTGTTTTCAGTTCCAGAGTGTTTCTTAATGCAAATACATGTTATTACAGTAAATCAGAGTGTATGGCTTTTTTCTACAGGCACAGCTCACAGAGGGACTCAATTTGGCCAAGGAGTTTCACAGCAGTGTCCAGGAGCTACTCACTAAGATGAGCAAGTGTGAAGAGTCTATGGGGAACCTGCCAGCTCCTAGCTTTGTTCTGGACACAGTCTGTGCACAGCTGCACAGTCACAGAGTAGGTTTTATTTTATTTTTTTTAAATACCTGTTGTATTTTTGTTTTTACTGCTTCCAATCCAGAGATCTAAACCCTGTAATATGTATTGGCTATTCATTTATGAAATGCTTTTATCTATACAGACACTGGTGAATGAGGTAAACAATTATGGAGAGAAGAAGACCACAGTGGAGAACGCAGGCCTCAGACTAACTGAGCTCAGCAGAAAGGACGACTGTGATGTCATTCATAACCTAATCATGACCGTCCAGGATCGATACAAAAAGTTACAGCAGCGGACTTCAGAAAGAGGAAGGATGCTGGAGGATGTTAAAAAGAATGCCAAGCAGGTATATTTCATCTCTAATATACAGAGATATGTAACCTTGATCTTTCTCACGCGTGTATATGAATCTAATGTGCCACACCCACAGAGAGCTTAGTATAAAATGTGTCGATCTCATTCAGTTTAATGAATCTTGGCGCCTCCTGGTGGACTGGATGACAGAGGTCGAACAGACATTAGACACACATAAGGAGATTGCGGTGTCCCACGAAGAGATTAAGCAACAATTGACGGAGCAAAAGGTACATTATAAACATGGTGATATGCTGTATGTGTGTAAGCACCTTTGCTGTTCACTTATGTGTCACGCATTTGCCGATTACTCTTGCAATTAGGAGTTCCAGAAACTACTGAGATCAAAGAGGCCCATGTACGAGGCAACACTGAAGAGCGGTCGCAGTCTGCATGAAAGAGCTCAAACCTCCCACGATAGGCAGCATCTGGAGAACTTAATGGCTGAACTCAAAGACACATGGGACACCATCAGTGGCAAATCCATGGAGAGGTACAGAACTGTATACCGTATACAACTGAATTTCTACCAATAAATGAGCCAAACATTCACATTAATACAGGTTAATGACCAAAAAAAAAATGCATACTCAAAGTGTTTGTGTTTTCTGTTTTCTTTTAGGCAACACAAGCTAGAGGAAGCACTGCTGTTCTCAGGAAGATTCACTGATGCTCTGCAGGCACTGAACGACTGGCTGTATAGAGCAGAACCCCAACTGGCTGAAGACGTACCTGTTGGTGGAGACAAAGACATGGTCAACAATCTCATAGACAAACACAAGGTGCCCACAAATACAGTTTGGAAAAAATCAGTCTTTGCAACCAACCCACAGGACTTATTCTAATGTTTTCATTCTCTCATTTTCATATTAGAGGGTGTAATGCAGTCTTGTACATGAAGTGTTTACTAACAGTTGTATATCACATGTATTATTAATGTATATACGTACAATTAATGTTAAGTGCTACTTGTTGTACTCTGAATTTGCAGCTCCTTCTTCACAGTCCTTCCTCATGAGTAAAATAAAATAGTTGGTTTTAGCTTTTTTTCTCTTTCTCTCAGGCCTTCCAGAAGGAGTTGGGAAAGCGAGCCGGATGCATTAGGACCCTGAAGCGCTCTGTGAGAGATCTGACCAGGAGCAGCACGGCCGACGCTCACTGGCTGCAGGAGCAGATGGATGAACTGGAGGGCCGCTGGGAAGCTGTGTGCAAACTGTCAGTCAGCAAGCAGGACAGGCTGGAAGCTGCGCTTCAGCAGGTGTTGTACACGAATAGTAAAGGCTGTGAGGCTGTCCTGTGTGTGCAACAGCTGTTTTAAAAGTAGAAGCTGGAATTTTGACATTCAGTATTAAATGCTGATCCGACTGTGTCACTTAATCTGTCAAGACATAACCTTTTGCACTGATACTGATAGCTTCTGCACAAAAACTGACAGGTAGCTGTGTTTCTTTAAGTTTTGTCAAAAGTCATGAAAAAACACATGATGTGAAACACTAATAAGGAGCTAAACTCCCCTCCTCGTTCTTGTTAGGCTGAAAAGTTCGACGGGCTCGTTCATTGTTTCATGGAGCGTCTCACCGAGGCCGAGAGGATCCTAAAATACGGGGTCATACCAGAGGAGGAGGAAGGTCTGCTTTCCTTCCGCAAACAGCACGAGGTCAGTATAAAATTTTGTCACTCCCTGTAGAGAAATTATTTTTTTTCCCAGCTTATCAGCTTCCAGTACGTGCAGAGGACACACTCTGCTACAGAAGAAGCTGGTGCTGATAAGAGTTTAGTGTTTGGCTGAAGGTCAGTTAAACAAAGCTGTGCTTGAGCGTAGCTGTAAGGACGGCTACCTCGAGCATCAAAAAACTCATCCAAGTCTTTTTATTGCTCCGCCACAGGAGTCGCTGTCTGCCTTGCAGGCTCAGGCAGTGGAGCTTGAGAACATCCAGTGTTTGGGTGAGGAGATTCTTGCCTCCTGCCATCCAGACTCCATAATCACCCTAAAATCGTGGATCAGTGTCACTAAGACACGCTACGAGGAAGTGAGTGCCTTTGTGCCAAAGTAATACACACAAGGTTCTATTTTCCTTTAATTATATTAAAAAACAAATCATTTGATTGTTTTGGTAACTGTTGCTATCAGTCACCAAAATGGCTTGAATGCTGGAAGACATTTTATCAATGCATAAACAGCGAGCTGTGTAATTTTCTCCCCGTCTTTTGTTTTCCGAGTCAGGTTCAGACCTGGGCCCAGCAGCAGGGCCAGAAGATCCAAGCCAGCTTGACAGCGCTGGAGACAGAGAGAGAGGAAGTCCAAAGACTGCTGGACTGGATCTCATCAGCAGAGGAAGCCCTCAGCCTCAGAGATCAAGAACCTCTGCCTGAGGCCACAGAGCATAACCAAAAACTCATTGAGCAACACACAGTATGAGTTCTTTTTCTTTGAGAGCACGAGTTATCTACCATGTTTGCACTGCAAAACACTCAGTTTTACAACATGCGTACTGTACTTTGTAGTCTCAGTTATGGACTCCTCTCCGCAGGTATTCATGGAGGAGTTAAATAAAAAGTTCCCAGAGGTAGAACATGCCACAAAATCCTGCAAACACAAGAGCATTTCGAAGCAGCAAGTTTCCCCAAGCAAACGGCCGTTCACCAGTAAGCCACTGTGAAAACAGCATTCTGTGCATGCATTCGTAAAGGGTTAAAGGTTGAGTAGCTCACTGCTAATGACCTGTCAAGCACATACAGTATCATTTGACTGAGATGAATGATGACTTTCTTTGTCTAGAGAGAAGGAGCGCTATGAAGTTGCAGCCTGCTATACCAGTCCCCCTGGAGCACCTTGACCCTCAGACCCCACAGCTCAGTCAGCTGGTCAGTGAGTGGCAGAAACTTTGGCTCCTGGCTGTGGCGAGACAAAACCGCTTGGAACAACACCAGCAAATGCTCAAAGAGGTCATTGTGCTTTTTGCAACAAAACTGTAATAACGTTGAGAGACTCTGGTACCATTGTAGGTGGCCAAAACAATAAAAATGTTTTTGAAATTATTATTAGGAGAGACATTTTGACATTCAAAGATTTAAAAAGGTTGTGATATTTTGCTGTTTCCCACAGATGGAAGAATTTGCAAACTTTGACTTTAACATTTGGCGAAAGCGTTACATACAGTGGATTAGTCATTTGAAGTCTCGGATCTTGGACGTGTTTCGCAGCATCGACCGGGACCAGGATGGACGGATTAGCCAGAAGGAGTTCATCGATTATGTTCTTGCCTCTAGTGAGACTTTCTTACCTATAATAATCAGTTCATTGCTGACACTAATGTAGCTCTCATTCTGGATTATAGTGCTTTAACTCTTTACGTTAAGATCTGCATGGCTGGTGTTCAAGATAAGGCTTTGTACTCCTTCTGTAGAATTCCCCACAAGCTCTCTAGAGATGAACGCTGTCGCCAACATCTTTGACATGAACAACGATGGTTTCATCGACTACTATGAGTTTGTGAGTGCGCTCCATCCCAGCAGAGATCCCTACAGAAAAACACTGGATGCCGATCAGATCAATGAAGAGGTAAGAAGAGCGTGTTCAAAAGGAATAATTAAGAAAAAGTTAAACTAATGTACTCCTTATGAGGTTTTTCAACTCATGCTGTCATTATCCTGCCTTTATTAGGTGAGCCGACAGGTAGCACAGTGTAACTGTCCCAAGAGGTTTCAAGTGGAGCAAATAAGTGCCAACAGATACAGGGTGAGTCGACTGTTAGTCACTGATTCAAAAAATATGCAACTTCATATTTAAAATGCTAAAATCCTCGACCACAGAGGAAATTAATGTCTTACATGGATTTCCTCTGTCCATCAGTACTTGTAACGCTGTAATATTATATTATTTAATGTTTGCTCCAGTTTGGAGATTCCCAACAACTGAGGATGGTTCGAATCCTGCGTAGCACATTGATGGTCAGAGTCGGAGGAGGCTGGACTGCTCTGGATGAATTCCTGGTTAAAAATGATCCCTGCAGAGGTTGTAATAGTCATTATTTCCTGCATAACTAAAATGCCTTTCTTTCAAAGACAAGCTGTTACAAACCATAAAGGATCAAACATCTCTTAACATTGCTTTTTCAGCTATATCTAGTTGGCCAATAATGGCCTTTTAATTTGACATTCAGGTGAATTAGATTAAAAAGTGAAAGGTGAAACAAACTAATATCAAGAACAAGAATATCAAGAAGAATTCATGTTTAGCACTAAAAAAATCCTTTTGCAATCAAAAAGATCTACATGTAGAGCCATCAAGGCTAAAATCGGGTTAAATCTGGTCAAAAGTAAAGGTCAAATAGATGACTAGATCACAGCTGGCTGTTGACCTCTTATATTTAAAGAAGAAAAATGCAAACTTTCTGTTTCTGATGGGCTCCTGTTGTTATTTGTCACATGGTAAGCTGATTAGGACAAGCCTGTGGACATTAAAACATTATTTTTCCCATGTGGAAAGACAGAATGGCAGATTCCAGGTTTGAATCTGTTGGTTATGGAAAGACTTTGTAAAGGTCTTTATGAGGAAGAGTGTATAATTATACATGTCTGTGAAGGTTCTCAGTCATCCAGGTCATCGTAGTCTAAGGACCTTGGAAAGAAAAGCATCTGGACTTCTTTAAGTTGCATGAAGATGTTTCACCTCTCATCCGAGAAGCTTCTTCAGTTCTAAGGTCAAATGGTGGGGAGTCCCAGATTTAAACCCAGTGGGACCCCCTGATGATCCTCTACCTAATCACATGAGCCAAGGTGTGAAAACAGGTGTATGTCACAATCAGCCAGGGTTTCGGGTGAGCTCATTGTGAAACCTGGATCCACCCTATCATGTGATTTCTTGAGGTCAGATGGCCCAGGGTGTGAGTGGGTTCACCCGAAAGACAAAACTCCAAAACACAAACTTAACAATGTGGTGTATGCTGTACAGTGCAGCGAGGAATGCCCAGACCTCTACATTGGAGAGACCAAACAGCCACTTCACAAGCGCATGGCACAACATAGAAGAGCCACCTCCACAGGACAAGACTCAGCAGTCCATCTGCACCTAAAGGACAAAGGACACTCTTTCAAGGATGCCAATGTTCACATTTTGGACAGAGAGGACAGATGGTTTGAAGGAGGAGTGAAATAAGCCATTTATGTCCACTGTGAGCGACCATCTTTGAACAGAGGCGGTGGTTTACGACACCAACTGTCTGCCATCTATAATCCAATTTTGGGATCCCTTCCCAGACGCCTTAACGCCCACTCACACCCTGGGCCATCTGACCTCAGGAAATCACATGATAGGGTGGGGCCAGGTTTCACAATGAGCTCACCCGAAACCCTGGCTGATTGTGACCCACACCCGCTTTCACACCTTGGCTCAGGTGATTAGGTAGAGGATCATCAGGGGGTCCTTTGTCCCTCTTTGGGAGGATACTCCCACTGGGTTTAAATCTGGGACTCTCCACCATTTGACGCTTTTCTTTCCAAGCTCCTTAGACTATAATTATACATATTTTTTTCTTTTCACCCTTCAACCAAATCTCAACATTCTTTAGACATCTTGCAAAGTTGTCTTCAACATATTTTAGCCATCTTTTCACTGAGTTTTTGTTGGGTTGGAGGGGTTGTTAACACAGCGTATGTGAAAAAACTTTAGTCTTATTAATATCTACATGTTTGCTGACTATAATAATAGGTGTATCTATAAATAATGAGAAGTTTTGCCATTTTCTGTAAAATCCCTCTGTTGTGTCTCCAACAGTAAAAGGTCGGACCAACCTGAAGATAAAAGAGAAGTACTTGTCCCCTGCTGGGAGCACCTCTAAAGGTTTGACTGTCAGCAGGTCCAACTCAAGCCTCAGCCTGTACAGCAGTGCCTCTGCCCCCACCAGCCCCATGACGCGCAAGGTAAGCTTTAAGCTGTGGGTAAAGCAACTTCCTATCTTTCTAATATTGAAATGAGAGAATTTCCATAACAATGTAGGATCAAGTTGCACCTTTCTACCTCTCAAATGAAGAACAGTAGCAACCAGAAAAAATGTAAATTTTTATTATGGAGACATTTATCAGTAATTGGTGTAACATATCTGGCTTTAGGCATTACTTCGTAGGAGTTTCTCAGGTGACCGCTGCATTCGCCCCAGGAGCTCCATAGCTGCTTTGGGGTCTGACCTACAGTTTGCCACAACAGGGGAGGATAACTCTCCATCACCACCAGGTTATTTTTTATTTTTTGCTTGATTTTTTTAGGCAATCTGCTTTCTCGTGCATCCAGTAAAGTTGCAATATTCACTTTTAGAACTTGAGAAACTTGTTGTGTTAACCTGATTCTGTCTGTTTTCATTCTTTTGCACCTTCTAGACGAAACTGAGAGGTTGCCCACATGATTATCTCTCCTTCTGAGCACCCTGAGTATGCTGCAGCGCTCAACCCAAACACAGCCTTGAAGCCCCAAAAGAGTGACAAGCAAAAGTTAGGTGCTAGAAGGGGCCTGAAAACAATGGAATCATTCACATTTGACCAGGTGAAAATGAAGGAAAAATACAGGAAAGGTCACCGAAAGTGCTGCTAACAGGCGTGCAGCTTTAGGTAATCTGCGTGAGAAGAATGTCTCAGTGTGGACAATGAGGGGTCGGTCCAGATGCAAGGCAGAGATTTTTTTTTGTCCCTTTTTTCTCATTTCATATATTTGTATCTGATTGCGTAGAGAGTAAGAATTTCTGCATGGATACTTGCTGCATGATAGCCAGAGCATTGCTTTAATCAGAACTGCTTTTATTTTCCAAGCCTGCTAAAGATGAGCTAAAGTCGGACGGTGTCGGGAGATGTCAGTGACACTCTGTTACTGATTCAAGGTGACATAGTGCTAAGACTCACATATGATGGCACTGAAAGGTGTTGTGTTATCTGACTCTGCTATCAACATCCAAAAAAAATACTCATATACCAAAATCATAACTATATAAAGGGTACAGTATGCCGTCCGTCAGCTTTGTAATATTTTTTTTTGTTTTTATGTCATTCCATGAAGAGGATATTGTTGGCAGGGCCACACTTTCTTTTGTCTTTTAATTTTTTTGGACAGCATGTTTTCATATAAATGTATTTTTATTCTTTATTGTAAGGATGCTCTAAACACTGGAGATTGTTTAACGAACAATGCACTGAAGTACGACGGGCCATTGTTGATTTGTAGAGATTCTTTTTCTCAGGACTGGTTGTGTCTTTCGATGTATGTTTCTATGGAACATTACTGTGAACATGTAGATGTGTTTTTTTTCTTCATAACACTGTACTTAGAAAAATTTCTTTAGGACATTTGTCTTTATAAATATGCACTTTTCTGTGTCCAACTACTGTAGATATGTCGTGCTAAGTAAGAGGATGTCTTACATATGATTTATACAAACTATAATTTTAGTTTGGGGTTCATAAAAAAATAATGTTGACAATTTTATGTCATGAGAATGCAGTGGTTGTATATTTAATATTTCTGTTAGTTTCTATGCTTTTCTGGCATTTTAAGCAACACAGTATCGTTTTTTTGTTTTGTTTTCTGCCATTCAATCAGTTCAGAAACTCTCACATTTGTTAATTCATTATTCGCCTTCCAAAGATGTTAAAAAGAACATTCAACACTAGTTTCCTTAATAACAACACATGAGCCTGGACATAACAGTATGTATTGTTCCAGCAATAAACAACAAACTACATTTATCTTGAGAAATAATCAACTACAAGTCCACCATCATCATCATCATCCACTGGTAGTGTTGCAAAGCTTTTATTCTGCGGGTTAATCATAGACCAGTTAATGCTTCACAATATGTGTAACCACTATGTTTGTAAGTGTCCCTTTGTACTAGATCCACCTGAGGTTGAGTAGCTTCAGTAGCTTATGTCATGGCATTTGGTCTATGCAGTTGTCAACTGAATTTTTTAAAGTCAAAAATGTTTTACGTGATGGAATACATTTTCTCTTTGCCTCGTGTTTGGAGACAGTTGATAATTTACTGTACTGTAAAAAAATTACAACAGCCAGATTTCACTTCGATTGCTATGCACCCTGATCTTTCTGTACTGTAAATGTTTCTATACCCAGCACTCATTCTGATGTCTAACTTTAGATGAATGTCACTAATAATTTTACATCCACTTGTATAAAAAATAAAACTTTTGTATAAAAATATGAAATAGTTTGCTATTATTATTATTACATTTGCTAATATATAGTTCTAGGGTTGGTACCTACCAAAATGCCCTCTGTGGAGGAGGCAGAAGACCAACTACAATGGCAGAGGTTACTAGGGTAGTTGAGAAGCTCTGTGGTGCCAAGTTGCCAGGCTAGGATGAGATTCCAAAATCCTGAGATGATAAAGGTTCTGGCCATTGTGGGGCTGTCTTGGCTGACACTGTTGACGTGGAGGTCTAAGACAATGCCTGTGGAGTGGAGTGGTGGTTACCATTTACCAAAAAGTGGGTGTGCTTAAATTTTCAGGGTATCGAGATCTTGAAAAAGATTCTCCGGCTGACTGTCGAACCTCGGTCCAGATCTTCAGGAAAAGCACTGCCAGTTCTGTCCAAACAGTGGGCCAGGTCATCACTCTTACAGGACTTTTGGCTGGATCATATGAGTTTGACCCTCCCTTCAATCATGTGTTTTGTGGATTTGGAGAAAGTTTACTGGGGTGAACTGTGGGAGTATGGAGTGTGTCTGTTGTTACAGGCCACGGGGTCTATGTATAATCAAAGTCAGAGTTGTCCACATTTCTGGCACAAAATCAGGCATGTTTTCAGTGGATGTTGGGCTCCACCAGGGTTGAACTTTATCTCTAATCCTATTTGTCATATTCATTGACAGTTGAGGTGGTTCAGGTATTAAGTTAAGATGTTTTATGGGCTGCTCCCTATGAAGGTTTTCCAACCATGCCAGACTGGGAAGAGATCTCAGGGTAGGCCCAGAACATCTTACACTGTTGGAAAGCCTCGTTGTTTTCCTCAAATGGTGCCAAATTTGTAATGAAAAATGCATTTGTCAGTTCAGAGTTGAGGATGTGGGTCGCGTCAATGAAAGACAAATCCTCTCTGTCAAGGCATGCTTGGACAACTGACCGCTATAGCTGGGTCAATGCTTACAGGTGGGCACCAGATGCTCAAAACAAGATTCAATAGCAGTATAAGCTGATTGGCTAATTATTTCCTTTTAAATTCCAAAAAACATTTTGTTTGATAACATTAAACTGAATCTGCCATATTACCTGACATGGTATGACAAAGAAACATCTAAATATTAGGCTAAAAGAACATGTCAGTCACTTTAACTACAGAATGTGTCTGAAGGTCAAGTGTTTATGATAGATTCTCAAAGAAATGTAATCTGTTGATTCTCAGGAACATTGCCCTCCTGTTGGTGACTCTTTCAGACTCCGTTGCAGAGTACATGCAGTACCAAAAACACAGACATATTTATTTAAACATGGGGCCCAGCTGTTTTGAAAAAGAAAGCAGGGTATTGTACTTCTACACAAATACTCATTATGAATCCAGGTCACAGGAGTGCCCTTTAGCCTACTTCCAGTCCTGAGTGGTTTTTTGTTTTGGTTGTTTTTTTTCTTCTTTTTTTTGTTTTTCAAAACAACTTCTGTCCTGTGACTGGATATCAGTCTTCATTTCCCAGTGATAAACACATTTATCATGAGGCAACATTTCTTTAACTGGTTATAAGAATGTTTTAAGTTTTAAGGGTGCTTTCAGACATGAGCACCTCTCTGTGGTTTGTGTGTTTTGACATTTTCAAAAACCCGGTTGCCTATTTAATGTTTGATGTAATCAGTAGTGTTTGGTGATTGTGGCCAGCATGGTTCTGTTGAAGTCTTTCGCCCCAGTTTTTATAGAGTTGACAATGAATTGATAAAGAAAGGAGAGGCACAGTTTTCTGCACTTTCAGCAAATATTAATTGATATAATTCAACACTTTAAGAAATGTTTAGCTGATTTTGGACTCCACATTTATGCATGTGTGTGTGTGTGTGTGTGTGTGTGTGTGTGTGTGTGTGTCAATGACTGTAGAAAACAGTGTGTGAGTGTGTGTGTGTGTGTAATAAACTGAAAAGGCTCTTATTTCCCCTTCTGAATATCGTAATGCCAAAGAAATTTTCAGAGCCGAAGGTTGCACTTTGATTTTTATCAATAACTGATGTTGCGTGCTGTCGCTTTATCCCTGCTTGAGCTCCACAAAAGTTGGTATGTGCTCTGGAACTCCCTCCTTCCTGCTCTAATGTCTAAAAGTCTGACTCTCCTTCTACAATTATAAGTAAAATCCTTTCTTCATCAGTCAGCCCTCTGCTTCCAAAAGTATGCGCATAGGTTGAAAACAGAAGTTAGAAAGTCTTGGTGTTAACTACAAACAGTGTTGGGGAGCAATAGAATACATGTACCGGTGTTACGTATTTAAAATACAAAATATGAGTAACTGTATTCCGTTACAGTTACCATTTAAAAAGGTGATAATTAGAATACAGTTACTCTGTTGAAATAAATTGATTACATGGCAGCCTTTATCTGTTTCATATGTTTGGCTGTTCCTTCAATCCAAACAAAACACGCAATAAGAGGCTCTAATGTAAGCGTCCTGTTAATGTTGGTGGCGTTAGTTACACAATGGACCCGAAGCCAGGACAACAGAGCCAGCAGTGCACAGGCAGGAATTAATTTCTTACTTGGATATTCCGAAATCACTTCACATTTAAAGAAGAAAGGGATGGGAGAGAACTGACCATGCAATGCAAACTCTGTTTTCCTGCAACCAAGCTGCTCTCAGCGTCAAAAGACTCCACCTCCAACCTAAAGAAATATCTGGAAGTAAGTTATTTTTAAAAAACTAACGTTAGCCTAAGCCTACTGCAACTACCTTGTTTTAGTTGTGCTGGCTACCTGGGAGATGTGCCACTAAAGTATCTTCGAATTACTATTGCTGTGTGATTTATTACTATTACTGAAGGCTACTCGCCACCGCCACTTCTTTTGTCCTCCACTTGTCCAGGTTCTACAATTTTTTTTCAAGGACACCCTTCACACCATGCCAATATATATCACGTTTTCAGCTAACAGCCATTTGGGAATCATCTCGTTGGTGCAAAACTGCTATTTTATGACTGTCAGCTGTTGTCATGTCTGGCATTTTTCACAGATTCAACTAAAGAAATGGTGACATGTTATATATTTTTGGACAGGCAAACAGAGAAGAAATGTAAGGGACAGGAGAGATTTTCTTATGTAGAATTATCATGTATCAAAAGTAATTTGTTTCATATAACAGTCATCAAATTACAAAGAATTTTGTTTTTCAGGAAAGGAGCATATAATACCAGTCAGTGCTGAGGTGGGTGCAAGGACACTCAAATGAAAAGCCATCCAGTGACGTTAGTAGTCAGCAGGGGTCATTCATTTGAGCTGGAATTTGCGCTGAACAAAAGCAAGACTGACCCCAACGAACCAGCCAGTCAGAAAGCTGTCCAAAGTCATCTTCTGGTTGGCTAGACTGCCAGAATTTACTCTACCCAATTTGGGAAAAATCTTCATGTTGCTGTAATAATGCCATAGAAGATTTTATACAGGTTTTTATATGACATATAAATTGCCTTTTCCACCCCTTTCTCTACAGTTTCTTTTCTCCGTGTGTACCTTTTCCTGTTATCCAACTGTTTCTACTGCTAAGAACTTTGGTTCCCAAACTGAACCCCTGGCTCAGCCCTCCTCAGTGGTCACATGACACAGATTCTTGTAAAGTACAAAGCCCACATCTCACTGTGCATTCATACTCTATAGACAGTATATCAGAAGGAGACTGCGCTGTTACACGTCTGAGCGACCTTCATTATAACTGACTCTGCTTCCCACAAGGAGGTAGGTGGTTCCTTTTGTTATTCAGAATGATAAACAGGTATAAAGTGATTAATGGAAAGCACTTTCTGTCTTTAGTGTTTTTAGTGTATTTGATTTATGTGAAAGGTTATTGTTACTAATAATCTGCATTTTAGAAATACAGGAAAAATTCTTTCATTTTTAATAAACAAATAAGGCTTTTCAGCATAGCAGCTTTCCCACAAAGTTGCGTCTGCAGCTGCTAATCTAAGACTTGCTGATAGTTCTTTGGAGTTCATATAATCCCTGACATAACTGTATTTAAATTAGATGTTAAAGATGTGGATGATTTCATTTTCCTTACGTTGATTTTTTTTTTTGTATCAGGTGTATGTGTTACATAGGCTGTAGCTCCAACCTACTCACTTTTGATTTGTCATTTGATTTATTTATGTATTTTTTTTTCATTTAATTTTGTGTAAAATAAATGAACCAAATAAAGACAATGATAAAGATAGTGATATTAATATTGCAATGCAGTAGTGGAACACTACTTCATTTGGCCCATTCCTATTTTAGCAGTCTTTCCATATATTCAAATTATATATGCCAAGAGTGAAGGTTTTGGCTGCTAAAGTGCCATGTCATGCTGAACTTGACAAACTGGTCTGCTCAGATGAATCGCTGCATCTACACCATCTATGACTGTGAAACAGTCATCCATAATCCATAGTCATACAGTGAAAGCATTAGAAATTAGAGAGCAGAAGAATGAAGCCCCAGCTGCGTGGAGTTAACTGTATACTATAAACTATAACTCTACTGACTGTGAATCCAAAGGCAGCCGTAACCTTCCTACTCACTCTGCTGCCTGTGTGTTTAAAGGAGGGGAGACCATAAAGTCCCAAGCTGGTTGGAGGAGGAAACAGGAAAGGGAGGAGTTCTTATTGACACCTCCCCCTCCACCGGCTCTCTTTTCCTAAGCTCCCTGAAACACAGAGAGAGCACGTGGCTGCCTGGTTTTGAAATCGACCTCACTCATGGTGGTAGAGGACATGTGCGCCTGTGCAGTCCCTCCCCTGGCAAGTGCAGCAGAAAAACGGAAGCAGAATGTAAGCCTGTATGTGTGTGTAGAGAGGTTAGAAAAGGGGAGGGCATAAAAACACACACACACATTTGCCGCAGATGTAACCAAAAAAAAGTCGAATCAGCCAAGAGTGAAGGTTTTTGGAAGGAGAGAACCCAGGGGAGAGTGGTTTCTTGTTCCTTGTTCTGAAACAGGTAGGATGATGGATTTTGTGTACTTACAGCAGCATAGAAATGATGTATGACGGAAGTAAGGGTGATTGAATTGCCTGGTTATCTTAGATCCTAAAGCCTCAAGTCTTTCAGTCCATCTGTTCTGTGCTGTAGTCCATCTGCTTCCCTCCATCATTAAAAGGTAACAGCAATGAAAAAATGTATATAAAAATGGTTACAAAAGGCACCAGATAATTAAGTTTAGATTGCAGATCAAGATCAGGAAGATCAGGAAGTTATATCAAGGTACTCTGACGTAACAGCCAGAGATTCTTACTCGTTCCTGATTCACATGACATATTATAATCTTGTGTATTTTAGAAGTTTGACACAATATATTGCATTTGTGTTATATAGCCAACCCTAAACGTAAAATATGTTTATATCTTTAATTGATTGGCACTAATTGTTCATAGTCATTATCAAGACTTACATTATTTTTAAAGTTACTTAACAATGATTTCTTTTTGATAAATATGTTTATGTCAGAACCACATGGTGTTTTTATGGGAGCACCGTGTCAGTGTGCGAAAGGTCAGGCATCCATTTCTAGACTGCACATGTGAGAAGGATGGAAGAAGCTTAGAAAGACAAACGCTGTGAAGGTCAATGGCTCCTACTTGAAACAGTGACTTTAAAAAGTGTAATCAAATGGCAAATTAAGCTGTAATGATGCATGATTTCATTTAAGTGGGTGAACAGGATAGTAACACAGTATATGCACGGCATATTGAAATCCCCAAAAAACAGGGATTCCAGATTAGGGGTTAGTGATTAGAACCTCCATGGGCTTGCCAAGTAGAAGTAGAGTAAGTAAAGTTTATTTATATAGTGCTGTTCAAGAACAAAGATCACAAGACACTTTACAATATAAAATAAGATACAATGACTAAAATGTTAGTAATATATAAAGATAAATAAAACCAAGCCTACACAGTGCGTCTCAAACGTTTTAAGGGTATCATCCATGTACAAAGATCTTGGGCCAGATTTACTAAATGGGCAAAAACAGGGTGTAAGCGCAATCCCAAATAGTGCTTATAGGTGTGTTTAGTTTTACAGATGATTTAGAAAAGAGGCGTGTTTGCTAGGAATTGTCAGCTCATTTCAATATCAAACCAAATGCAACAGGATGAGTTGCAGAAATATCAGCTTCCACTTCTTGCATGCAATTTTGTCACTGCTTTATGTTTGTACTTTTTTTTCTTTTTGCCAAATTTGCAACACATCTCAACACCTTAATAACTCTGGTCCCTTTAGTCCAAAGGAACCAAGCTCTATAACTTGGGAACCACAAACAGTTTCCTTTTGTCTTGAACTTAGAGCTGGATACCAACAACAACCATTGAACAGCTGAACTCAGAGACCTGGTAGTTATGTATGGGTATAGTCGTTCACTAACACAGAGAGGCATCTGATCATGAAAAACACTCAAAAGTCAAAGGACTAACGAATTACAATAATCAAGGCCTGATTAAATACAGGCATGTAAATTCATTTCCATTTCAGATATTTAAGATGGGCAATGTTCTGCAGATGATAAAAACAAGTTTGTACAAGACAACCAACCTGCTAATCATAACTGAATGTCCGATGAAGTTACACCCAGATTTCTTACAGTTGGGCGAACTGACGATGAAGTGGATCCAAGATTGTCAGCTAACATGAAAACATAGCTGTCAGGGAGATAGATAGGTGTTCTCTTTGCTATTCTCTTTGCCCACAGCCCTTCCAAATTTTTTGCTTACAAGCAGACAGTTTGACCAAGATGTCATAAAAGATTCTTCTAACATGTGTCAGGAAGAAATAACACAAATGAGAAAAAGCCTTTGCTGTCCAAAGAGACCCTTATTACAGCAAAATTGCAGAGTATTAAGGCCTTGCCAGGAAAAATTTTTTTTTTTTAAATCAATTTGAAATCTTTTGGATTTGAAATGGGAAGTCCATGCACAAAAACTCGTGAACGCATTGCTACTGAAGCAATAAAGAGAAATAAAAAGCTTTATCAACCTGGTTGGATATCAGAGACCTAGAGGATATCAGAGGCTGGTTGAAAATAATTCACAAGATTCTCAAGGTTATTTCTGCTTAAGGGGACAGTATTAACTTATGACACCAATGCTCTATGTGCTGTTTCCATAGAAGAACTCATCTATTAACTTTTGTGTTGAAACAATGAAATAAAGATGATGAAAAAGCTCATTGTCCTTTTGCTGTTGTTTAGTTATGCCACCTTATCTGAAGGCTTTGTTTCAGAGAGAATTTTTTTTACTTGTTGTTTCAAAATCTATCAGAAAAAGACTTCCATGGAGTATTATTTCTTTTCATATAACTATTTGGCTCAGGAATTGATATATTGGTATGAAATATAGTGCACAAATTCATGTTCCCTACAAGATAACTTTAGAAACTGTTCAAAAGTAAATGTTACCCTAAATCACGATGAACATGACTAACATCATACATGCTGAACATCAGTGACAACCTTTGCTCAAAGCTCCACTGTAATCAGCCTCTACCGATGAAGCCTCTTAAACTAATTGCAGTTAAAAAAGATACACTCTACAACTCATTTCATTGAAGCTCATTTGTACATAAATGCAATAAAGCAATAATCCATCAAATGCATGCAAAATACACATAAACATTTCTTTGCCTGAAGGTTTAATGACTGTTCTTTTAAATGCCACTAATCAGTCGCGCTTATGCTGTGTCTCTATGTTTCAGATTCTGTAGGTCTTCATTTGCTCACTTCTGCTCGCATCATGTCACTGCTGACTCACGTGCTGGCGTGCCTGTTTGGAATGGGCTCCTGGGTGGCCATCAATGGGATGTGGGTGGAGCTCCCCTTGATCGTAAATGATATCCCAGAGCACTGGTTGCTGCCCTCCTACCTCACAGTCCTCATCCAAATGGCCAACATAGGCCCTCTCTTCATCACGCTGATGCACCGCTTCCGCCCAGGGGTGCTCGATGAGCGGCCGGTCATCTACGGCATTGTAGGACTGGGCATCGTTGCTACATTCCTTCTGGCTTTCCTTTGGAAGCACACAGTGACCTTCGGAGAATCTTTGCATAGTGTTCCACTGCTGACATTGAGTTTCCTGCTATCTGTGGTGGACTGCACCTCATCTGTTACCTTTCTTCCTTTCATGATGCGGCTGCGTCCACAATATCTCACAACGTATTTTGCAGGTGAGGGCCTCAGTGGTCTCGTGCCTGCAGTGGTGGCACTTATTCAAGGCGTTGGTGTAGTTCACTGTGAAAATGCCACTTTATCTAATAATTCCAACATAACTGACAATGGAATGCTACAGGCCATCTACCAGCCTGCTAAATTCTCTGCACAGGTCTTCTTCATATTCCTTAGTGTAATGATGGTCGTGTGTCTGGTCGCTTTCCTCCTACTCAATCACCACCCAGCTGTAGCTCGTGAGAGAAAAAGCGAACGGTACTTCAGTGGGGAACTTGATCGTGAGAAGAAAGAACAAGGCCTATCTCTGAATGCCCAGACACCAGAGCAAAAGCCCATGATCAGCCCCTCGGAGGCTGGCAAGAGGGAACCTAGGAGTTCTTTCGGGAGGGGGACATATAGTATCTTTGAGGTGGTCTTTATCTTTGTAGTGTTGGCTTGGGTCAATGCTCTGACCAATGCAGTGCTGCCTTCAGTGCAGTCCTACTCATGCATGCCTTACGGGAACAAGGCTTACCATCTAGCTGCCACCATGGGAGCTGTTGCTAACCCTGTGGCTTGCTTCATCGCCATGTTCATACCAATAAGGTGAGCTATAGAAAAACTACAATAATTATAAAATACTAATCAAGACCATAGATCCAAGAAATAAGTTCTAAGTCACCAATAGCTTGTAAATCTGTTTTCTGTCCAGGTCTCTTGTCTTCATGGGAGTTTTGACCATTTTTGGGACTGGATTTGGAGCCTACATTATGGGCATGGCTGTTCTAAGTCCCTGTCCTTTGCTGGTCCACAGTACCTCTGGAACTGTAGTCATAGTAAGACTCTTTATTTTCTTGCATGTACTTACTGTGTACACAGAATAAAATTTCAGACTTCATGCTCTATCTTGCATCTTATAAAAGCACGAAGCCACCACCCATTCGCAAAACTCACTTAGCATTTATGAGATTTCCTGTGATTAAGGTGTGTAGTGTGACTGACAGGTTTTACAATATAATGTTAAGTCAGCTTAGTCTCATCTACTTGATGCTGTCTTGGAAGAGCTGTGAAAGTCCACTGAATGAGTCAATGAGTCAAACATTCAAAAAGAGTACATTGTTTTTGTGCACTGGCACAGGCAACTATGCCACCTAGCTATAAAATGTTATTTTTGCTGTCATAAGTGCCTTTCCTAATACACTTTTTCGGAGCAAAAGTACTTAATACTAAAATGGTGTTAACTGATAAAATACTTTTTCAGTCACCAAACTGAATAAGAAACCAAGCGCCTACGCACTGAATGCTACTAAGCTAACCAAGCTCCAACCAGGATATTCTGAGCTCCTACTTATTACTTACAGCAGTAAGAGTAGTAGCAGTAAGAGTAAGTCATTTAATGCACAATTCTAACAAGTTCTCTGTTGCAGGTGCTGGCCTGGATACTCTTTGTCCTCACCCTGTCTTATGTCAAAGTCATCATTGGGGTGATCCTGAGGGATGAAGGCCACAGTGCCCTCGTGTGGTGTGGAGCTGTAGTGCAGCTGGGTTCAATGCTTGGTGCTCTAACCATGTTTCCACTTGTTGGTTTCTATCAGTTTTTTAAATCGGGTGATGCTTGCAACACTAAGTGTCCAACATAGATGTAAAATGTGTCTAAGTTCAACTCTGCTGTACAGAACTCTAGCATTAATTGCACTTGTTTTAGTAGAACTGCACTTATTCCTACTTGTTGTAAGAGAGCTGGCAAGTTATAGATGAAAATCCACCACAGTATCACTCCGTGTTTTTACCTAAGTTCTGTTTGTAAATGTCATATACTTTATCAGTAGTTAATGATGTATGAAGTACACATACACCCAGTGTTTAGCAAATTATTTGGACCACCTCTCATAAAAACAAGAAAACACAAATAATTTCACAAAGTTTGAATTCACACTTTTATACCCAAATCTGAACGGACAAACTGGACCTTATCTGAGAAGTCAGAATCAAGCACAACATTCAACCACTAAAACAAACTTTTCTGTTCAGTAATACAAGTAAATGAGTATAATTTGTCATCTTAATTTTGAAAAATAATTGAAAAACAAGCTTTATTTTTATTTATTTATTTATTTTTTGTGAAACACAAAATTTGAAAAGTCTACTTGCAAAAATTGATGCAGTCTCTTTAATTCATTAAAGAAACATAAAATAATGATTTTGGTAATTACCAGTATTATTAATATAGAGCTGCTGTGGCACAAACCTTACATTGGATGGTGATCTAATAAATTTGTTAAGCACTATATCCATCTATAGTGTCTCAGACTACAAAAAGACCAAACTAAATAGTGTTCTGCCACTGAATATATCAATATAATATACAAAACCTTGTCGGTTCAAAAGGTCAAAGCTATTTTACTTGAAGTTTGAACATCATGTCAGATGATGATGTTCAACATGTACTTTATTGATTTTGCTTCATAAGAAGTTATGGTACTGTCGCCTTTAAAATGTGCCTTAATTCTATAAAATGACTTGGGCATTTTGGGGGGTAGACTACTGTGTTGTTTAAATAAAACTACAATGTGCTTTGTATATGTTACTGAAGTGGAGAAACTGTTGAACAATACCAAATAAAACATTTGTTTAATTACTGTCTAAAAATGCAAATTTGCATGTTGTTTCATCCAAAAAATTGCTTCTTTTTTTTTGTAAATCATCCCTACACTGAGCTCTATACATACATACATTTTATTCATCCTCTGAACTATTTAGCCAAGGGTTGCAGGCAGTAAGAACCCTGGACCAGCCACCAGTGTCATGTTTCGGCTGTGTACAGGCAGGAGAAGGACCCAAACGCAAAACTCACGACAATGAAATTAAACTCAAAAAGCTGCTTTATTGCAGAATGGCATGGAAAACGAAACTGGGACCTGGATGACTAACACACAGGGAAACACAGCCATGAGGGAGACTACGACACTGACAAAGAGAAACACAGGGCTCAAATACACAGAGGGATAACGAGGGAACAAGACACAGAAGGAGAGCACAGCTGGGAGTAATCAGGCTGGACGAGACAAGGGAAGCAAAACTAGAAACACTGACATGAGACACGGACCTTCAAAGTAAAACAGGAAACACACTGACTGAACTCTAGACATGTAAACTTAACAGCAACTGGGGAGACAGAACATAGGAACCTGAAACATGGTACAAAAACGTCACAGTAGACACAACATGGAACACAGGGAAGCCATATTACAAAGCCAAAGAACTAAACCTATGATAACCATAACTGAGACCTAGGGAAACAAGAAACAGTACAACAAAGGACTCAAAACATAATCCATAATATAAAAACACGAGATCTCTTCAAAATAAAGTAGGAAACATAATGAGACGTAGACATGACAACCAGAACTTGACAACGTAAGACACAGACATGAAACACATGAAGAGCAGGGGAGCCTTAACATGGGTTGGAAACACAAGGGGGAACTAATAAGCAAATGAACATAGGAGACCTAATGAGCTTAAACATTCTATAAACATCAAAATGAACTAAAACTCAAAACACTGGGTCATAAGACCCAGGATCGTGACAACCAGTCCTTAACAGGACTAAGGCAAGAAAATTAAACATTCAGGCTAATTTGCATCTTAGGCAAATTTTGAGAGGCAAAATAATGTAAAATGAATGAGGTGGACACAGAATATCATATGTATCAGTGGATTTTTGATTATGCCACCTACTGTTGCAGCACATCCCACAGGTACTCTATTAGTTTGAGATCTGGTAGCTGTGGAGTACATTTGCATACGTTAAAGTTACTATCATGTTCAAGAAACATCATTGAATGAGTTCTGGTGCATTATTCTACTGAAAGTGGCCATCAGAGGATGTGATCATAAAGGGATGGACAATCCTGAGCAGCAATACTCAGTTTGTTTAAACGACACTCAACTTGGGCGCCTTAATACCAGCTTTCTTCCAATCCAAGGCCTCAACATTACATCACCACTACCTAAACCACTGGTACAAGGCACAATGGATCCAGGCTTTCATGTTGTTTGATCGAAATTATGACCCTACCCTCCATAATGTGACAGCAGATATCTAAACTCATCAGACCAGGCGATGTTTTTCCAAACTTCACTTCTCCACTGACTGTTTGACTCAACTGACTGAAGTGTCGCCTGATGTGGGTTTTCTGCTGCTGTTGCCCATATGCTTCAATGTTGTACATGTTGCACATTCAGAGATGCTCTTCTGTATTCTGTTATAATGATTGGTTAAATAAGTTGCTGTCAGTTCAAAGCAGTCTAGCCATTTTCTTGCAGGAAACTGCCAATGACTCTGTAAAGCATAGAGATGGTTGTTCAGGAAAATCCCAGCAGTTTCTAAAATACTCAGACCAATACTCAGACTCAGAAAAGCACGTCTGGCACCAGCAACAGATGCCATGTTCAAAGTTTTAATTATTTTTACTAGCTAAAAAACCTCTCAATGGTTTGGCCAAACAATACTTCGCTGAGTTGCTCACCATTTACAACCGAGTTAGACCCCTCAGTTAATCACGTGCAGATCTTTTAACTGTTCCTAGTTATTGTGGTCCTGTTCTTTGGAACAAGCTGTCTGCAGCCCTGAGATAAATTATATCTATTCATAAATTTACCGTATTTTTCGGACCATAAGGCACACCGGATTATAAGGCACACTGTCGATGAATGGGTCTGTTTTCATACATAAGGCGTACAAACTTTTGTTTTGTTTTATTATATTTTACTTTTATCACTAACTCAAAGTGTTATAAACCTCCCCTTCTGACTGCACTGAGGCACTCAGCTTCTGCCATGTGATTGGTTTATTAGATACCACATCAACTAGCACTTGAACCTGGTGTAGCAGCTATACCTAATGAAGTGGCCAATGATGTAAAAGACTACATTCATAACAGAAAAGAAAAAAAATATCAACAGATCGACAGTTGGCAGCACTGATGTACTCCACAGGTCACATGTGTTTAAATGCAAATCAAAGGCATTCAAATCACATGAATTTTGTTTTATGAAATCCAAAAGGTAATGCCTTCACATTGGTCTGCTAAACACTGAAAAATGGCTGGCTTAAAGAAAAAAAACAAAAGACAATATTTTTAGGCCAATTAGTTGCCTATTTATAGTTGTAATTTACCAAAAACTCTTTGATCTGAATCTTACATATCTATGTAATTCACAAAATCACCACTAGATGTCACTTTTTGATTAAAAAAAATAATATCGCCAAGAACTGCTCATAGCTGCAGTCAAGGCTTAACATTCAAATGGCTGTGGTCTGATTTGAGGGTGTGAGCTCTAAAAAGAACTCTCAGTGTCGCTTTATTGAACCTCAGCTGGTGAATGGGGCAATGACGGAAGATCCTCTGTGGTTGAATTGGATAAATTAAGCAAACCTAAATTAGCACTGAGATGTTCAGACATTCACCTGTGCTGAAATACTGATTCTGCCTAGATATTGGGGTTTTCCCCTCAAAAAATATAATTTTATATATATATATATATATATATATATATATATATATATATATATATATATATATATATATATGAATCAACATCAGTTACTATGCAGCAGTATGCATCTCCCCCAGCTTACTAGAGTCAAGCTGCATCATATGCTCGTCACATTAAATCGGGAGAGAATGTCTTATGCATGTAGGTGGATGCGAGAATGTGTGTGCGTGCGTTGTTTTGCGTGTGCATTGCACACGTGTGTGTTTGTCCTTCCTCTATTCCACATAGACAAACAGGAATGAGGAACTCATGGCCAGTCAGAGGCTGATTCAGATCCCAGTGGCTCTCCGGAGAACATCTGGGGTCATCATCTCCTGCTGTCTCATACTTCACCTGCTCTCCTTATCGCTTCCTGTAGTTTCTGTGACTTATGGCGTGCAGAGTTTAAAAGCTGCACAACAGTTTGGAATCATCTCAACAACAGCTTACTGTCTGAAAACGGAGAAGCATTTTTTGATGCACTTTTTCTGAAACTGTGTAATGATCCAAATGAGCCAAAGAAAAATGCATTGAGATTAAGATAAGACTTCAGATCAGAAAGCCTGCTCTATATGACTGTGGGTGGGGTGGGAAGGGGGAAGCATGATTTAGGCAACATAATAAGCAAAAGTGTAAGAGTGCAGCCTTTCTTATCTTTGTCTCTCTCTCTCTCTTTCCTTTAAATATTGTGATATCTCCGTTTCCCCCAAGCTCCTTGTCTTCCTCGATTCTTGCATATGGCAGACTTTGTGACAGTAATTTAAATTTAAAACACATGAGGGGAAATCCTAGCCCGCGCTGCTCTTTAATGGGCCGTCATGGGATTGGACTATGCAGAGAATGATTGAATTTTGTGAGAAGGCCAGGAACGATCAAGTCTCGCCTGACGTTATGCAATCGACCATTCCCCTCTCACAACGCGACGTCTGGTAAAACCTAGCAGGAGGAAAAGGGAGGAGGGGGTTGGATAAGGGTTGGAAACCTCAACGTCTAGACCAAAAAAGAGAAAAACATTTTTTCTTCTAAACGACTCAAGACTTCATAAAAGAGAAACTTGGCTATCACACACACACACACACACACACACACACACACACACACACACACACACACACACACACACACACACACACACACACACACACATGTATATTTATATATATATATGTATAAAGCCAAACAAGATGTGATGGGCCACATCAAAAGCAGAGATGGATTGCTTTTAATGGTTGTAAATGAGTCTTTTTACACTGTAATGCATGACATCCTATATTTCCTGACAGATGGAAACATGTGGATCCCATACAACGCCTGCCACACTGTTTTATTTATATGATTGTGTCATGTCTGTTTTCTGCCTTTCTCTCCTCACCTGCTTGGCTCACTTTGACAATGTCAAGGCAGAAATTCAACAGACTCTGAGGCACTGATATTGCTGCACTGTCCAAGCTTTCACACCCTCTGAGTAAGATTAAACCCCTGCTATATATCCTCTCAGTGAAGCAGGAGAGGCTACCTTTCCCGTTAAGTCCATTATATTCAAATAGGCGGGGCCTTTTCTTTCTTTATCTTTTTCTTTTTTCTTCTACGCAAACAAGACAAAGTAATCAAAAGTTAAAAGCAAACACTCAAGGAGGCACTTAGCAAAAAAGAGAAAGCTTTTATGATAAAACATTCATATACAGTGCAGGAGACAGGTAATCTTTGAGGATGATAGGGTTGTCTTGTGGTCAGTTTCTGTATAGTATTGCTTGGGGAGTCTTGTAGATGAATGCTCCTAATAACATCCCTGCCCACCCATCAGCTACCAGAGAATGCAGGCAGAGCAGCTAATACCTGAGTGTATTTCTTCAGGGGTGTGAAGTATGCCTTAAAGAGCTGTTGGAGGCAGCAGTAAAGTAGGGTTCATTACCTTGACAGACTGATGACAGCTACAGTAAGAATGGCTGAGGTGCACGCACACACATATAAAGGCTCAGTAATGTGCTATCAGTGATGCCCTGCTATGCACAGTAGAATTTTGCATAAATGATGCCCGAGATGCTAAAGTCAGTACTGCTTTCATTGAGATGTGGTGATGAGCAAGTCATTGAAAAGTACTCTGTGGTAAATATGCTAGGTTTGCATTTGAAAAGGTTTTAGTGGCCAAAGAGTTTATTTTATTTATTTTGTTGCTGAACGTTGGGTGAGTACAGCATATTGACATCACATCTACCAGCAGCCAAGGAGATTAGCCATAGTAAATACTGGAAACAGGAAAGCAGAATAGTTCTTATGGATGCAAAACAGCATGATCACTAACATCACAAATTAACACAGTAAAACAACTTTTTCTTATTTACATTTCAGTGACTTTTAAGGCACAAGAAGCTTTGGAGAGAGTGAGGCTGTTTACTAGGAGGGCACTCGCACAATCTAGGGTACTCCTGTAGCCGGTCCCAAGCCTGAATAAGTGGAGAAGGTTGCGTCAGGAAGGGCATCCGGCATAAAATCTTTGCCAACTCAAACATGTGGATCATCAAGAAAGAGATTTCATTGGGAGTTACCAGGATGGACAAGATTAGAAACAAGTACATCAGAGGGACACCTCAGGTTACAGAGGCAATGCTGAGTTATTTGAGAGGAGGGATGGTGGCTAGCTCTCTTATTGTTAAGCCCAGCTTAGATCCTTACCAGATTACTACACACATATTAGCAGCTGAAGCCAGACTAATACTTGCTTAAATTCTCCAACTTGTAGGAACTAGTTTTAATTCAGAGTTATTTTCCATGAAAGATCTAAACATGCATCCCCAAAAACTCTTTAAAATATCTTTAAGAGCATTCATATCATCTAAAATACTTCAGTTTTTAAAAATATTTTTAACATCTTCTGTTATTGTTCTCAGTCTTTAGGTTAATTAAACTCAACTGGTTCTGATGGTAACTTTTAATGTTAGTTTAGGGAGCAGTTTAAATTCATATTCACACATGAAAAAGAATTTGTGGCAAGACATTTACTGATAATTTTATGTTGGGTTTTAAAACTTTATAAGTATAAAAAAACAACAACAACGAATTAATAAATAACTAAAGAAGCAAACTCACAGTCCATCGTTTCGGGAAGTCAGATCGCAGGGGTTGCATCTGGGGTCAGCTTTAGGTCACTCTGGGCATCCATTAGTGGCCTTATTTAGAGTCTTATTCCTTTAAGAGGAGTGATTGGCCAGCAAAGACAAAGAATCATTACCTTTGCCCGCCCCCTCCCTGCCAGCAGTCAATAATGAGGGATCATTAAAATGAATAGATGGACATTCCCCTTTTCTCCGGATCCTTATTGCAAAATCAGTGTCAGGGGAAATGAAGATTGAGCTTGGAGAAGGCGTCTAAAAGCCTCACAGTGATTGTCGTGAACTCATCTGCAGTGCCAGGCTCCTTTATCTACTGTAAGAGTCTGCACCTGCCTGAACTCCTGACTAGCAAGGGCTTTTACTGTAGCCCATTAAGAGCATCCCTAATGCGCGCTACAGCGTACTTCAACATAAACATTCTGCATATGTACCGAAACATTTACAGCAAACAACACAAGAATGATTGCTTTGGATGTCTTGAGGCTTTTTTTTCTCGTCCACGAAGAAGACAGAGCTCTCAGAGTGAACTACAAATGTGATATTAAACGCTTCGACTTTGATGCGGAGGATAAAGTGCTCATGTGATGCGATCGTATAAACAGACACTTAAAGACAATTCTCACTTTTCACATGTCTTAAACTCAAGCATCTGTCCCGTCGCTGAATTTTATAAATCCTTGCACAACACTTCATGCATCACAAGAGTGAGCGCAAATCAAGCTGAATGATTACAGATGGAAAATAAAAGAAGGCACAGGATTTTTCCAGGCCCCATCTGGTTGCCTTTCTGGGCAACCTCTTAAAATGTCTTTTAAAAAGGTGATTTGTCTGTGGATCTGCAATAATGTGATCGTGTCAGCGTGTCTTCTGCTGATCCTGTCACATGTTGAAACCATCCCATAAAAACTGGGTTTGTGTACACCTGTGGAGCTGGGCGGCCCCGCCTCACACACATGTAAACATGTGCCGAAATCCACACACACACACACACACACACGGTCCTTATCTTCCTCCTTTATCATCCTAAAGGTAACTGATAAGAAGGTCTGTTTATAGTCATCTGACATGTGTTTCAAACGAATAAAAGCGAAAAAAGTCACAGAAACTGACTCAAGAGACCAACAGAGATCAAATGCTGGACTGGCTTATGGGACAGAGTTATCAAAGGTCCCTCAATGTGGTCAAGCAATTATCTCTTAAAGGATCTCTTAAAGTCACCCCCATGGCTCTCTCAACATGCCCTTCATAACAGAAGTATACTGAGGATTTACTGCTTGCAGGTGGCTCATGAGAGACAAGGGCAGGTGCTCCACCACAATGCCTTTACACTTGCTTTATAAAAGCCCAAATCAAGGGCTCGCTGGGAATACAATAGGGGAGGAAGTGGGACCAAACAGGCACTATAAATCTGTATAGTGAAACTTCGAAGTCTGAGCCCTCTGCCAGGCTTTGTGGACATGTTAACCTTTTTTTTTGTGGGGGGGGGGGGGAAGGCACGCGCTGCAATCATTATAATCAGGGATTGACATTTTCCTTGTCTGGACTCTTGACTTCACAGCAGAGACGCTGTGGCCGTCAAATGACAGACTGTGCTGTCTGCTGCTCACTGGGGCTGTCTGTCAGCACATCAGCCTGTCAGTACCATTAGCAGTTGATCAAATTGTGATCATTTGGTGAGGCACTTGGTCGAATCTTAATCTCAGGTGGGTTGTTTCCTGCATACACATGAGGCAGCTATGATGGTTTTTGTTTTTTTTATACAAATACATACAATACAATACATGTATTTGATATATTTCGTAAATATAGGATGGAAATCTCCTTGCAGCTAGTAAAAATATGCGGTTGCGTCGATGTTCTTTATGCATTTGGTTAACAACTGCAAGCAGTTATAATGACTAACAGGTTACGCCCTGGATCATCACTTTCAGCACAATCGCCTGGTAAAAACCAACCGGTATCCAAACAATTGTAATCTGACTCAGACTGAGTCATTCTTGGAAAAGGTTTGTAGTTTGTGGATGTGGATTTCTGTGTATGCACACGTATACAGTTTTGCAATAGATGGAAATGGAATTGCAATTTTTGCAGATTATTCACTGTATGATCACAACCTTATTCGATTTCTAATTGATGACAGAGTGATAGCAGATTCTGTTTTATTGCCCTTTTATTGTTGTCTTAACCCAAAAAAGTCAAAACTTTTAAGATGGCAAAGCGGCCTGCATTTGTATAGCGCTTTTCTAGTCATTAAGGACCCCAAAGCACTTTACACTACATTCAGTCATTCACCCATACTGGCGATAGCAAGCTACATTGTAGCCACAGCTGCCCTGGAGCGCACTGACAGAGGTGAGGCTGCCGGACACAGGCGCCACCAGGCTCTCTGACCACCACCAGTAGGCAAACATGGGGTTAGTATCTTGCCCAAGGATATTTGGCATGCAGCCAGGAGGCAGCCTGGGATCGAACCACCGACCTTCTGATTAGTGGCTGACCTGCTCTGCCACCTGAGCTACAGCCACCCCACTCTTGTGCTTTAAGACTACTGACTGCGAGTGGTGGCAGACTTGGTTTTGAAGCAACCATTTCAAAATCAACCAAGTTTGCAATGAATTTGTTCATGCCACAGCCTCCAACCACTCTTTTCCATAGTGTGACTGTCGCATAAAACTCTGACCTTTGAGGTCAGCGAATGGACATGAATGCACATGAATCCTTTATGTGTCTGGCAGGAGAGATAGCAGCTTCTTGCAAGAAATCAGATCAGAGGAAATCAGATCAAGAGCTAAACCCAAGGAAGCCTTTTAACTACCTACAAAAAGTGTCTACCAGCTCTTCTAAGAGTGATGAGCAAACACATTGTGAAATAAACTGTGTTCAACACATACACTCTCTTTCCCCACCACATTTATCAATTACACATGCTGGCAAATTAGATCTGGTTGCCCTTGGGCTGATTGTGTCTCCTTGCTTCTGGGCTTTTTGCTAAGCTATGCCATGCTTATATGTACGGTGTTTATTAAAAATGAAACAACTTTTGAGTAACTGTTTAAGTTAATTAGGTGCTTATTTCGGCTGTAAATTCTTTATGCTGTGAATTGTTGATTTCCACATCATACATTCAAAGCTTTTCGTGTTTCTGTACTTCTAAACAAAAATTTAACCGATAAGAAAAGATTCTAAAGCTGGGTTTGTCCATTGATATTTCACTTTTATGGACCACTGCTTCGGCTTTGGAAACCATAGCCCGGAGTCATTGCGCCACTGTGTCAAAGGGTATGGCGCTGCGAGAGGAAGACTAAGGTAAGAAGGACAGGGTGCCAGGAAAAAGGGGCGTGACTGTATCTGTAAATAGTGGCTCTATTTTGGGCTTACCTCGGTCAAACAGGGGAGCACCGCCTAGGCCTGCCTTCTGTTACTATGGGGATGGGCGCTTCATAACTTTGCTGAACGGAAAAAGTCTGGAGGACTGGCAGGTGGTACACAGGAGCGTGGCACAGATCCCATGACGAGGAGCTGGTTCGCTTCTAACTACCCACCGCTAACAATACTCACTGGAAAACACGCATGTCTCTGCTTGTACTTGGCATATCAGCAGCTTGTTGCATTTTATCCTGCAGTGTTGGACTGTGCAGTGTGGCTGGCAAAGAGAAAACTTGCAAGATCTGAATTTCAAAATCAGTGTTAGAATGCACAGTTTTTCCTCTCACAGACGTCCAGTGATTTAATTGCTGGGCTGGTGCTTTGCTAGTCTTACAAAATTTAGAGACAAATTTTTAAAAGAAAATAATTTTTGAATGTTTTAATTACTTTTTTATTCAATTCAAACAGGTTAAAGGAAATAGGGAAGCTACTACTCAACACAATGCTTTTCTTTTTTTTTTACTTTATTATCAAATATTTGTTAACTTTTTTTTTTCAACAATCAACTTACTCACTTACAAATATAACACTGGGACATTTGTTACTTATGGTCACCAAAATGCCATTTATTAGGTCATTTTTGAGAACACATTAAATGCACTTAAAACACATTTCATTTTTTTTCATAAATATTTAATATTAAAGAGAAATATATTTCACCTTGTGCCTACACAGAAAAGCATTAGAGAGTTGCAACAATTTTGTAGCCAAGAAAGGTAGTAAGGCACAAAATACAAACCTTATTGATAGAGTTTAGTCATGCTATTATAATATATGTTGAAAAATGTATTAGGAAAGCTATCCTGGAAGCTACTATCAGCTAAATGATCCCCAACATCAGTACAGTGTGCATGCTCCAAAAGACAGACGACATGGAAAAGACTGCGTTTATGTGAAGAGTTGACAGAAGCGCGTTTATGACACTACAGTGGAAATCAGTCTACAATATTTGGTCTGGAGGCAAGAAAATCAGCTCTGTGTTTACGGTAAAGTGCATGTCTTTTTTTTCGTATGATGGAACCATCCTATGCTAAAGTCTCAGTCAGAGAAAAAAAAAGAAACTTTGACAATAATTTCACCAAAGATAAAATCCTTTGGTCTACTCAGATCAATTATTGCCAGCTGTAAGTAACAGTCCTGTCAGCTCCTCAGTGAAATCACCCAGATGATGAGGAAAACTGAGCCCGTGGTATAGATTATCCCTGTGCCTATTTACATGCAAACCTGCAGAGCAACAAGTAACAGACAAATCTATAAAAGTATTCCCCTTTAATTCCAGCAGGTACATTTACCTTTGTTCAACAATCTCTCAGCTGGGAAAGAATAAAACTGATACCTGCCTTATCAAGCTCCTGTAAACCAGGAATTTTGATAGGATATGTACTTTAAAAAAAAATCCTCTGATTGTCCTTGCATCATTATGTCATGATCTGGGTGGAAAACTGGAAGACCAGGAAAGGATGATAAGGAAATAGGCACTAAGGTGAAAAAGTAAAGGTGAAGGGTAGCAGAAATGCTACAAAATCATATCAGGGAAAGACAGGGGAGGGGGCGGGGGGATAACAAACTGCATGATATGAGCATAAGGCATACATATTTTCAAATACATGTTTATACAAAAGAATATCATACATAAAATTCCGTATAAATGAACAAAGATAATAAGGAAGCAGGCAAAACAAAATTCGAATCAGTTGACATGCTTCCTATAGATGTTCCAGCCTTTTTGTTTCCCTGTAAACAAATAATTGAAATAATACAAAAAAATATCATAGAAAACTTCAGTCGGGTTTTTACACTGAACCGTTTGCATTTGCCTGACTGCTGCTGCTGCTTGCAGTCAATAGCACTGCTGTAAGGCACCGAGTTGGTTGATGCGGACTGACTGTGCAGACAAATGAACCAAAGTGATGAAGCTTGACACTTATTGTCCCATTAGCTTGTCCATGCATTAACGTACAGATCACACTCGAAATGAAGATTGTCATTTGTTAACGACAGAAAATAACTCAGTCTCTATGAGTTGTTTGGTCCACTAAACATCAGCTGCGAATTAAGGCAAGTGTAATCGTATACTTTGCCCCTGATATATCACTTCCCTTTTTTCGTTTCTGTAAATATAACATTCACCTGTTTATTCAAATGGAGCTTGCCAGTGATTGTCAATGTGAGCCTGCAGAGAGTCTGAGACTGAAGAGGAGCGGGTGGCATCGATAGTTAGGTGGGAGATCCTGGTCAAACTTTTATTCTTTATAATCTGGATCTCTGGCTGTTTTTGTCCTCGTTTGTTGATGCTGCTTTTGGACGTGTATGTGCTGCTGCTGCTGCAGGAGACTCAAATGGTCTATGCGTGAGTGTGCACCGAGATGCTGGAGAGGTCGTTCCTGATGATCTCATTAACTGTGGAAACAAAAGAGAAAGAGGAGATCTTTATTAACTGCTCCCATTTAATGACACGCTAAAGCATTATTACATTTCATGAAAATACTGGCCTTGAAGGGTTGTTTGTTTGAACACTGACAAAGGTTGGAGTCAGAGCCCCAGAACCTCAGGGGACCAGATGCTCCAGTCAGATTTCAAGTGATATTCAAGAGCTATGCTTACTTTTCATGGTTAATACCTATCTTTTTAAATGTCTCATATATCTTTGAAGGGGCTTTCTGAAGGTAAAACCCTGAAAAAATCACCTAGGCTACATAAATAGGTTTATTTTCTAGGGCATGACTCATTTTATAGAGTGAAGATCAGGGGATATTGGCTTTTGCGGCTTTTGAAATCCGTCTCTCACCACTTCTCCAAATGCAGTAGTTGATCACTTTTGTTTTTATTCATTTTTGCCACAAAAAAGAAAAAAGACCCAACAACAACAACTACTACAAAGCTCAATTACAAGACAAGACAATGACCCACTCGGGTTGTATTACCTAATCTCGACAGATCCTAACGCCATATACGGTTTTGAGGTCTTTCGTATTTCAATTCTGTGCTTGTATATCAAACATTTCCAAATTATTATGTTAAGTCAAAGTACCATGGTTAGGAACAAGTAATGTAGAAAGAAAAAAACATTTCACAGAAAATATGGGAGTTCATACTTTCATATTTTTTAAGGTTAGCCTGGTATATAATCTGCTAACGTCTGATTTCAGTATCACCTTATGACTCAGCTGCATCCTGCATACAATTCCCGCTGTTTGCCCTGCAAGCCACTTTGCAACGCCCTCCGCCCCAAATCTGTGACCTGTCTGTTGCCTTGGATACCTGCTCTGTTATGATGGAAGGTCAGAGCCATAGTGTGAAATATAAATTACACGTGTTGGCAAATCCTCTTTTGGCTGAAGTCTTCCTAGCTACTCTAATGTTTTCTTATTAGCGAACTCTTTAAACTTTAAACATGAGAACATCTCAGACAGCAACACTACACTGCATACTTGACATCAGGACATCATGGACATCAGAAGCCACAGTCCAAACATATCAATGTCATTAGCAACTCATTTCGGCTCCATGCGAATATCCCTGTTTTTAGTCATCGTCTTGTGTTTCCTGCACCAGTTCCTGTGCCCGCGCTTTTCCCACAGTCGGGCAGACAGAGATCAGTCCCCTGCCTTTATCTTCTCTGTGTTCTTTGGCAAAACAGAGGGAAGTGACTGAGAAGATGGCGAGGACCCTGAGACCTGTTGCTCGACAAAAACAAGAAGCCTCATAGTCACAGAGCTCGCCTTGATAAGACAGGCCGATGCAGTCTGAGTCTGCTGGAACCACCATCGGAGCCGAGACAGGAAGTCCACCCACTTTGAAGTTCAGAGTGGGCCTGCGTTTGTTATCACTGCGTACTGTTTGGTGAATTATGAAGCATCAGCATAGATCAAGATAAAAACAAAACTGAGAAAAACTTATTTGGAGCTCCTTTTGTACTATATCATTTAACTGCTGCTTGATTTCAGTTAAGTGTGATGTTGATTGCTGAGGTGCTAATAAAAAAATGTTTTGCTGAACTGATCCATGCAGAACAAATGGCAGAACCACCAAGGAAACAAGGCTGAAGGCATAAATAATGTTTGATTTAAAAGACACACAGGCTCTACAATAATAGCTGTCCTTGTTTTATGTATGCAAACGCCCACCTTTTCACACACACAAACAAGCATGCACACACACACACACACTCACACTCACACACACACACACACACACACACACACACGCACACAAGTTGGTTGGGACTCCCCTCCCTGAACAGGAGGAACTCCCATTGGAAAAACTCAACCTGTGCCAACAGTGTTGACTGTTTTCAACCCTGTTCCGCTCCGGGCTAAACAAGCATTTACATGCTGTGGTTATTTTTAGATCCACCATTGCAGGACACGAAGGAAGTGCAAGCACATGTATGCACAACGAAATGATCACAGAGAGGTGAGAAAACATCGGCAGCTAGTTCTTATGAAGAAGTGGGAAAACCCGACGGTTCAGCAACAGAAATAGATCATTCATATTTCTGAGATTAAAAGTGGTGGCTTCTTTTTCTTGATTTCAGTCACTGTTCAAAAAAAGAAAACGAAAAAAATCGTGACGTCTCTTCCTCCCACATATTAACTGCAGTGTTATTTTGATGCCCTTTATCAACTAATACTTTCCATTGGCAAGCACAAAGATGTTCCATTCTGAAGAAATAGTGACAGAGAAAAGAAAGGTAAAACACTGGCCCTTGTGTTTCATTTATGTACTCTGTCAGCAACGTGAGAATTTTAGAAGCAGGATGTGGCCAACTGTTGCACCACAAGACAACACCAAGATGCTATTTATAGCATCTTAATACTCATGTCACTATTTAGTTGTGACAAGTTCTGGGAAACAAAGACCTTTTAAAGAAAACTCACAGGTAATGTTTTTGAGAGAACCAAAGGTCTCGCATGTCACGCATCTTTTAAAAAAACAAAATTAGTTGAAATGATCCAGTTTTAGCTAAAGACTTTTATTTTTACTTTTCTGTCCTGAGCTTATGTATCTTTTTTTTTTTTTGAGAAAAAATGAACCAGAAAGAATTATCTCTCTGTTTTTCCTTTACTACATTTTTGACTCTGTCTTACCGTCCTTGAGGTGACTAGATAACCACAAATATGCAGCAGTGGGGAAGGTTGTCAAGCATTCGGAGGAACATTTAGTTCTAAATGAAATTTGGCTTAAAAAATTCTTCCGTTGCACAATCTGGACTGGCAAGTGTGGATTATAAGATTTCATCAGCATACCTTGTAAATCTAAGTGTAACCTTTGAAAAAGAGTGCCAGAGGGCTATTTTTCCACTTTCGTGATCGCTATATGCTATTGTTAAAAAGAAGATTCCATGTAATGTTACAATAACGAAAGCAAAGTGGCCTGGCTTCCCTCTCAACAGCACTGGAAACTTTTTTTTTTCTTTTTTTCAGTTGCCCAGGTTAATAATGGAAAGCTGGGAGGATACCCTCTCGTGAACAAACAAAAACAGTGGAAAACTGAGCTCCAAATATTCCCCTGCTGAAAAAAAAGAACGAGGGAAACAAAAAACACGTGCCCTGCTAGGCTTAGTTAAACAGAGTGGCATCCTTTATTAAGCTTCCCGGCCAACGCAATCGGCAAACCGCAGCCTGGACCTGTCAGGACCTATACTCCAGACTGGGTGGCTGGGAGATCTATTTCAGGCAGGTGTGAGAGTGACACAAAAATATGACTGCACTTTACTGTGATGCCAGCCAAGGTGAACAGCTCTATGGACAATTCACCTTTGTGAGGGCCTGCCAGTGTGTCTTGGCAGGGAAAGTGGCTAATTGCTAAATCCCTGCCTCCATTGGGTGTGACTCCGGGCTGAATAAACGTTGACCTTGCTAAAATAACCAGTCTGTATCAACTGTCATGGAAGATGTTTTTCAACCTGCTAGAAGGCGGTAATGGAGGCAGCTCTAGTATACATCCTGAATATACTGGCGTATGCAAATTTAACACGACTGCTGTCGGTACTTGCAGCTTTTAGAATAACAAATTGACCACGCCTTAAATCACACAAAGGTTCTCTAACTAGGAGTATTATTTCCAAAATTAACATTATATTGTATTAAATTAGACTTAATTTGCGTAATTTGTGATTAAGACCGTAAACTCATCAGGAGAGTGTTTGCTAAAGTGTTTGCTGGACTTCTTTTTGCAACCAGAAAGGTAATTAGAATGAATACAAGTTTAGGTCACACTGATTTGCTTTACTTTTCAGAACAGAGGCTACATGTACTATTTTATCTACATATAAAGACACAATAAATGAAGAAAAAGTAAAGCTGGTCTGTAGTTATGTCTTACTTTCATCTTTTAAAGAATCCAATCCAATGGCTTAGGTAGCAAAAACATCATATTCACTCTGCTGCTGACGTAATTTGGAGGGTACAGTATATACAAGCACTGATATAGCGACAGCATAGCTGCTATACCTCACTGTTACTTACTTACAAATTGGTTTCTTTTTATCCAGTAATACAAGCACGCCTGATATGACTTCATTTGGCTTTTCTAAGAGTTCAGTGTGAACCTGAACTGCACTGGGGATTTAGTTAGCATTGTTACGGGATAGTGCTGTGCACTGGGGTTCGATAACAGCCGGGCTTCCTTAGAGAACAGAGGATGCCCTGTGGTCTGGAGAGATGCGGAGCCTCGAGGCCTGAGAGCCTCTTGGAGGTTCCTGCTGTCGAAACACGATCCCCTGTAGTCAAATCAGGCCTGACTGGCAAACACCTGACAGCGAGAGAGAGCAAGAGACTTCACCTCACCCCGGCCTCCGTACGTGACCTCCGTACTTAAGGTTGCAACAACAGGTTCCTGGCAGTGACTTCTGCTCTGCCGCTCGAAGTCTCTTGATACTGAAGAAGTGGAGGGCACCTTCCTGATCTCCCCTTACTTTCACGTGTGCTAGCTGCAGCTGTGTTAGGGTCAAGGACCTTCACACTGTAGCGAAGGTGATTGTTTCCTGTGCTTGCTCTTACCTCCTGTAGTACCACATCGGGTTTTGTGAGAGAGAAGAGGAAGTTTCCTTCTATTGTGGCCCCGAGACTCTCGGCAGCACGTGAGGAAGTTTGCCTGAGTCACACAAGTTCTTTCATGTAAACACACAAAAATCGAATCGCCACCCAATCTGTACACTACCTCGGAGTGAGTAAAAGGAGACTAGCTGCGAGGAGGACTCACAGTTAAACCTCATCTGACCTCGTACTTTCATGTGAAATTGATTTGGTGGGGAAGCCGAACTAAAGCTCAAACTTGAGAGACAATTGAATTTCCTGGTACATATTACTTTTGTTTCCCCACTATATCAAATCTTCTCTTGGCCTCAGCAGAAACACTTAATGGACAATTTGCTGCCTCCCACACACAGCTCGAGCGGCTGGACGGAGAGGCTCTGACACAGCGTCACTTATCTTGTGCTAATCACCAGCAGTGTCAAAAATAGGGAGGAGGGGGGGTGAAAGGTCGGAACGCACACGCGCATAAAATGACACAGACAGAGAAGTCAGCATGGAGTAAGTGAAAGAGAGCGAGCGAAACCGAGGGAGACGCGATCCTTATTCCCACAGATAAACACAAATGGAAAGAGACAAAGCGTTCCGCTCATGCTTCATCGTGATAAAGTGCTTCATAAATTCATCTGAGCCTTGCAGGTAGACAGCTTCTAATCCATTGCAGGGATCCCTTTGGGCCTAATGATGTGATGATATGTACAGACAGTATATTTCATCCCCACAGTTAGGCTGATCTGTGAAGCCCCAGGCTTTCCCATGTGGAATCGCTCAGTCTCCTCAGCTGACAGAGGAGTTGGAGAGAAGAAAAAAAGGGGGTGGGGTGGGGGGGTTTAAGACAAAGCCGAGTTTACCCTGAGAACTGAGGTTTTTTTACAGCTGCCCTGCAACAGCTGCAGAGCACCGATGTGTGGTGATCTCCTCACACTGCTGAGGTGAACAGCGATCCCACGAAATTCACTTCATTGATTTTGGACGTGGAGTCATGGCTAGAGATAATCATGAGAGAAATAATAGATGAGGAGCGTAATGGTAGGTGACACATGCCTAACCCTAAAAGTCTTATTTCTGTCTCTCCCACTTTACTATTTTTAGTTTGATTTAATTTTCTCCCCCTCCCCCCAACAAGATTGCCGGGCTATTCAGCTGCCAAAGAGTGGATTAAGAGTAAGCAAGCTATAGACAGGCATTTCTGACCAACAGTTCACCTCTCAGTCTGCGAGTGAGTGCTGCCTGCAGACACGAGGAGCCTTGATGATGTAAAAACAGTGCAAAAGGTCTGCGTCAATTCTTTTTCTGTTAAAAAGCACTATTATCTTATTACGTTGTCAGTGTGTTCCCATTTAGAGAAAAGCTACTCTGTTTAGGGATCAGGTGTCTGCGGTGCATGTTTTTCTGAGACTACAATACATTTAAATAGACAGATTTACCAATTTTGTGTGTTGTATGCTTAAATCATTTCAATACAAAAGTATTTTGTTTTTTGTTTGTTTCAGTTTACCCCCTGGCTTCATGTGCACCCACTTCCACATTGTCCCATCCCTGAATGAACCTACTGAATCACTACTGATGAGATTGAATTAGAAGGAGTAAATTAGCTTTCTATTTTTTATTTTTTTTAGTGGCACAAAAAAAAAAGAAATAAAGTATAGAGTGTAAACAGTAAGTGCTCTGATGTCGCTGAACAGATTTCCAATCAATATGTCTGCTGCTGTTTTTAGACAAGGACTCCTGGCTCAGTTGGATGAGAGAGCTGGAGCAGCCTTGAGAAATAATGATGACATACTCTCTGCGCCTCATGTGGAGAGACAAAGTGGAGCTGGGCTCTAATCTCCACCTGAGTCTCCGATGCGCCTCTCCCTTCAGAGCGCATGCTTTATGGCTCTCTGTAGTCAGACGAATCGGAAGAGTTCAGGGTTGCCTGCCTCAGCCCACAGTCACTGAAAAGTATCCAAAATTTACTAGAGAGGCTGGAGAACAATGAAACAGCAGCATACCAAATTAGAACCCTAAAGACAACAACTTTTACTGAAAGCCCCACCACTGATATGCTTATTTTGGCCGCCGTGGCGCAGAACCTTTGTCTTTGATCTTGCTTGGTGTGCTCTGCCGCTCCCTATCTCACCTCGCTCCGTCTCTCTCTTTGTGAGCCTTTCACTTCCCTCCTCCTCCTCTCATTTCCTCCCAGGCCCAGGAGGCCCCGGGTGTACTCGCTTGAGGTCGCTCTCTGGGGAGGATGAGGGGGAGGTGTTTACATGGTTGGAGCTACTCTCTGGTGCCCTCATCACTGACTTCTCTGAATTTGGCGTGTGAGGCGTTACGAGTGCGTCACGAGCAATAACAGTCTTTGTCCGGCGTTATAGTTCACGAGCATTTTACACTTTTTAAGAAGGATAAAAAAAGGATGCTGCAGTACGAGCCGCACTAGTCGATTGACAGGTGATGTCACCGAGTGCGGCGCAGATGCTCGAATGTTTAGCACAAAAAGCGCTTTCTGTTATTTTGATTGCACGGGTCCGCTTGATTGCGTTAAACTGCCTTTAAAAAAAGTTACAGCGGAAGAATACCACAACAAAACACAGCAATCAAAGTGTTTATCAAACAAAAGCAAACATAAAAGCAACACGCTAAAGAGCTTCTGTGTGTACAGATCACGTGAAATCAAAAGCTCCGTTTCACGCAACTAGCAGAGCATGAATGCATAAAGCAAACACCAAAGCCTGAAAAAAATAGCACCAAACCGAGCAAAACTCGCACATCTCAGCAGCTGAGATATGAAAGGAGACAGATTAAAACCCTTTGCATGGCTCATTACCAATGGGTTTATGGTAAAATAACTCGGCCATCTGATAAACTCGCCGTGATTGATTTGGAATTAGAAACGTATGGCGGCTCGGGATTTCACAGTTTTCTTTCTTTTTTTTTTGAATTATGGAACGGAGTCTAAAAATATGAGCATATTGAAACAATCATACTTCAAGTAGGCTGCAGTCGTTTGGGTGAGAATTTGGCAGTGCACCTGCGTATAATACAATTTACAACTGCATTTGTAGTGGGCTTCTTTAAATCACCTGTTGCCTGTCAGCTGAAATGTGGGATTTCAGACTTGTTTTCTTCTGTTTATATATAAATTATATTCTCTGTGTCCAAAAAGGCTTACCTCACTGCGAGCTTTATTGTTTGCTATTCATCATAGATGGATGGCTGGTTTTGGTGTAGCAGCAAGTCATGGGCTTAAGTTAACCCGTCTCTTTAGACATCCATGAAAACGCATTAGCTTTTGGCATGCTAAAGTTGGACATTTGTTGTCAACCCCTGCGTCTTATTGTTTGTTTTGGCTTGAACGCGCTGATGAAAACAACATTTGCACTTATCTAGGATCTTGCTGAGCTGGATGGCTGGTTTGCGTAGAGAGATAAGGCACTGAAAAGTATACTAAGCTAACTAAATCTTAAAAAGCTTCTGCTGCTCACGGGAACATGGCCTCTCTCTTTCAGCATCCCCGTGGCGCTCTAGTGATCTCTACTGAAGCTGAGAGTTATCTGATTAACACCCTGTCTGCTCACCCCAACTATTGCCCCTGTAGCTTTAAAGCCTATACTCAGGAGGACACAGAGGGGGAGGCCCTCCTTGGGGCACATCATGGATTTATTCGCTGGAAGGTAGAGAGAGCCAATCGTGGCCAAATATTCTCTTATCTCCTTTCCAACACCCTTGACCTCGCTTTGATTTTCATAGACAAGCGTACATCCATCTGGAGACTGTATAGCTGTCAAGAAACCCAGACTGTCTCAGAGCTGAAGGTGAAGACAGCTACACTTTCGCAGACAGTGGGTGAAACGGAGACATTGTTGGCCACCTGTAAATCACAGACGCACATCTTCACCTGCTTCTGTTCGCAGTGTTTAATATCTTACAAACTCAACAGTTGGTGATGAGAGAACCTTCCACTTGAATAACTTAAAAGAAACGAGAGCCTGCGCTGCTACTCCATCCTACAGTAAATCTAACTGATCTAATTAAAGTGTACGTGATGTTTTCATTCACATAGAGCTTAGACACAGAGCTTTCCAAGTCCAGCTCCCCGCAGATTCGTCATGGCTGATTTACTACATGAGCAGAAAGAATTAGTTTGTCCTCTAGTAGCAGGAACTGTGGGGTCTATCAGAAAAGTATGTTTGCAGTTTTTAGGGCTGAAAAATAATAGCATCGCTCTCTAGCAGGAGACTCTTTGTAAAGTATTGTAGATAATGGCTTTAATAGTGGTTAATAAAAAATTTACCAATGCCAATTTACCACAGAGGTTTTTTTTCTTCCGCACACCCCAAAAGTTAAAGATTAATAGCTTATAACCTACAAGACATTAGTAAATGACCTATAAAGAATTAATGAAGTCATTAGTTACACACTGTATGAAGGGTAAATTATTAAAAAGTCTTACTAATACATTTCTATAGTAACGCTTCATTGAAACGTTCTCTCTTCACCATCACTAACGAGCAGATTACGTTTTCAGAGCTCAAAGTGTAACTGTAGGCAGAATTTTCTTTTCTTTGAATCTTGAAAGAATCTTTTTTTTCTTCTTGCACTGTAAAATCAGCTGATTTCAATTCATTTGCAGTAGGAGGAAACTGTTGGAGTGGTCTGCAACCTTTCAGGACTGGCAACATGGGCATTATTTTTAATGCCCGAAAAGGTAAAATACAAAATGTATCTATGACAGAAACAACTGCATTATACTGCTAACACAACTTTGGCTTGTTGCAAGCACCTGCACAGACAGCATGCTAACACAAAGCTAGCAAAGAATCCAGAGGGACGATAAAGAACTTAATTTCTGTGTCTTTACAGTAGTAATTGTCTTTTGTTATATAATCTTTCAATACCACAAAGCTTAATAAAATGCTTCACTAAAATCCACAGTAAAAGGTTTTCTTATGCTTTTGGAAATAAGCAATCAAAGGATTTTCCTTTATGTTACCATGTTGCTTCGGGCTCAGCTGAGTACAATCTGAGAATTGGAGGGCCAGTTGAGGTGTAAAACCTCCATGGGTCATAGGTCAATAGCAGGACACTCACAGTTCAGCGGTTACGATCATCCCCTCCAATGAAAGAAACCCATTCACCCACTGCTCTCTGCAAGTGGCCGCTGCTGGGGCAGGAAGAAAATGTGATCTTTCACTTTGGTTGTGTTTTTCTTTCTTTGACTTTCAGTGTCTTGGTTATAACAGCTTTAGCTGTGAAAAGAGCTCATAGTGTCCATCTGTTTGCGTGTGTGTGTGTGTAAAGAACAGGGGCGATGGAAGCCAGGGAAAATCACCAAGATTACATGCTACTTTCTTCCACCTCAGATTTTCCCCTCTTTCTCCTCCATCTCTGTCTGTGCCTCTGTCTACTTTATTTCTATGGCTGACCTGCTTCTCCACATGCTCGCTGAATATTCCTGGATGTGAGGGGATGATGAGCATCTCCTGGCCTAAAAAATCTGAAACTTCTGATAAACTCCTCATGAGTACAAGAGCGCGCTACGAAAAAAAGAAGAAAAAAGAAGAAGAATGAAATTACGTGCGTCTGTTCCTCTCGGTTGAGTGATACGAACATTCTGAAAAGGCTTTCACTTATTTAAGGGTTCATTATGTTCACTGTTACATTTTACACAAGCCTGCCTATATTTACAGTGATTTGTCATTAAACTTAGTAAAAGGAAAGGACATGCTCGTTTGGCTTATATTTTTTTATGTGTTACTACTCTCTCCTTTCAAAGTTTAAATCTTTATCTCCCACCCTCTTATAAATTCTGTCTTGATGCTCCTTCTCCGTGTTTTGTCTTTCTGACTATCTGAAGCATTTGTGCATAGAGGAGACAGTGTACTCTGCCAACTGTTGCAAAACCCAACGGCTTTCCCCATCCCACCCGCCTGGAACAAACCTCTCTGTTGACATCCGTCGCTAAAGGATACAATTTCACTGACATAACAAATTTCAGATGGGAAGCTGTTATTAAGTGGTCTGGGAAGGAGACCTGCTCCTGTTTACTGATGCCGCAGGTATTTATATCCCCTAAATACATATGCTAGGAGCAAGCATCTCACTGTGGTTACTACTCTACGTTCAAATGGAAGATCCTCGGGCAAGACCCTCTCTAAGCTCCTGGGCTGCTGTCCAGGAGTTGTTCCTGACCCCTGACCTCCCTGTTAAAAGACTAAAACAAAAAAATGCTTGCTTTTAAATCAGTTGTGCTTCTTGGGTGTTTGTATGGACTGTATGAGTTTTCCATGTGCTCATATTATTTAATGCCAGGAGGAAATATCCAAGATTCAGGGCAAATTTATGGTTTCTGTGACTACGTAGCATTTGTGGTGTTCAGAGTAAGATTCACTATCTCCACAGAGGAACAGTGTTTTAAGGTTGGTGATGAATTATTTTGGACTGGACAAAATGTTTATGTCATAAAAAAACAAAATACCAGTCGAATCACCGAGATCACTGAGGAGGCTTGAGTTGTGCAAGTGGCATGAACCCGCCTTTCCCCACAGATGATGTTTACTGAAACAGCCTTGAGTGTCATAAAATGTCAGCTAGAAAATGAACAGATAAAAGCTTGGATGCAGCTGAATTCACAGCTTAAATGCAGCCTTCAGAGCTTTATGGAGGAAGGAGACCTGCTCGGAAATCATCCAGTCAGAGCCGTCAACCACACTGACATTTGTCATGTTACGATTCAGTAATGAGAGTGTCTGGCATGAGGTGGTAGCTCTATGATCACAGATATACACAGGAAGATCCCAAGCCAAGCCACAGGCCCTGTCTCAGTCCTGACCTGCTGTGATCCGTGTGGCTCGGTGGCTTTTCAGCACGTGTTTCCTAAACCTCAGAATGTGAGCCACATAAACCGAGCCTCTAAACGGCTGTGTCAGGAGAAACTATAAGAAATACATGACATATGATGAACTGGAATAATATAGCCTTAATGAATAGACTCAGATGAGTCTGGAGAAGGATGCATCTAGTGCGCCATGTGGCTTTACTCTGCTATATTTGATTGCATGCTTTGCCGAAGTCCGTTTTCCTATTGATGCCAGGTAATATGCTTCCACAGAAGGCCACACAGTGCGCGGCGAAGAAAAAATAAGACACCGTTCTTTACGGTAGCAGTTCTGCGTCACGCACTTCTGATATTTGGCAAAAGAAACACGAAACCCATTCAAAACCAGAATCAAAGTCTTTCATCTAAATGTGTCCGTGTGTAGATCCCAGACACAAAAGAAACCCAATTTGTTTAGATAATTTAGCTGCACATTTTCAGCAGACGCATTCTTTCTCGGTGACTGTGGATATTATGACGGAGCGACTGAAACCAGACCAGATCCTCTGGCTCAGCTGCAAGGGTTTGGGGTGCACACACACACACACACACACACACACACACACACACACACACACACACACACACACACACACACACAGGCATTAAAGCCAACCTGTTGCGGTAATAAATGGATCGAATTCGTACAGATTCATCTTGCTGCGTCTATCAGAACTATAATAATATTCCCAATGGTTTTACAAAGAGCTTAAAATCAAAGCACAAATAAGGTAACCCCATTGCCACTGTCATATGTAACCACTTGGATCCAATCATTTGCTAAACTGCGAGCAATCTTGGGCAATAGGGTCTGTAATTGAGTGGGTTTCAAAATGTGTTACAAAAAATATATTATGATCACAACCAGGAATCTACATGCTCTTATGTTCAGCCAGCGGGACAGACATAAAAGAGATGTAAAAGGAAACAGAGCTAAGGTAATCTAGAGGACTTCCACTCAAGTGCAAATGTATTTTTCTTCAGCAAGGACACCACTGAATTCCCTGGGTCCCATTAATGTACCTCCATTTTAACTCCTACACATCAGATTGTAAATCAGCATGTTTAACCACACTGTTATGTGCTTTATGAGAATTACTTCATGTATCCAGCTGTGTGCTGCGACAGGGTCTAAAGATTATTATTATTAGTAGTATTATTACTATTATTTTTTATTTTTTATCACCAGCATGCTATCATCTTTTCCAGTGCTATGAAAATAACTACAATTAACAAGCTCATGGGATCAAGCAAAGCATTTACTTACACTTACACAGCTCATACCACAAGTTGATCTTCATATTTACCGAACAGCATATTCTCTAAAGTGCTTAGTAAGGCCTGTAGTATCTGATAATGGGCAATAAGAGCCAAAGCTGCTCAATTCACAGAGTAAAAATAATGGTTTTTAATCTTAATGAGAAGAAATTGAAGCTAATCTATTGCTGATCCCAGATGTGTAGTTGTTGATCCATAGCTTTGATGGTCTTAAAGGCCAAGCCAAGAGTGCACCCACCTATTAATTTTTCCCATGACTGTAAAACTTCTGCAGCAAGCCCAAACTTTTACTTATACTTCACCACGTCAAGGGCTGCCAGGAAAACGGGATTCCTAATATGAGAAGGCAGCAATAACAATAACATTAAAATATCCACATCCTCTTTGTGGCCATAAATAATAAAAAAGCCATCACGCGTTTTCTTGTACCCGTCAATATCACTATGTGTAGAAGGAGACTATGTTCTAGGCATTGCACTTAACCACAAGACGGCCTTTCTTTCTGTATACTATTAGCTGAAGCTTGACCTGCTCCCAAAAGGCCAGCGGGTCAGAGGTGGAGTGGTGTGAAAGCACACGATGTCACTTACAGTGCTTCCACATCTAAGCCGAGTCGACCAACTAATAGCGAAAAAACACGCACGCACGTATACTATACTAATGCTGTCTAAACATACAGGAGTAGCCCTGCTTTAGTGAGTCCCATTAGGCACTTCAACCCCCAAATCTTGCAGTCTTCTGCCCCCCCCCCCACACCCCAATGAAGCCTTGCGGCACACTCCAATGTTAGCGACTCAGCATGTTTTCAGCGCAGTGAGGACGCACGCTCAATCATCATTAGGGGTTTTGCGGAGTCCTGGGGTCTGGGCACCTTGCCAGGATGTGTAAAAGTTTCCATGAAGAATGCTTTGAGTTGCCTTCAGAAGCACTGGTGGTGGACAGGGATCCTCGGGAAGGCTAGAATTCCGCTTTTGTTGCTGGGGGTTGGGAGTTGGGCAGCGAAGGAAGGAGGAAAGAAGGATCAACAACAATTCTGTTTTCAGTTAGTAAAAAGCACACTAGTTTTGAATTGAGGAGGAAACAATCGCAACACAAGGAAACCAGAGCACATATGTCAAATGTCAGAAATCAGCAGAGGCTGGTTTGCACTCTGTGTTTTTCTTATTTTAGGGAATAAGGGCCCTCTGTTTCCCAGAGAGGCAGGTGGTAGAAATCTGGCTCTCTGATTAACAGTAGTTCCTTTGCTGCGTGCTGCATTCAGTTACATTTCATGATATCACCCATCACAGCAGCAGCTAATGAGACAGGACACACGGCAGCAGCCTCATAGGCCCCGAATGCCTCACACTGCCAACACATCACCTCTGCTCTACTCTACTCTACTCGCAACCACAGCAAAATACCTATAAACAGCAGGAACAGGTTTCCAAGGCAAGAAAAATAAGTCTCAGAATAGTAGCTTAGGTTTGTGTAACCCGTGTTTTTCATATGTAGACCAAGATATGTCACAGGAAGCGATGTCACCAGAAGTGCGCCTTAAAATATATGACAAAAACATGCTGTCATTAAAGCTTTCTTTTCTTTTTTTCTTTTTTGGCTTAATTAGTTCAGCTAACAAGACAAACGTAATCCTTCAGACCGAGTTATTCATAAAATTCTATTTGTGTACCCACTGATCTCATTTGACTGCCATTTTTCTAGCTCATAAAGTACAGATAGCGGGCTGCGAGTAAGTACGAAATGTCTGAAATCTTTGCTTTTACAAGAGCCCCACTATGAGTTGTTTACCACAGTGAGTCAACAATGCAACAAGGCGTAGTCGCCTAGCAGAAGGGTGTTTCAGCCTCTTCTCGCCTCCATTCCCTAAACCACGCTGATATTTGGCCTTAATTCCAGGTAGGAGAAGTGAGGCTGTAAGCAGGTGAGAGCCAACATGCCACTGAGTGAAAATGGGAGCTCCAACGGTGATCTGACTGCCAACTGGAGTCTTCCCATAAAACCTCATTGCAGAAAAAACAAAAAAGAACCATCATATCATGGCTCACACTGAAGTTAGTAAAGCTTCTATCGCAGCAGAGGGAAGAGTTCAGCACTTTACAATGGAGACTGTGTCTACGGCAGTTAGGGGTGTTTACATCTCAGACCCCCTCCCTGCTAACCCAGCTCCTTACGGTACAGTAGCTCACCGTTGATAAGTTGAGTGATTTCTCAGGGGCTGTGTAAAACCTGGGCCCAGCCAGAGAGACACATTTCCTCTGGCTGATGAGAGTCGGGAGGCCTCAGTGTTAGGGCGTGGGAGGTGCACTGCTCTTGGGGAAGATCAAGTGTGCTCCTGCCGACTCCAAATCACGGGCTCCCCAACTGCTTGGGAGGAACGCTTTTTCTTCATGGCCGGTGTTAAATCACCGCTGCCGCGGTGAGGTCATCTGCTAGTCTTCTTTCTTTAATTGAGCTTGCTAACACACGGCTGTAATGCGTGCGGACAGGGGAGTGAGACGCCGGGTTGAGCTGCCTTCCGATCCTATTTATTTTAGCTCAGGGCTCATTTGAGGGGTTTTGGATAGGGTCGGGCCTTGGAGCAGCAGATGCCTTGGCAGTATGCTGTTACCACCGCACACTTACCAGGACTCCAAGAGTTTACCACAGATGCTTGCACAGACGTTAGGTGATGTAAACAGCAGCACGCTGAGGTTTTCAAGGGGCTGCCTCACTGTCTTTGGTCAATCAATACACATTCCTGTGCGTCCCTAATGTAGCTATAATCGCAGGCTGAATACAGAGGAAGGAAGACTGAGCTTGCTAAAGTGACAGAGGATGGAGTAGCGGGGAAGAGAAACAAGGTTACTTGGATGAGCACTGCCACGTCGGTTGGTGTAAAAGGACCCCTTTGGCAACCGTAGTAGAAAACTCAAAATAAAGCTATCGTTTTACTTTATTCAATTAATGCCCACGTGAACGCTTCTGCTGCCGTAATTATTGAAAGCAACAAGAAAGGATTCAGCTTACATCTCCAGACAGTCCAGATTTGTATGAATTCAAAGAGGAAAAAGTCTAAAAGATTTATTTACTTTTGTTATTTTTTTAGAGGAAAGAGAAAGTTTCAAATCAGTTTATAGAGCTGATAAGGGGCAGACATCCCTCCTGTGTCTGTATTGTCTGTTTATGAGATAATGACTAACGGGACTCATCAAGACTGACAGATATGCTGACAACTGCTTTTCAACTCAATTACAGTTCCACAGCAAAACTCCCCAGGTCCCCTCATGCCTATCACCCCTGTACTCCCAGAGCTGTTGAGTGAATGCGTATGAGCTCATACACACACATACAACAACATTAGTTTACTGAACAAAAGGTGCACAGGAAGGGTGATATTCCTGAGTTCAATGCGGTGGCGCCTCCCTCCCCTCTCCACCACCTCTAGTAGTTTGCAGGCAGATTTTAACAGGTCAAGCTGGCTGGATGCCAGGGATGTGCTCTATGGATATATATCATAACAGCAAGTGGAGCTTCTGCTAACACAGATAACAGGTTGCTGCCCTTAGAGACACAATGTGCGATGGACACAGGAGGCAATAAACCCAACCATATGGTCTCTTGGGTGTGACTGGTTTCATTGCTAGAGGGAGACTGGTGACCCCACAGTCTCCCCTGATGACGACAGCTGCATGGTGTGGACTCCGTGGGGAAATGATGGGAAAACAAAGCCTCTGCCTCTTGCGTCCCAGCATCCCTCCCAGATATTTGGGGGTGGCGATGAGGAGGGGGTGGGCCGGCTCAGGAAACCCCTACCCATTGTTTTGCTTCCTTCATTAGTCGTTGTGTCAACAGTTTGGATCGCTACGCGTGTGCCACTGTTTTTGTTCGGCTGCACCCCGGTTGACCCCAGTGCTGTGATGTTTTGACAGATTGTTTCAAAATCCCATCAAGGCAATTTACCGTTTGAAAGTCAAGCTGCCATTCGGACAACATAAGCTGGCCGGCACATTAAAACCAAAAGCAAATAAATCCGCTGGGCCTAAAATTAAACAAATCTGACGTAAATATGCTGCCAGAATTTTTTTCAGGAAATACTCTGAGGTGCAGTAGGGTGCGGCCGTGCGTGAGGGCTTGCAGATAAGAAAAAGCTGTTAAATAAATGTGATGTGTTGCGCAAACAGCCAATTTTGGCACGGACAGTGATCTCATAAAGAGAAACGTATAACTTCATTTAGTTATTATTCTGGATAATGTGCATACACTGCAGGAACTCACCGTCATCTAGGTACATCTGGTCCAGTTCCTGGGGCTCCTGCTTGACGGTGATGGCCATCGAAGGTGGGCTGGCATCCTCAGGTAGCAAGCTTGGTGACCTCCCTCCAGCTTGGGCTGAGCCAACTGGGCTGTAGGCCTGAACGAATGGGCTCTCCGCAGGCCCAACTGGAGTGGAGGGGTGGGACGCTGGGGAAGATGAGGGGCTGCTGTTGGTATAGATAGGGTGGTAGTTATGGCGTCCTGGGCTGTTGAGGTGGTTGGGGCTACCCTGGGAGTGGAGCAACCCTAGAGAAGAGTTGTTATCTGGCGAAGATGGGTGGGCGAGATTAGGGTGGCCAGGGTTGTCCTGAATAGGGGGTGCTACCATGGGTCCTGGTGGTGCTGCTGCGTGGGTGGGGCTGTTGGGGAGGCACTTGCTGAATGCCACAGGAGACAGGTCATGAAGGGTGGGGCTTGAACTGGGGGGTGACGATGGCATGGCAGCATGGCAAGGTGGGCACGAAGGGTAGCCCCCAACCAGGCAGGCTTCAGGGTCGGCCACAGGCATGATGGGAGTGAGTCTTGGCTGGCTGTAGTAGGGAGTGGAATGCATGGAGAGCCCCACGGTACCCAGAGAATCATATTCATCGTGGGGTTCTGTCTTTATGACCGGCACTGATGGGGGAAAGTAGAAAGAAAGAAAGAAAGGAGAGGTTATAAAACGTGCAGGGAATCCACGTGGCGCAGTGAGCGTATGACTGAGGCTGAGTAAAGCATCGAGCAGGCAGAACTGCGCCTGTGATACCCTTTATAATCCAAACAAACAACCACCAGTGGATCTGGGCTCAGCGTCAACTTGGCAGAGTCCTCTAACAGAGAAATCCTTACGCCTCCTCTTTTGCCACCCATCTTTACCACACCGTGAAAAAAAGCAAAAGAATAGGGAGGAAAGAAAAATGGATGAGTCATCAGTGTGGAAAGCCACAGCTGGCTCTAATAATGAATAGGACCTATTTTCTTTGGACTCTCCTCCAGCTCTGATATCCAATAAAAGTACTTTAAAGCAGTGGAGTGCTGCTGCTGTTGCTGCTGCTGCTGCTCAGGACCCCCAGGTTTCCTCCACACTCCAGAAGTAATTGTTTCTCTCAGGACCAAAAAGATAGTGGTGGTGGTGGTGGTGGTGGTGGTGGTGGGGGGGGGGGAGGGGTGAAAAAAAAGGAGATGATTTGATTTTGATTAGGCTGCCTGAGCTGCTTAAGAGGTTGCAGAGCTGTGCCTGTGGTTTCAGGAGCTTCAGACCTCAGCTAATGCAGAGAGTGCAGTGACCCCATTTGATCATCCTGCCTGCGCCCTTCTAACTTCTAATCCAGTGCAGACTGTCTGCGTTGTTTCCTGATTACTTCTGACTGACAGGTATCACATACTTCCTCTTCACTGTCAAGAAAGGTTTTCTAGTAATTGAAAATTTCAATCACAATCCGAAGCCTTCATAAACAGCGGCGTGTTTATGGACCGGGTTGAGTGACGGAGAGGGATCCATATTAACAAGCTCACTGCTGAGTTATTATATAAGTACATATGCACAGGCTGTGCCAGCACAAAAGTAATAGGCCCGTGTTAAGATACCCAAATGCACAGCAAAGGCTTCTGAGTCACAATGGACATACTGTTTATTCCTAGCAATTGTTAAAATGTGTTAATGGGTGTGGTGACTGTTTGGTGCCAGCCATTAAAAGTTTTTGGCTAAATGTACTTCGTAGTGACATTTACTTGAAGCTGTCAATATGAATAAGATGTCTGTGTGTATGATTTTTGTACATAATAGAACCTTTCACTGACAGAAAAAAAGGCAAATTGTCCCTTACTGTGTCAAAAAAAAAAAAAGACATCTAGGTATGTGAGAGTTTGGTCTGAAAAGGCACCAAACTCGTCTGTAGCCTCCCGGGTGCCGAGCTACAGAGCAGCGATAACGCGGCAGGGAACACATTTACGTCAGCCTTGTCTGCTTTCAGAGCCCAGAGACCAGGCTTGGTGTCTGGGGCAGCACGGTGAGTCGAGTCCCATGATGCACAGGCCTCCTCTCCGTGGCCTGGGGAATAACAAGTGAGTCACATGGTCACATAACATCCACAGTTACTTCCCTCCAGATTGTCTTTGTCTCCTGTGCCTTTTTCTCTGGTGTGAATGGACAGAAGTGTGCCAAGGAGCCGAGGGTGTGATATCAGAGTGGAAATGTCATAAAATGAGACCATTTTCATATTTTAGCTTGGGGTCCCGATCTGCATTGCTGCCTCTAATTTGAAACACATTTAACCTTCTGCCTTATGAAATCAGTCAAAAAAAAAAGTCCCGTTAAATATTTAAAGAACATCGCGCTTAACGGATCCTGAAAACTGATATCTTGTTTTAAATGTCTCCTTGCAGAAGTTAAATGAAAAAATAATAATAATTACAATATAATAATAATAATAATAATGCAAGTTGCATACGTCCAGAGTAATTTATTGCATGTACAGATGCCTTTCACCAAAGTATTGCTGTCATTATTTAAGTATCTGAGCACATGTGAAATATACAGCAATTGCAACCTCGCTGTCTTCTATTCTTGGATTATGACATTGACCAGCCGCCAGAAAGAGTGTTTTTACAGCTTTGTCTTTTTATCCTATTAGACATTTTTATGAAATTGTGTCATAATTAGTGTATAAAGTCTGGCGTTATAGCCCAGCATGTGTTTTGTAAGCTCACCGTGACCTTGACCTTTTAAAACCAAGTTCTAATCAGGTTGTCCTTGAATCCACATTTGGGCTTGGTGCAATGCCGTTCCTCATTTCGCATTCAGCATAATGGGACGGCTGTTTGACATGTTTGACTTATGTAGGAAAAGGCTGTTCATTAAGAGTAAAGGAAATTCTAAGCATTGTTTTTTAGATTAAGCAAAACCTCCACCTGCCTGTTCTCCAAAGTTGCAAACATTTTCTCCAAAATTCATACTCCTCCCTCCTCAATTTATAAACAGACGTGTTTCCTCCAGCTTGGTCCATCTCTGTGTCTCATTTCAACTTTATATGAGAACTGAGAAAACAGATTCACCGGGCCCAGTGCAACTTCAGCTGGCTTCTATTTCCTCCCAACCTGTGGGTTATGGCCCACAGACTGTTGATGCTCCGCACATGGTTTTCTCTCCATTTCTGGCAGTTTTCCCTTCTGTCTGCTTGTATTGAACTGATCAGGAATGATCTAGGTATTTTACTGAGCACTTGTTTCCTCTGATGGGAATAGGGACAGTGATGTGTGTCTGTATCTGTTTATTTCATTAAAAAAAGCATGCAGGGCTTATGTGAGCTTTATAAAACACTTTCTAAAGAAGAGCATCTGTACTTCTGGGCAAATTCAAGAGGTATTTTAGGATGCAATAGGTTCTAACACTCTTTTCCACTGGTAAAATATGATACTATTATGCCACTGTGAAAAACATTTTAAGAAATTCTGGACACACCTCATACTATCGGCATGAATCTCCCGTGACATTTAACATGGAGCAGGTGGTAGTTCATTAACTCAAAGGTACCTCGTGCACCGTGTCCCACTGTGTAGGCAATCTGGACACACAGCATACCGTGGGCTTTGGTATACTGTAGGTTAGTGTAAAAACACCCAAAGCTGCAGACCTGACAGAAACAGTTCAGTCATTGTCCAGATTTTTTATTTTTTTTTAGAAAAACATGACTGTGCAAATATTTACAACAAAAGATCAACGTGTGGTTCATTAACTTTTCCTGTATGTGTCACAGAACATGTTTCTGGCTCTACCCTCTCTAGCTCCAACCACAGACTGATGCAGTGATGGTGGGGGAGAGTAGGCAGCCATTTGCGTTAAGAATAGAACTTGATATTACAGAGGAATCTCCAAACGGCCTGTAAAAATAAAGGGGTTCCGAGAAGTTCTTCGCCTGAGCTTTGGTCACTGCCAGCATTTTTTTAGCATTTGTTGTTTAATGTGGTTGGTGAAAACTGTTTCTTATTTGAAGAGCAACACGTCACATCTCTACACACGCAAGAATTATTGGATGGGAGCTCGGAAAAGGGAAGCTCATTCTGGGAACCAGACGACAGTTGTTCTGCATGTACATCTCATCATCACAGACAGGCACTTAGGCTTCAACCGCAAATGCTGCTGATGGTATATTTAAACAATAGCAGTCTTCTCGACTCATCGGCTAAATGCACCTATAGCTCATAATCAGTTCATCCCGATGGAGAAACATTTTTTCCATAACTGGTATAACTCTTTTTTTCTAAGGATTCTAAAAAATAATCTTTATTTTGTTCTGTAAAGGGAAAGGTCAAGTTCTTGTATTCACTTGGACACAGGCGGGGGTTGCTTTGTGTATATCATAGACTGCATATAAAAGATAGCTATCTGGTCTTTAAGTCTAACGTCATTAGCTATGTCTGGGCCCAAACACTGCTGCAGGTCTCCAAGTCAAACAATCACTGCAGCATTACTGAGAGTTGAAAAACTGTCTAAATTCTTTCATCTGTAATAAAATGGTCAGTGTGGCTGCTCTACCAGGTGTAAGAATTAAGTTTAACATCCAGGCATCCATGAAAACAGAATTTATGAAGTTTAACGGAGTTAGAAGTTAGCAGGGAGTTAGCTCGCTAGCTTCCATCTAAATATAATATACCATGTTCAGACTGAGGGATTTCTGAAACAAATTAAGACGTACAGCTTTGCTATCACTTCCAACATAAATGAAGACAGAAAACTAAACAGCAGTGAGTTTTGTAGGGTTACTGAAGTTTGGCTAGCTGGTATATAATGATGTGCTACGTGATCGCTAGCAACACAGCTATGTTAGCATAATATAAACAGTAAAGCTGGAGGATGAACGCTAACAAACGGAGGCCTTTTTTACACTCAATAAAAGTTGAGGTGAGGGATCCCGATGGTTAGGGGCAAATGCAATCTCATGGCAGGATGCTGTAAACGGATCAAACTTCAGTCAGGAGAACAACTTAGATAATCCATCCACAATACGAGGTTAGTCATTAATATACTGCTGCATGGGCTGAGCTGTAATTACATCGTAAGGTTTAAAAAACTCAGCTTTAAATTGAATAGTGGTAACAAAAACCGAGAGAGGCCGACAGTGATCACTGACTGTTTTTAGGGGCTTGTTGAGATTAAATAGAACAAGATACAAAGCATTAAAACATGATAAAAGCAAAACAGCCTTATTAAACGCAGTAGTAGAGTAGTTTGGGCCCGGAAGCAGGATTCAGGATTCATCACGTCATCACTTAAAGACCGGATAGCCACCACAACAATCTCTTAACTTTAAAATGACAGCCATCATCTTTTATTTTCTTCTTTTGATGTAAAACATGACTATATTTGGACTAGTGGTTAGGTTGCTAAATTATCAACTAATACTATGAAGTTTGGTTATCAAGGGTGTCTCCTGAGATACCTTCTAACTACAAACATATAAATAATATACTGGAATTTTACTCACCAAAACTGGAACGCAGACTTCTTAGATATGTCGTTGATGCAATTGTGTGCACAGAAAGTCATATGAGCGACACCACAATCAGGACAGAGAGGTCCAGTTTAGCCTAGCAGATAGCTAACAGTCCAGCTAGCGGCAGCCAAATGTCAGTCACAGTTGTCCCAAATAATGAAACTTTAAGCCTTAACATAATGTGATACATAAAATTTATATAGTCAGAAATGAGGAATTAGACATACAGACCAAAACACTTTTTGCACTATTTCTGCTAAAATTTAAATCTATTGGTATTACCGACCCATCAGGTTGCGGCAGACAGCCGCCCCTCCCTGAGCCTGGTTCTGCCGGAGGTTTCTTCCTGTTAAAAGGGAGTTTTTCCTTTCCACTGTCACCAAAGTGCTTGCTCATAGGGGGCCATATGATTGGGTTTCTCTCTGTATGTATTATTGTAGGGTCTATCTTACAATATAAAGCGCCTTGAGGCAACTGTTGTGACTACGACTGTGTTGTGTTGTGATTTGGCGCTGTATAACTATATTGAATTGAACTGAACTGAATTTACTCTTCCTCTAACAGTTTCCTGCTTTGTATACACAATTCACCTCTTCCTCACTTACATAGAGCATGTCCATTTTTTTGCAATATATTAGCATGGCAATGTCTCAAAATTCCGCAGCATCCATCTATTGCTATCTTTCCACTGCATCTGACGGGCCTAATATAAACTTCTTAATTAACAACAGAGGCAGTGAACATACAGATCTGCTGAAATAATGATGCCTGTTGAAATAATATGTCTGGTGTACTTGCGGGGCAAAATATAGCAAACAGTTTGTTTGTTTTATTATCCCCCCCCCCCTCCGGATGTGTTTTGTTCTTCAAATGCAGGTATCAATGTTTAGCCGCAGTATTGCCAACCACATATGCATTAGTGTCAAAGAATAACAAGATGGTCACATGACCTGAATGGAAAATAAAGGTGGTTTTCACTAGCATCTGGGTCCCAGAGAGTGTTTGCTTCATCCTTCCGCTGTTTTAAACAAGTTGGGCTATTTTAAGGTTTTGGTTTGCTTTTTATAGATGAACAGACAGCAGAGTGTGAAAGAAATGTTCTTTCTAAACAACGTCAGAGACCACAATTGTGCTTGAAGTGGGACATAGGGCCGGAAGAGTCTTTTCATACGAGCGAGCAAAAAAAAGAAGAAGTAAAAAAAAGTGTCGACAGCAATGTGTGTCTATGCGTGTGTGTGGGTGTTCTCCTCCGCAGCCCACCCCGAGTACATGGCCACAGTGTTGGTTGTTTCACTCACTGTTGACACACACACACTGAAACCCTCAAAAGCAAACAGCTTCACTAGGGTTTCCTCATTCTCTGCTGCAGTATTGAAACTATGAAACTATTGCAGTCATCATCACTGTGCACAGTCTGTTTGTGATAATTAGAACAATTTTAACATTGTGGTCAAAAAAATAAAACCAAAGTTTTTGCCAGGTAGATCACAACTATGGAACTCAAGCTCTGTGTTCTGCTTCACCTGCTATCTCCCAACAGAGTCTCTGTTTTTCATATGATCAGCTGTACTTTTTTAATGCGTATGCTGTATCTGAAAATAGAACTCAAAACGCTTGTCGTGGTCGCTTTGGCTGTGACACTTGTAAGTTAATTAAACTTCTTTGACAAGACATGGGCCCCGCTTGTGTGGTCCACGCTGTACTTGTGGTTTATTTGGCAGCAAAGGAAAGAACACAACAAGCCATCTTTTAATTAGAGCTGCGTGCACGCTCAGAGAACTGACTTTGAGATGCACCGTGGATGTTGAAAAGCCTTTGCATCTCCTTTTTTCTCTGTCTCTTTCTATATGAAACAGATGAGCAGCTATATATGGCCACAGTTTGTCTTGTCCCACACTTGTCCGGTTACCCACAATGCACTTGTTCATCATATTATCAGGCATCTCCAAATAGGGCTGTGCTCTATTTGTTCTCAGAGCCTCATCCAAAATCCTGATCACTTATCTCCCGAGGCCATAAATGCATCTGCTGATAATCTAAATGTCACATCTTATTAACAGCTCTGGTCTTTAAACACATTGCTTGCCTGCTATCCCAGAAGCATTAGACCCATTAGGCTCTGATCAATGAAAACAAGATACCACTGTTTTGATCTAATGGATTTCGCTGGTTATCACAAGGGGGATGCGTGCCTTGTAAAAGCACGGTTGCTGGTTAGAATTCCAAAACCGGCTCGAGCAAATGAGCTGCAGCATTTGCTAAGTCTGCCTTCAGCAACTACTGTTTAAAGAGGCAGAAGAGTTCTCCGGTGTCTTGAAAAGCTCTTAACTGCGTCGGTGCCGCTTCTCAGCAGACCAACAAGCAAAGGACTTACTATGGCACCATATTTGGAAAGCTGCGGCTTGAAAGAGCAAACCGGTGCAATAAAATAATGCTATTCTCGTGGGATGCTCGAAAGCGATACTGAAGATGATTTTTCACCTGTGCCTACTGTGAAGAGCAAATAGCTCGCAATGTAATTTTGAGGCTGAACTTTTTAACTCTTAGTAATACATTCTTCAAATTCCAACGTGAAAGCCGTCTATAAACACTGAGGCCAGGGGCTTGTGATAAACACACACACACACGCACACACACGCACACACACAGACAGAGGTATTTCTGGGTTTTCAGGTTGCTACATGAATGATATGGAAAAGCAATGGCTGGCTGTGTGTGTGTGTGCGTGCGTGAATGTTTTTTTGTCAATTCATAAGTGTGCTGGAAGAGAATGTGTGGGGCCAGGGTGTGAAAGTCAGGTCGCTGGGAGATTGACTCCTCTACATCAACAGTGCTCAGAGGCTCTGTCACTCAGTAGGTGCACCTCATGGCTGGGGAACGTGGTGTCACTGCAGAATAAACACACTTCACACCTCCTGCACTCGCTCAGAGGCTTCAGCCAAGTGCTGCCACTTACAACGTCAAAAACATTCACAAAAAAAAGGGGGGGGCTACAAATTTCACGTAGCACTTTAACGGCTGAGGCAAAATAGGACGAATGGCTGTCAAGGCGTGAAAAGGCACACAGTTGCAATAAAGAACGCAAAGCATGCAGCTTGTGTAAAGCATAGGAGTGTTGCAGTGTCACTGGTAATATAAAGGGTGGGTGGATGATTATTACCATTTGGAGGAAGGTAGGTAAAGCGCTGGGACTGGCTCCTCTTCCTCTTGCCGTTGCAGACGTAGAAGTTAACCTGCACCGGGCTGGATATTCTCTGGTTCCTATATGGTGGGATCTCCACAACGAGAGCGTTCTAAAACAGAAATATGATATGATAATAAAAACTCAGGTGTGAGACGTCATTTTGATTTTCACATTTCCTCTTAAATAACCAACTTCTTTTTAGTACTTGTCCACCTAGCTTTGTAGTTTAAACTTTTTATTTCTTGCTTTGTCTCAAAGTCAGGCTGAGGCGTTTTTGCATCTTTGGAAAGCTTGGGATCACCACGATATTTTAAGTTCTGCAAATTCAAAAGACTGGAAAGACTACACAGCATGGGTTTATAATGACTGTACACCTGGGGGAATTAAGAGGTTAATCAACAGCTATGTTTGTTTTGCAGTTGGCCAGTATTCAGGATACTGTTTCCAAGAGGCTGGACTGGGAGCAGGTCTAAATGAGCACGTCTGGACTGTGTAGATGCAGCACGAGAGCTCAAGAGGTTGGTCCAGTGCCTGTGTTTGTCTCTGAGGAAAACCCAGGAGCTTTAGCATCGTCCCTGTACTGCACGAGAGGAGGGAGGCAGCCAGCTTATTTGTTTGTACAGCCGTGCCTTTGCTGGCTTGCCTGTTCGCCTCCTCTGCATCGCTACACCACAGCAAGTCTGGATGGATATAAACTTGCAAATATATTGAGAACATTGCAAAATGATCCCGGGGCAGCTGTGACTCTCCTCTGGATCTAAACAGGCTCAGAGTGAGGCATTTTTTGACAGAGAGCAGGTTTCTGTTGGTCATTGCCGCACTTGAAGGAAGGTGGGAGGGACGGGTTGGTGGGGGGAAGTCGGAGGTGAGCTCAGCACCAGTCTACCCTCCAGATAATGACAAAGAAAAACATGCAGGTGGCAGACTTTAGGGTGTTAAGTGCGTGCGCGCCGCTTTCCCTCGCTTCCCAACCCCGTGAAAGTTAGCACACTCTGGATGGCAATAAAAACACAGTCGAGCAGGCAGTCAGACTGGAGCACTTTAGAGTAGTCTAGTCGCAGCTGGCATAAGAAGAGGGCCTGTTTTCGCTCGCTGTCTCTAAGTAATTGTTTATTAGATTTACAAACACACTGTAAGATTTGTGTTTTATCAATGCTGACTGCTAATTTTCCAGCATCCGGGACTCTAGCCATCACGCATCAGCCGGCCCTGCGGAGCAATTAGACACCACACTCCATATTTGTCCTACTGACGCAACCGAGTCATTTACCCGAGCGAAACAGCAGCGGCAAGCCAACGACAAACATCCCGACTTGCAGACTTTAGTTGGGGATAGTTAACTATGTGCGAGTGTAAATCACCTCAGTTAGTTTACAGTGGGTTGACACAGTTGATGAAAAGAATCGGCATTTCAAAACATACTGTCATCCTGCACAAGCAAACAGGTTCTGTTCTTGACTCTGTCCACAGTAAAAAGCAGGCCTAATGAACCTTGATGAAATCTTAATTAAGTCCAGAGCTCAGGCAGCTCCCTGTGACACATAGAAAAACATTTGCCTCATTCCCTCTGTCGACGATTCCCTTTTCGCTTGCTTTTACATTAACAGTCCGACTGAGCATCAGTTAAACGAGTACACTGGTTTATTTTCTCATTACCACCCTCATGAAAGGCAGCAGGTAGGGTGCGATTTGCACTTGGCTGCACGGTCTCAATGTAGATGAGGTGTTTGAGCCCAATTCAGCACACCTCACTGTGAACTAAACGTCTGGCTATGCTAGGAGGATTGTGTGTGTGTGTGTGTGTGTGTGTGTGTGTGTAACCCATACATGTGTATCTTCATGGATTAGATGCAAAAACAACATGACAGCCTGCGTCTAATTACTTCCAAGAGGATAAGGAGATTTTGTGAAAATTCCATTCAGGATTGCATCGGCTAAACATCATTGTCTATGTTGCAATTTGTAATAACTTAGCAAAGGTTACATCATTACAGGGGACAGATGAGGAAGAGACAGAGAGAGGAAAAGGAGAAAAAGTCTCACGGGAAGGTGGGACTGGAGACGGCACGAGCATTTCAAATAAATCATGCTGGTAAGGTGCACTCACTGATTTGATGGAGTCCTTGTCAACTTTGGCTTCCGTCTCCCAAAGATGATGCCCATCTGTTTTGCAAAAAGACAAATGCATTATTTAGCGGAGGTCCTTACAAACTGCATCAACATATAGATGAGATGGACCTCACCTGGAGTGTGGCTACAGACTTTTGGATTTTGGGAAAAAAAACATCACGGTTTCGACAGAAATTCAATAAAGAAATTCTGTTCTCTCAAGTTCTTGTTGATATGTGCTGTTTTGGATCTTTTTATTTCATCAGTTTCATTTTCACACTGTCAAAGTCATCTCATTCAAACGTTTTTGTCACTATTCTTTCCTATAATAGACCTGCTCCTGTTCTCTCTAGTGTTTTTTCACTCCCCCTTTCAGGCTGTCTGTCACGCACCCTCCTCTTTGACATCTCTAAAATTAGAAACATCCTGTGTCACAGTGATGCTGAAAAGCTAGTTTATGCATGCATCACTTCTAGGCTGGACTATTCTAATTCATTATTATCAGGCTGTCCTAAAAGCTCCCAGAATAGCCTTCAGTTGATCCAGAACTCTGACTGGGACTAAAAAGAGTTCTGGATCACATATTTCTCCCATGTTGGCTCCCCGTTAAGCCCAGAATTGAATTTAAAATTCTACTTATGACATGCAAGGTCTTGAATAATAAGGGAACATAAACAGAGCACTTGATTGTTGTGTTGGGGTTTCTTTCTAATACTGTAGAGTCTTTACGTTATAATATAAAGCATCGTGAGACAATTGAAACTCGACCTGATCCAGGTTGTTCAGGGCATCAACTCCAAAATCTCCATCGATCACCTGCTTATTCGAGTCGAATTTTTCAGATTTTATTATTTAATTATGAACTAAATATTTCCCTCTTCTTTCAGATGAGCTCCTTAGTGAATTGATAATGTGCTGCCTCTTGGCCAGGACTCCCTTGAAAAAGAGGTTTTTGATCTCAACGGGACATTCCTGGTTAAATAAAGGTTAAATAAAAAAAAATAAAAAAAAATTCTACTCTAGCTACACCAGTTTCAATGCACCAGAGGGAGTCTGCCCTTATTTTGACTCTATTAAGTTGCTTCTAGTCGAATTTTTCAGATTTTATTATTTAATTATGAACTAAATATTTCCCTCTTCTTTCAGATGAGCTCCTTAGTGAATTGATAATTTATTAACTTTCATTTCTTAAAAACAATTTCAACAGTTTTTGCAGCTCCAATGTAAGAATGTGTTGCTTATCTAAGTCTGAAGTGAAGACTTTAAGGTTTTGGACCAAAGCACAAAAAAAGGGGGAAGCCGCTTTGGTATAGCCACGAGCCGGGTTTTATTTGTTCTCTAACGTTCGACAAGAAATGCATCCTCTCTTTTCTTCGTCTGTCTCTGTAAAGTTCTGCACTATTTCTGTCCTGACGTTAAATCCTTGATTAGATTTTTTTTTCTTTTTCTATTTTGCTCCCCCTACTTCTTTTCCTCTCTTCCCTGCCCTTCTTCTCTTCTTGTTGTGGTGAGGTTTCCCCTCGCTGCCTCGCAATAAAAGGCCTGTGTGCCGCTGCAGCTGTTGGGAGCCTGCAGAAGCTCAGTTCACATTCTTTGCGTCCTCTTTGTGATTTCACGCCGCACCTTTGTGAACAGACGCTCTGGGCTCTGTTACGGCAATCAACACCAACCACACTGCAATTTTTAGCCTTCTTTTTTCAGCAGAAACCATGAGTCATTACTGCTGTCATGAATGACAGTGACACAGAACAGCTTTTGTTTCAGTGGCACACCAGGTGACGCAACTGTATGGATGGGTAGTGTGGCAGTGCTACTATATGTTAACAGGCGCAAGTAGGAGTTTGCAGATTAAACAGAGAACTAGAGTTGCAGCGTCAGGCGCAGGAAGCCATCAGATAAGATAATCAGAGACAGTTTCCACATAAACGACAGCAAAAGCCCAGCAGCTCTGGAAGATGTAAAACCCTTGTTTTTTTTCCCAAAGCATTATGTTTTTCACATCATGCACAGAGCGAGAGAATAAAGGATTCCAGTCACGGCTGGCTTATTGTTGGTGAGATGTGGTAGTGGGGGCGGGTGGTCAGCTTTATTATTCAGAGAGTGAACATCAGTAGATATATCTTTCCAAAATGGCCATATTAAAACATGGGGGGAAGAGAAAAACAGACGGTGGAGAGATCAGATAAGGGTTTTTTTTGTATTTGAACTGGGTGGAAATAAGAGTTGCATATGGAGAAATGTACCTCACTGCAATGGAGATGAAGTGCATGACTTGGGGAATAGCAGTAGCCAGGGGGCACAGTGTGTGATCCTGTGCATGTGGCAGATGATTGAGGTACATGAAAGAATGAGGCAAAGGTAATGCAGTGTAGTTGTTCAGAGTATGGAAGGGCGATTAGAGCAAGCACAGGCTCAGGGAAGGTCAGAGAAAAGGGGAGAGACAGAGGCAGACAGAGATGAGCGTTCCTCATGTTACGTCTAGGGGAACCAAGAGGGAATCTCACCCGCCTCCGCTCTGGGAGACGCTCCAAGAGGGAAACCTTAGACTCCGACGTCAACCCCAGCCTCCACTAGTAAACATGTTTTTCAAACTTTTCTCTCTGCCTCCCTCTTGATCTTTTTTTTTTTGTCTCACCTTTGGTAGCTCTAAATCAGTTTGTTCTGTCAAACTTTTTTCAAATCACACTGCATCGTATGAAGCAAAGCTAAGAGTTTGATGGAATTGGGATGGGGCCACCTGTGGCATGCTGTTTGGGTGATAACCACAGGACTTTCCATTCTCTCCATCTTCCCTGCAACATCTGCAAAACGCTTCTGTTCCTGACAACACCTCCTCTTTCAAGCAAAGTCCACCCACGCGTAATGCACGCACACCGATGCACACATATGCACACATGCAACCACAGCATCCTTTACCTTTGTTCTGGCCTTCAACTTGAATTATAACAGGGGAAGCACAAAAACAATAAGTGGCATATAAGAGCTGTGTCTGGAGAGCTCTAGGTACGGCATAATCTTGCTTTGGTCAAACAAAGAAGTGAATGAACACATGCATGCACATGGACAAATGGAAGCACGCTTATTTTTAGACTTTGTGCTCAAATGTTAACCAGGCAGCTTTTCTATATATGACTCACTCTTGCAAATCTGGTCCACAAAGACTAGCACTGCACAACCAGGACAACATGTTCATTCATCAGGCAACTAGACAGCACGTAGGGTGAGGCCTCTTCGAGTCATTTCTTCTTCAGTTCCTGACAACAAACAATATCGTGTACCTGCCTGGTGACAACCTGGCAACAGAGCTGCTGTTGTAAAAAACCTCATAAAGTCCAAACCTTTCATTTATGTTATTTCTAGTTTTATATATTATAGTCCTTCTTTTGTTACTACCTACCCAAGTTAAGAACCCTAGATAGCTGAGTAACAGTGTATCTGACCTTCCAATGAACTCATAGGTTTTAGCATTTGAGCGTTTTCTTTTTTCCTTTTTTAAATGTAACTTTTTTTTTATACTGACAGCCAAAGGTGATTTTTTTTTTTCCTTCCAAAAAGCATTGTGTAGTGCAAAACAGCTTCCACTGACCAAGTTCACTTCAGGATTTTGGAGAATGGAAACTATGAATCACACGCTTAAATGCGGAGGTTGTCTTGTGAAACAACCCAGACATATTCTGCAGCTACGTCTCTTTTCCAGAGAAGATTATTTTAGAGTATTTATATCTCTTTCCTGTTTACCTATGTCAAGTTTATTTTCCATTTTATTGCGTCTCCATTGCCACCTTGAATGAAAATGCTTCAGTAATTTTATGCACATTTTTCACGGCATTCGCCTTGTTGCCCAATGAGGCGCAAAGCCAAAAAAGCCCAAAAGGGATTCCACCATGACTGATCCCAGCTGCGTTTCCCGTCTGGAGCGACTGGATTCTGCCAATCTAAGACCTGGTGAAATTGGAGAAATGTGGGTCTGCTTCAGATCGAGGGGCTTCCGTATAAATTATGACTTGACAGTAGATTTATGATGGGTTTATAGCCAGGAAGTGAGTTATTCTCGGTGTATAACAGGGAAAGCGTGAGCCGACGTGACCTGGGGTTGTAGCCTGAGGAGGATGGCGGTCAGTGGAGTGAAATTTTATGCTTCTTTTTAAGAGTCCAGCTGTGTGGCACTGAGTTTGAAAATGATCTGAAGACTCAGAATGACGGTGGGAGGATCATCTGCACTTGTACATTTGGATAGTATTTGTAGAGTGGATAGCATTAGAAAGACATCAAAGCTTGCTGCTCTTAATGGTGTGTTGCATGTTATTTCACAGCCTAGCGAGAGTCACAGCGAGAACCGCACTTAGAAACTGAGCGAATGGTGAAAAAGAATGCAGGTAGATGATCATTTGATATATCAGAGCAGGGTCGCTCCAACAGCTTGCAGCCAAATCGGTCATAAAGACCCATGTAGTGAGCCACATTTCATTAAGGTATATCACTATTCTAATCAACTGGAGGGATATTAAGATGTTTCCACAGTTCGAGAGACTGTTCTGGCAATTACATGTTCAAACATGTCTAAAGAGAAGTGTAGAGGCCACAGGACAATGTAAACATTTTTCTGCTATCACACAACTGGTTCCTTTGATGTATAGATGTTCTCAAAGCCACTGCACAAATATAGCTTTAAACTGCGGATAAGAAACAAACTTCCCTTTCACACATTCCTCATGATGCTCTTCTAGCAAGGTGCTTGAGAGCTTTAACCATTCTAGCAGTGATAAATAATTACTGATTTTGAAATTGAGGGCAGTATACCATCCTAATGAGACAGTAAGATCCCAAATCTCATGCCTGAAGCAGGGGTGGAGGTTGGTCTTATCGTGCCAAAGTGCCAGAACTATGAGCCAGTATGAGCCATGAAGGTTATTCTAGCCTGAAGCCAAAGGACAGTCTAGACATACTGCTACAAGTACAATACATCGACCAGTTTGTCTGGTGTTTAAACCTGCCCAGGGTGGAAGAGTTCAGCCAAGTATAAACAGTGCATGAATGAACTCTTAGCAGTTCAGGTCATAGCCTTCTTCAAACTATGAAGGTATGAATATCCAAACATTTCAGTCCGATGCTGAGGAGCTTTTACACATGAGGAATATTAGCTCGAGCTTACTGTAGTAGATCATGTTGTTCTAAAGTTACAGATTATGCTAGAGCTAAGAAGCCTCTCTCCAGCCTGAGGCAGAGGTAGAGAGGACCAGACTTCTCCCTGCTGCAGACCAGGCTGCATGGTGCTGCTGAGCTCCAGGCAACGCTCCAGTCCTACCAGATGTAAAAACTATCCGGCTCACCAGGGAATTCCCTTACCTCCCCTCTGAGTCAGAGTGTAGGCTTTCCCCAGCTTGCTCTCTCTCCCTCTCTCTCTCTGTTTGTCTGTCTGTGCCTCTATTTTCCCTGCCTTTAGCACTCATTCCATCCATGGAAAGCAGGGCAAGCCAGAACACACATTGCAATAGGTGCGCCAGGTATGTCTTCCTAATCCAATGCCAAAAGAGCGGTTTGGGTATACCAAAAACACAGACACAAAACGCAATACTAATAACAGAAAACTGAAGCAAAGTCAACAATGCAAAAAAGATGGAAAGTTTCACAAATGCCCATATTGTGGTTCTGGGAAAGGCACTACTCTGTGCTGAGCAGAGAGCAAAAATGACATAGATTGTTATTAATATTACTATCAACAAAATTACTCTTGAAAGGAGTTTTTAAACTGCAACAGAAGACGAGCACCTACAGTCTGAATATCTTGCACTATCTGATGGAGCAAAACCATACATACAAAAGTCACATGAACAAAGAAAACCTTTCGCTGGGGCGTGTGGAAAGTGATCTGTGGTCTTCGAGTCCACTCTGGACCATAACATCTGATCATTTCTATGCGCCAATATCTCAAGAGTTCTACAGAAGCCCCGCCCATTTCTGCACCTCCTATTCCTCTCCCCCCTCTCTACTGTCTAAGGGGTCTTGTCTTTTCCGATTCACCCCTTCTACAGGGAATCCTTTGTGGATGACTCACTGCAAACACTTCCTACTGAACAACGCAAACAGGCCCGCAGGCTAGCAGCCGCAGCGGGTACACAACAACAAACACACACACACACACACGTACTGTACACACGTGAATGCACCGGTTTGCATCAGTTATCCTGTGGGTGATGAAGTGGAGCAGTGGGGATGGACATGGCATCTAAAAAGTAGAAGTAATTATTTTTCAAGGTGCATTAAGGTTTCCCGCAGTGGCAACAGCTATGAGCTCTGCTCATTTGATACTGCGGATGTCTCACGGGGGGACAGACAGACAATCAAAACAACAGAGAAGCAGAGGAAGGTTAAAGTCGTCAAACAGAGCGGCGCTAAGTTTTAAGAGTACATGTGGATCTGATTTATTTATTTATGCTGTTGTACGAAACAATCATTTGCTCTTGGATGTATTACTGTGTATTCACGGCATGATATTTTGCTCCTTGTACAGAAGATAATGCCAGTGGCCACATGTGCCAATGATTTTCTAAAGACTACTGGATGTCTGTGTGTCTCTGGTGTCCTCATTTAACCACAAACTGCAAACAGCAAATCTCTCAAATGTTGATGGCATCCACTAACAGAGCTCTGTAATTAATTGATATCTGTCTTTGTTGCGCTGGTGTTTCAGACAATTCAAAAACATCTGCGTGTATGCCAAAAACAGCTACAGCCTGCACAAAAAAACCCCACAACAAATGGAAACAGTTAGAGAAGTAGATGTATTTATGATTTATAGCTCATTTGTGCTAATAGGCTTTTGTGCTCTGTGTGATCTGCCCCCTCACTCCACTTGGAGGATTTTGACTGTACACAGTTATTCACACAAGTTGGATTGGTACTCCTAAAGCAGCCTGTTGCTCCTTAGGATTTGTGGAATTTTCTTGAAGGTGTTTATTGGAGTCAATTTTGGAGAGTGAGCAGCCGTCCTGACCTCTGATGGCAGCAACAGTAATGGCTGTCACCACTGAGGCAAAATCAGTGATTGGTGTTGTGCCACACAAAGGCCTTGGCTGTACGTACGCATGACTGTGTAAGCACGTGTCTGCGAGTGGTAATTATTGCGGCGCGATGCTCTGTATTTCATGGATGCATTTAGTCATGAACTTTTCCAGAGGAAAATAAAACCAAAGTTATAGAATAATTCTGTAATATAATTATAATTTTATTGGTTTCTTTTTTCCTCATCCCAGTTTGGCCCTTCTAAATCAACAATCGGAGAAATCCTGAAGTCTAAAACTTCACGAAACAGCAGGATTCTCTGATTAAAATGCCAAAGGACAATCTTTTGCAGTATATTTAGGACATAAGTATTTTTCCGTGCTCATAGTTGCTCGTCCATAGTTGCCATTAGTGAGTGATGTGTGTGTTCCTGCTTGCGCACGTGTTTTTAGGGTGTGTAGGTCTTTCTGTAATGGGCTTTTTGACTTAGGAGACCCTGGAAATGGTGGGTCATTAAAGTTCACATAAAAGCAGACTAAGTAGTAGACAGACAACCTCCCTTTCGATCTCTCTCTCTCTCTCTTTCTCCCTTCTGGACACCACAGAGACGGAAAACAAACCACCGAGATGTCAATGGCAGCCACGAGCCCGGAGATCCCGCTAGCGTAGAGCTCCGCAGCTCCTAATGTCTTTAGCGGGTATCGGGGATAGAGGTGAGAAAAAATGAGGGATGAGGGAGAACAGAGGAAAAGAAGGAAACAGAATATCAAGGTAAAGAGAGTGGGGAAAGAACGGAAATACTACCAAGAAGGCAAAAGGTGTGCATGTATCGGCTTTCCTCTTCAAGGGATCCCCCACACCCCTCCATGACTAAATAAAACCAGGAGAAGGGATACCCCAAATTACCAAGTTCATCCACCTCTCCTTAACCCATTGCTGCTTCCTCCTTAAGCCCTTAGGTCCTTAAGAGTAGACCATTCAAACAAGCTAGGGGCAAGTAGGGAGAGATCCATGCAGTGAAGAGTAACAAAATCTTTCTTCCTTCCAATTTTGAGACTGAATTTTATTTTTATAACCTTTTTGAGGAAAGTAAGTAAATAAAGGATTCACTTTTTATTTCTGTGTTCACTGACCACTTGCTAACTTTTACGGCAGAAGTGTGAAGTGTTTTGGAAAGTGTGGATTAAGTGTGATAATCTTCAGCAATTTTGAAATTCATGGTTAATGAACTGGAAGACACAATTATCTCATTCTCACAACTTTGTTTATGTTGCTCCCTTGTGTTAGTTTGTGTGTTGCTCAGCAGCAGCAACGGCAGCAGTCACGTCGTGCTTCAGCTGACTTCAGAGCTACTACTGCGCTTGACCTTTGTTTTGATTTATTGGGTGCAATCAAGGAAATGATCACAATCATTATTCAAACTGAAAACCTGATCACTAGTGTTTCTACTTTCACAACCCACCCACACAGGGGAGAAACATATGGCCAAAAAGTTTAGACCAAAAAAAAAGAAAAAGAAAAAGAAAGAAATGGTTTCCGACAGCCGGCCAGGGTGAGCGTCTGGCAGAACAGGGCGGAAGAAAGAGTGACGGAAAGCAAGCGAGTGAAAGGGTTAACTGTCGAAAGCAGGGGGAGTCAGGGAGGTACGGATAGCGAGGGAAAGTGAGAGAAAGAGACGTTGCACATGCCCTGGTTGTGATTCATTCCTTAACTTGTGGCGAGCGCCGCTGAACAGGCAATGGAAACTTCAGCAAATGTAAATACGCTTTGGTTAAAAATATAGTGGCCTAATGCACACCACATGTGGCTCGCTGGCAAGTCTTGCTCTATTTTGACGGGAGGAGAGACTAAGAAAATGCAACTGATGAGAGTGGGGGAGAAAGAAAAGAAAGGGGTATTAAAAAGGGAAATTGAAATGCGGTAAACATGGCCCGGTGACTGCAGCTTACCCTGGGCCTTCTCCACGAATACCACCTTGGACTCGGGCAGGAAGTTGAGTCCGTTTAGAAGTATCATTTTGCCTCCCGTGGCAGGGCAACTGTCCATACTTTGCTTCTCGACCAAGGGAAGCTCTTGAGCTGAACGCTGGGCTGTTGAAAGAGACACACAAACACAGGTTTCAAAATGGTGCGCAAGATTACACTAATACACTGCCTGATCCCCAGCTACCCCGGGAAGCACAAGCCCAGCTCACAGCCAGTAAAACAGCAGTTCTTGGTTAGGGAAACAGGCTTATCAACTTTATTATGATGATTTCATGACCCCCTAGCTAAGAGGTTTGCAGCCAACAGCTGCTCTTTAAATGACATTGAAAAAAAAGCGCACAAATGATCAAAACAATATTTTCATGGTTGTTATGGCCAACCACCTGCCTCTGCTTTGCATGAAGTGATGCCAGCAAGTCACCTCTGACCTGTAAAATTTGGTCACCACATTCACAGCCGTATAGATATACAGTATCACCTTGCATCTGTGGATCTTATTTATAAATCTGCGCTTTAAATAACTTTAAACTTCACATTTAAATATGATGCACCAACTCAGATTAACCTCCACTTTGGACCATAAACTATAACGCAAGCTCTGTCTCACAATCTGAGTCTAACTGGCTTCCTTGGGCGCAAATAACATCACACCCCTCATACACAAATGAATGACAAAGAGAACAGAGGTTTCTTTCAATGTGCTCACTCAACCGTGCCAAAAAGTGGGGCTGGCAAACGACCTTTGTGAAACCTGCGCTAATGGGGTAGTGTTACCAAAATAACTTGTGCATTCAGTCGTAAAATGTGAATTTAAGATAGATAGCACGTGTGTTTGGCATCGTGCACAATGCATCTATTGCTTTGGCAAAGACCTTTGATCAAATAAAGCTTATTGGGTGCAGATGCACTGAATTTGCTCCAGTAGGCAATAAAATAGTAGCTCACTTTATTGGACTACAACAATAGATGCCACCTGAGTGCAAAGCCAACAGAAAAGACATGCCAGGTTTTGTGTTTATTTCTGTGCGTGTGTTTGTCTGTGTGTGTGTGTAAGACTTACAGCATTCAATGGGGTTCGAAGTGGCCTGTAGGGACACGGTCCTGCCATTTGGTTGGTTGATGTGCACGCGAAACACAAGCCTCACACGTGTGTTTTTACGTCCGATGTCTGTTTCCCCTTTGCGAAGCTCAATGTCTGAATTACGCAGCTTCAGGATTCCCGCACAATCAATTCTAGAACGGAGAAAAGCACACGCACAATTGAAGACTATATCCCCGAGACAACATTACACAGGCAAAGGTGACGGAAAGGTGAAGTTAACTGTTTACTTTTTCCAAGCCAGAACAATTTCTATTACAGCATTTCAAGAAAGCACCAATTTCTTTCTCGTCTGTTCCACACCCTGAGTCACAGAGGGTAGCTTTCAATGGGATGCAAAAGCATGGAAAAGTGCGACCAAGGGTTGAAACAGGAGCCTATCTGATTTACTCTTGGCTGTGAAATCGAAAATAGCTGCTACGCATCGGGACCAGCAGTGAAGTCCCCACTGGTGTTACAGATCATGCACTGGAAGTTTATCGGAGCATGACCGTGTCATTATTAATCCAGCATGTCATCAAAGGAAAAGTTGGACATTAATGAGTTTGCATCATGGTTTTAAATGGCCAGAGTGGTCCAAGTATTCAGAGAAATCTGGACTGAGCGCACCATGTCTTACCCGTATCACACACTTTCTGTAGGAGTACACCGAGCCTGCCTTGTCCGTTCACACCATTCACTTCATGAGTTTTGGGTTTAAAACCGCTGTTAATCATTGCCACATGTGCTAATAGCCCCCTTTTTAAGCTGTCTCTCTTTATTTATTTCATTTCACAATTTGGGAGGTAAAGGTGTAGAGTTTCTTTCCCTTTTCTTAGTGGAAAAAGGGCATTCATTCGCAGGCATGGCCTTTCATAAATTTACATAAAACTAGTGTGGCTGGTAAAAAGTGAGAGAATACAGATGGGATATGGTTTGGCATTTAAATTATTTTACATGGTAGCTTTTTGGGAGTGATTCCTGGAACATGGTAAATGTCAGGTTTTATACCAATCCATTTTTCCCTTGACTTTGGTTTGTACAATTCAAAGAAAAGAAAAATAACAGATACAGGCATGCTGACTACCCGCTGCTTATCAGCACTGAAAAACGAGCAACATAAAGGATTGGTGTTTTGGTGTTCTAACTATCTTGCACTTTAACATAACATATGATGACAATTTGGCACCTATATGCTTTGGCATGTCTGCTAACCAACCTATGGAAATCTAGATGAAATGATCGACTGACACTGAGGAAAAAGAAGATAACGAACCCAAACATATTAGACAGAGTTAAAATATGTTAAACCAAATCTTTTGGATTTTAAACAAACCCTTGTGGCAGTAGAAACCTTGTTTCTATGAAAAATCCTGCAGTGGTTGCAGATAGCATGGTAGGAAAGAGCGGAGGGACTGCAGATATTAGTCATAGCCTACAATTCCACAGGGATTATCAACATACAAACTTGATGTTTTGCCCAAATTTACTAGATCCACATCTGTAACTAGGTCAAGATGTAGTGACGGCAAAAAATTTATAAAAAAGCTGTAGCATATGACCTAAATCAGTTTCAAGCTCATCAAACTATTCAGTGAGCCCTTATCTACCAGCGACTGGGACGTTAAACACACCATTTTCATCAGGAGAGAAACACTGCATTATAGAATTAAAGGCGATCACTCAAATGAACCATTCCCTTTTAGCAGACAAGATGACCAAATGACAGCATATGAAAACCACCACAGATCCACTCAACGTACGAGTCAAGGTTTCACAGCTTTCTACTAATATGTCACCAGTCTGTGGTTTTAAACAAGAGCAAGATGATGGGCATAATAAAGTTACTCTAGTCATAACCGTCATCCTCTTATGAATGCTTTCTTGCTTATTAGGTTATAGTAGTTAGAATCTGCAGAGGTGGTTGGTGTGCTTGAAGATAAAACATCTTAGAAGCGGAAAGGGAAAAAAAACAGATTGAAGCTTTCTGAAAGTTTGACTGCAGTTCTTGAGTGTCTGCATCCCACACAAATGATAGCTGGCGTGTGCACAGCGAGATGGATTCTGCATTATCAAGGCAACTTTTTAACAGCTTGGTGGAGAGAGACAGTTAAAGACTTTTCTCCAGCTTTCACTGTTTAGATAGTCAGGAAGAAATACAAAACTTTAACTCCTCTTCTTGTGCGCTGACGATAAAAAGAGGAAAAAAAAAACTTCCTCTTGAACGTTTGGTTTGGTATAAAATCATAGCCTAGGGGACACATTAAGCAAAACAGGCCAACAGTATGCTTTAATATGTTACAATATGAAGGATATTGAGGTATTGTTGGAAATGATATTGTAATGTAATACAAATGTTAAAATCATCTACGCTTCGCCAAAGAGGGCCACTGTCCGGTCAGGAAACTCTCATGTCCCATAAATCTTCATGATCCCCAACATTTATACAAACATGAAACTGTGTCATAGAGATGCATCACCTATATGCTTTTCATTTAAAAACACATATGCACTTAAAGTCTAAATGGTGACGAATAAACAGTAAGAGGTAATTGCCTTACGTAACCTGTGCTAAGATACAGTGGCTTTACCAACAACGCACAGCTCTGGGCCACAGTCCAATAAATTCACTGCTGCCTAGTCTAAACGGAGCCCCAGGACAGGAGCTACTGCCTGGATACACTGCAGAGCAGAGCCGTTGGCTTACTGAAAGTCTAGAGGGAGGAAGACAGAACCCGAGCCTGACTTTTCAGCCCTAGAAAACAGATGCTCTGCTCCTTCAGATGGAGCAAGTTTACATTTAAAACTACATCAAAAACATCGATTTTTTAATGCTATGAATAAATAGGTGATTACTTTTTTTTTGTTTCATTCAGTGCTTCTTCTATGCTGAGTTAAGCTGTAAATTTGGTCTACCTGCAGCACAGAATTTTAGACAGTGGTCCCCGTTTTTAATGTTAATCAGTACAGATGGTAGAAGTTACCTGCAGTAAACTGTTTAAACTTGCCTTGCTCGTATCATCCAGCAGCTCGGTGACAAAGACTTAATCCTGGTCTCCACTGTAAGTCCTAATCACTAAACCCTTTCTTACTTTATTTTGACTTGACTCTGAAACATGTTTCACACTGTTTTGGGTTTGAAACTTTTGATCAGATGTGATGAAAGCATATTTGGAATTCATCATCATCATGCCACCATGCTAAAGCAAACAACTTTCTATTATTTACCAATCTTAGGTTAGGCCTATCTTTTCCCCTTCAGTGTCAAGATTAGTTCATCATCCATCTTTTTTATTTTTTATTTAACAGCCTCCAGACTTTCTCTAGAAATCCTGTGTTGCCCCAAAACCTCATGGACTTAGTAGGCAAGTACAGCAAAACTTTGTCCTTGAGTCTGAACATTGAGGTCAGACACTTATGACACTTTTTGTCATTTAAAAAAAGCTATTTGTTTTTTTTTATCTCTTGGCTACACTGTTTATGTGACATATGTGATATGTGACACATCAAATTATGTATGTCCAGTTTAATTTCATAAAAATAAACCATTTTATGAACTTTTTACAGTGTAAAACGACTAAAATATAAGATGACCGGCCTAACTTAAACTTTACAGAGCAGATCTACGAGTTTCATTCATTAAAGTGAAAGACTACTGTTGCGCCAGCTGCTTCACGAATGACACTGACATAGCTCTGTTCCAGAAGTTTCTGTTTGGTTATGGTGCAGTAGACGGCCACTGCTGTCCAGCAAATGACGATGTTGATTTTTCAGAAGACTTTCTGACCCATTAGAAAAACACAGGTGTGCATAAAGTGGCTTCCATGATGGTTGGATCCATTTTGTTGTTTTTTTGTTTTGTTTTTTTCATTGTGCACGCCAGCCAGCTGGTCAAGGAACAATTGAAAATACAAAACTAACAATACAAAATACATTTCTAATTTTAAAATTGCTTATTTTAGTAGTAATCAGTTGACATTGCTAAATTGGTATCAGAATTGGCAGTTATGGTCTTAATACAAACAGGCCAATAAAGTTATTGTTTTCTTTGGGTACTGCAGGCTACATGAATGTGACTAATTGCCCTCCAAGCCCAAATCATTCTTTTCACCAGACTTGTTAGTTCAGTTGGGATGTTCTAATTTGCCTCATATATTTGTCTCGGTGGAATATGTTGACCAAGCCAAGTGTAACGGGACCACATTATTCTGGTGGATCACAGCACTCCAAGTGCAAGCCTCAAACTGGCCATATCCACACTGGGCCGAATTAAAGCACCCATGAACTCGGCGCTTTCTTTTTCTTTAACGTTTGTGCATCTCTTGGGGTAAAAGCATGGAACTCAAATTTGAAGGCCTGTTTTGAAGTGAAAGCTCAAGAATATTTATCATTAAGCATTCTCATCCTCATAGAGATATAACAAAGAGAAAGGTGCAGAAAGAAAAAGATTGTGCACATTTCTGCTTGTGTTTTGAAGTTAATGGAAGAAAGCGTGGATAGCACTCACATAGCTCTCATGTTATTCTCAGGCAGCAGAGGGATCTCCAGAATTTTGGTGTTGGATTGCATGACTTCATGGCTGGCGGTGGAGACGGTTTTGCCCGTGATGCGGTGGACCTGGTAGAAGGCATGTGGTCGCAGGAGGCGGTCGTCTGCGGTCCCTATGAACAGCTGCAGGGTGAGCGGCTCGCTTTCCATGTAGCCATAAAGCTGGCAAGAGAACAAAGAGACCCAGGTAAGAGGCAACATCAGGTTTTAAGACCTCCATCTCAGGCAACCCCTCATTTAGGAAATCGAGACTGGACACACATTAGCAACTGTTAAAGGAACCTTTATTGATAGCTTTGACCAGGCAGAAGAGCTGTGAACATGAGCTCTTTTTCATTGTTTGTTTTTTTCTGGTTGATTGGAGGCTCTCTCTCAGTGGTCTGCTGTTCTTTTCTGAGTTCTTTTCTACATTCCTTTAGGAAGAGAAATCAAAAGATTTTTTATTGTTTCTGGGTGTTTGAGCAGGAAACACAGAGACAAAGACTGATAAAAGTTTCACAGCTGATACATAAGGAGATGACTGGGAAAATGTTTCCAGTATAACGGAGGGCATCAAATAGATGAAATCAAAACTCAAACTTTTACTTAAACTGTTCAAAATAAATAAATAAACAGTACAAATCAATGGTTTTTCTGTGACGATTATCAACACACAGTTAGCTATTAAACTTATTAAAACTTTACGCCTGAATGCTCATGAAGCAGGGAGTGCAGACGTGTTCCAGCCCCTTTACCTTTGGGCAGTTATGAACATGCATTATGATTTCCATTAAAGCGCGCAGACTGTGTCCCACTGTGATGAAAGAGACTCCTGTATCAGAACCACCACTTCAAACAACTACCACTTCCTCTAGCAGCCTGCCATTAGCCGCTACTGCTTAGCTAATAAAAAGATCAAATCTTCAAAAAAAAAGGAAAAATAATCCATGCCTGTGCACACTGTTGAATTTGGGTTCAAATGTACTTCAAATATAAACTGTAACTGCCAATTTAAATTCAATGTCCCGGTATAATTTTCTGTCTGTGTCTAAAGTAACATCATTCGATCATTTAACCAAGTGTGTAATGGCTCAAAAACATTCAAATGCAGGCAATGCTTTAAATTCCAAGATGTGTTGAAGGGCAACTGATACTTTGTGAATGATTTCTGACCAGAATAATCCACTAACCAAGTTATTTCTAGCATGGCCGAGTCTTAACACCATAGACCTCCCAGGATATAGTTTCTCTTTGTAATGCAAATTGTTCCTATGGCTTAGAAATCTCTCCAAACCTAAACACTATCAAGAAGCCGCTGAATCCATCTGGTATACATAAAACCCCAAAAAGCCTAACTTCTGATCGGGTGGACCTCCACAGATCCACCCAGGTGGCTACTTGACCGCATGTGACGTTTACTGTGAGGGATCAGTTACTTAAGACCAAGGCTCAACAAGCCATGACCATCTGAAAAATCCCACAAATTGGTCAATTACTCCAGCGCACCGCTTCAGACCAATTTTGTTTGAGCTCCATCCGAGTGAAAACAGTGGTAACGTCAAATGGAATAAAAGACCCCTGTTGTTTATCTAACAGACTGAGTCATATAATGAAATGAAGACCACATGTAACCTATGACATAATCTGATTAATGGGTTTATAATTACCTTTGAGAGGGCAGGCAGGAATTGGGGGGGTGGGGGGTGGTGTAAAGAAGAGCAAGACTGGTATAAGACTGGAAAGTTATTCTGAACCTGATTGGGTGTCTGTGGAAATTAGTACCACAGGGTCATCGACACCCAAGGCCTTTGGTTTGAGAGCAGATTTGTCTGGATACAGTATCAAAAGTCATTTGGTCTCATAATAAAGACAAGGATTAAATGGCCTTGGTCGGCACTTGATGACAGCTCTGCTGGATGCAAGACAAGGCAGAGGATGTGCTCTTTGTGGTCTCTGTTACACAATTTTCATTATTAATTATCTTGAATAGGAATAGAATATGACCAGTAGAGTGAGTAGATTATATATCCATATGCTTCAATAACCTAAGCACCGGTGGTTATCTGGCTTGGTCTTTGATTCAGATATCGAGGGAGTGCAGAGGGAGTGGTAAGACTAAGGCTGTCATTCATCTCCAGTTCCAACCATCATATTTTTTCTCTTGAGCTCCCCATAGTGTCTCTAGCAGCTGTCTTGACCTGGAGCTAGTCACACATGCTAGTCATCAGTGAGTTAGGCCGAGGTCAGGAGCTTCTTGAAGTCTTGGCATCTCAAGGGACCACTTCATCTATAGAGTGATCTCACCGGCAGACGCTGTTCCCTTGTTATATTTTACTTATGGTGTCACCAGAAGTAATTATCCATAGCCACACATGCTACCAGTTACGGGCGCATTGAATCAGAGGAGGGCCACGGTGGAGCATGAGGTACAAATCTGAAACATCGGAGCGTTAAATTGCATGACGTTGCCTTGTGATTTAATAAAACGCTGGCAGTCGCACTACAAACCCGTGTCATCTGCGGCGATGGACTTCTTTGGATTTCTCTTTGACCTCCAAAACATTACCTCAGCCGCCACGTGGCGAGGGCCACAAAAGAAGCGAGAGGTAGAGGAGGTTCTCGCTCCTCTCATCCTGCTGTAGCGCACGGCAATGGCGGCGGCATCCTCGCTCAAAAGGAGGAAGTGATTAATGAGGTCAGGTAGTCCTCGTGGTGACGCTGCTCTTCCCAGCAGCAAACGAAGGCAGCGTGATCCCCCCTGAGCGACCTCACTCAATTCCTTTACCATATGTGCTCCCCTGACCCTCTTGCTACAGTCTCCCCCCATCCCACTCCTTCACCTCTGCTAAACTCCTGCGATGCTCCCTCAACTGCACGCCACACGCACAGTGAAAAATTCACTTCTTCATTTTATTCTCAAAGTGGGAATTAAGACAGGGGGAGTCAAGACTGTGTAGACAGAACTTAAACACCTGCGACCTCAGCTTTGCATTTGTGTCTGACGCTGTCTGTGAGAGAGACACTAATTTTGACCAGATGAGCTTCTTCTTGCTGTAAAATATGGCCTATCGGGCTGAACGCTCACTATATGTTTATTTTGAGATCATTCACTGAAACCAGTCTTACATTGAGGCAGTTGTTCCCGGTGCCAGCTTTTGCCACTGTGTCAGCTTGTTGTATGAAACGATTTCTGAGAGCCGACGCTCAAGTAAAACATCGCGACCATGGCAGCTGAGGCATTAATTGCATAATAGTGTGCAGCTGTATTGTCTAGGTCAGTTGTGATGATAAATAGAGAAGAGGAGGGCACATTCTGGGTGCTCACCGCCATTCAGCTCCCATCTGCCTTTGAGTCTTCTCAGCTCCATCAGCAATACAGAAAGCTTTAGTCCTTGGGAGACAGCCCCAGTTTTTTCCTTTTCTTTCTTCCCCCCCATTTTCTTATTTGCTTCACTCAATGAAAGTCACATGTGATCAAATAGCGACAGAGGGTGTTTTTATTCCAATAAATATAATGTATTTTTCACAGTGGATTTTATCCTTCAGCTTCTTTAGTAAAAGTGACATTCTTAATGCTGCTGCAACCATTCAAAGTGGGGATTTGAACATTTAAAGTTTAATAATGACTTGGTGGTAAATTAGATTTGTCTGGCTTGGCTAGAAATTGAGTGTGAATACACTTCACAGGCCCCGCAGCGAAGGCTGCCTTCTATCCCTCTGCGATGATTTCATCACCGCCTGGAGAAATGTCATGACTTGTAGAAGTCCACGTGGCGCAGAGAATCGGGGGGGAGAGGGAGAAGACAACTGGAAGCAGCAGAGGAGGGGTTGAGGGGGGAGGAGAACTACAACAGCAGATGCAGGTTTTTTCCCATTATCACGCTCTCCTCTCTGTCAAGTGCTGACACACTCACACCAGCCAGCCTTTGCTGTACCCAATTAGACGTACACTCATCCACGCTGTCTCTCCTTCCAGACTTTACTCCATCGCCCCCCTGACCCTCTAATGTCTCCCGTGTCTCATATTGAATGCATAACGCAACATATGCAATCCTTTAATGTGCACTGTTTCCATGGCTTCACATGCTGCAACTTTTATAAGCAACCAAACAGCTATATCCTTTAAAGTTTTTTTTTTTTTTTACTAATACTTCGAGTATTAAGGGTGTAGCTTTGAGCACAGGCCCATGTCTAGACTACTAAAGGTCCAAATTTTATGTCAAATAACATTGTTTTAAATTTTGATTTTATCAGCCATTCATAAGACCCATCATTAAAGCCTACAGAAAATTTGTGTAGGATGATGCACAGATCACTGCTATGCCCCTAAGTAGCCAGATTACCCACTCTTATCTTACCTCATAAATCTGCGGTTTGGTTGTCACCTCAAACCAGTGAAAACGATGTACACATCCCTCAACTTTTTCCACTTGTTATTAACTTGTAATTAGTGGCAGCCCAATACCAGTGTAAGGGAAGCCCCGCATATGGAGAACCACAATTTGAGAGTGGCATAAATGCCCCTTTGGGCAGCAAATAATAGCCTTGACTAAGCTCTAACAGCACTACAGGGTACACCAATCCTTTTGAATATCAAACATAAGGCGGCGGTAGATTTAATGAGCAATTAGCAGCTACAGTATGGAGTGCTGTAGATCAGGGTGTTCTTCTTTTGAGACATTACGCAGCCAGCAAGGACCAGATCCCAAGGTGAAACCGCACATGCGAAAAACCCGAGCACGTGTTTGCTTAAGTCTTTCATGTCATCATGGCGGAAATATACTGCAAATTTGATGTGCATTACATAAAGTTGCAGAGGAAGAGAGATGAGTATTAAGTCACGCACACGTTAATAGGGATGATGGCCACATCCTGAAATTACAACATGTGTGTTACTGCTTTAAACTTAATGAGAAAGTGCATGTATGTGTGTGGGGGGTGAAAGCCCTACAGGCCAGTGATTATCCTATATGAATTAGCCATAAGCAATTCTGTTCTGTGTGCTGCAGGACAGGTTTAATTCTCCACAGGTGTTGTTTGCTGTTACCAAGGGCCTGGCGGATGCCTGTTTTCCTGTCTGTGGTTGAACTTGAAAGCTGTTGCAACATCTTGATCTGAACTAATGTTAGATCGTTCACTCTATTGTCAATGAAAACTTTACAATTGCAGTTGTCTTTTTTGAATGGTCTGCTCAGTTAAAAGAAGAAACAAACAACCAAATAAATCAGTGTTGTGGTTATATTTTAAGTAAAGGTAGACCAGGTTGTTGGTTTTTCCTGAGCACGGCTTCAGACATTAAACACAGCTGTGGTAAGCAAGGGGGAGAGTCTGGAAGAGTGTGAGAGGAACTGTTAGAGTACCCCAGATCCCCTTAATGGTGTTGTGGTCTGATGCAGTAAGTAAAGTGGAAAAGCAGCAGCGGGGGTCACAGAGTGGACCGGTGATGAGAGAGGGGGTTAAAAGGCTGGAGATGCAGAGGAGAGGAGGTAGGGTTGGAGTCTGACTTCAGAATAGATGACCTTGATTTGGAATGGAAATTGATGAGACGAGTTGGTGCAAATGGTGAAAGGCTAGGGAGTCATGGTAAGCCAGGATTTTCATTGGCGTATGACTGGAGCAAAGACCTTCCATTCTCTGTGCAACCACCCATCACGTAAACACCTCTGTGTGTCAAGGAAAAACAAGACAGCAGTAAATGTGCACACGAGCGTCTTGGTTTCACTGTATATTAGCCGCTCTCTCTACGGAGTACTTTGTCAGTGTGGAACCTGGTAATCCCTGTATGTTTTTCATCATCTTGCTGTTTTCTTTTTTTTGGGTGGAGGGTTCATCCAGAACTGCTTCCCAACACACATGTCACGATTGCTCATAGCACGTGTGTCTGATCATCCATGACCTAAAAAAACAATAGATCTGTGGATGGCTGGGTTTTAACCGAGGTAGGCCTGCTGGTGTGGATTTGGGAGATGGTTGAAGGATGAACGGTTCACAGGGAGTGACAGCCTCGGGCCCACCAGGGAGGCAGAGAGGCACCGGTGCATGGAAAGAGGAGGTGGCCTCTGATGGGTACTGACTCCCGTGCACCACTGTCATGCTTAGCCAACCTCAGGGCTACTCAGGTCCTAATCAGCAGGATACAGAGCATCTCTTGGGGCAGGCAAGCCAAGCCACAGCTGCCTGGTGACTCCCTCTGCCCCTTCTCTTTCCTTCTCTCCAGTCTCAAGAATCATGAAGAACACACACACACACACACACACACACACTGCCTTAGCTTCTTCCTACACTCGTGCCCTTGTGTCATTATTGACTCATTCTCCTTGACTGCACTTCACCCATCCAATGCCTGCCACTCATTACCTCAGGGCACTGGGGACTACACCACGCGCCCTATCCTCCGAGATTGTAACAACACAATTTCTTCACATCACCACAACAAAGACAAAGGTGCCTAGGAGTAAAAAAGTCAGGTTTTCAAAAAAAAAAAAAAAAAAAAATACCACATTTTTCTTCTATCCTTTACCCTCCAGCATGTACACATGATTGCCTAATCCTCATAGATTTATCTTCCTGCCAACTGCCATGCTCGGAGTGGTTTCCACTGTTATGAAACCCTCAAGATATCCCAATTGACTGCACAGGCAATATTAGGGTCATAAATCACTCCTCACCAAGAAAAGAAAATGTGAGGTATGTGAGCAAGCAAGCAGGTGTGATGGAAAAGCATCTGTCATCGTATTTTCATCTAATATTTGGTCAGGGCGCTCAGCGAGGGTTGGGAATATCCTCAGAATGTTGGCGCTAAATGGATGATTTTAAATAACAGAATCAAATCATGAGTGTGAATATTGACAGGGCCACATGTAAAGACACTCAGGAGTGTTGTTTATGAGTTCCTATTCGGCCCCCGAGAGAGAGCAAGTCAGAAATTGTTGTGACCTAAAATCAAAACGAGCCTGAGTCTGCTGGGCCTCTTACTGTAGCACAGTGAACTGTGAGGGGTAAAGTGTTGATTCACCTGCATGTTGATATTCAAAGGCTTGTAAAGAAGGGGAATAATTACCTGTATTTACAGAAAAAACCTGCAGGTTGACAGGCGTCTTTATAACACAACATTGGCCAACAGCTGTCAAATGCATTTGACATTGTGCAGACCAGGGTGTGCTGACAACATCTATTTACAAAATAGCTGCGGCGCTAACAACATTTAAAGCTAAGGATGGACCACCAATTAAACTTTATAGTTCCAGGAACTTTTTTGTGTGTTTTTTTAGGCTTGCAGAGTCTAGCTGCATGGAAAGCAGGTTATCTGCCATCTAAAACCATTCAATCCCTTCTCTGACAGAGCCAGCAAATATTCATATAGTTAGTAGGATAGATATAGTTTAAATGCAAATAAGCTGCTTCAAAGACAAGTTTACCTTAAGGACATGCACACACGACTAAATCCCCACCTTGTGTAAACTGAGATGTCAGCACAGCGTGATGACAGCGGAGCTGAGAAAGGAGCTCTGTGCTGTGCCGCTGGTGAGACTGACGTGTGCTCCTTAAGTGTTTGCCAAATACAATAGCGAGGGGCGATGGTTCTCCTCCAGTCAGCATGCACTGCTGCTGGTCAGAGTGACTTATTACAGCAGCAGATTCACTGTCAGCTTTAGGGAACATTTAAAAACGCAGCATACAAGAAAATGCTGAGATATACAGCCTGCAGTGTGCAAGTGCTGCACAGCTGCTGTCAGAAGTTACAAGAAAGGCCTGCATTTTTTTAAGCTAGCTGACTAGAGAGACAAATTTAATTTTTTTTTATCTCTGTGCATGTGGTTTGTGTGTAGAATAGAGTGACCTCATCTGTAATGCCATTTTATAATCTTTGGTTGTGTAATGACATATAAAATGATCTGTAAGTGCAGAAGCTCCATCCATCTGCTCTTCAAAGCAGCAAATGGGAGGTAAGAGAGCTCAAAAGCAGAGGGAAGTTAGCTAAAACAGCTTGATGCATATACTGAGTAAACTGGGGGGCTGTACCAGGGTTCACTGCCTGTGAATCTTGCAAATCCATTTTAGTAGTGTCTAGAGCTGAAAGTCATCATAATAGATCCATTTTAATCTTAACAGATAGAGGCACTGTGCTCAAATCACACTCATCATTCCAATATTTGGAATCTGATTTGCCAAAAACAGCATTAAAAGATTACTGTAGCTAATCATTTCTGGATGGTTTGAGCAGCAGTCGCATACAGTAGTTTGTATTTAAACACAGTCTAACCAACCAAATCTGATTTCGTCGAGAGAAAAACAAAAAAAAAAGCAAACGAACATCAACGTTGTGACTAATGAAAGAAATGTCAGGGCTGTGTTGACTTTGCTCTGTGACTACATGCTGTCATAAAATAAGCAACAGCCAGACGTTCATGTCACCAGATTGCCGTTGGATAGAAAACTGCTGTTAATCAGCATGCACTTGTTACCTCTCATGCTGTAATGACAGCAAATTATTGCACAGTCTAAAACTACAAAGCTAACTTTGTCTCTGGGTAAATACAAAAGTGCACAGCAGCAGCATTTGTTGTTTGAACATTAGTGCTGGCAGCATACCTGTACCACAGGGTGTCCTCCAGACAAGGCCTTCACGGCTCCTCGGCTCCCCTCAGTCTCATAATGGGCCCTGTGGTGGGACTTTGGCTGCACTTCTATCTGTAGGTTGTAAGGGCCGGAGCAGGATGGAAGCTGCCAGTCAAGTGCTGGCAAAGATGGGCTGTAATTACATGACACATTGATTGTTATTAGGTGAGAATAACACTATGTATCATTCCCACCTTTCAACAGGATAGTGAATTCACATTTACACGGTCCAAAGATTTTGCCTTTCTGGGCTAAAACCCCCAGTGTCTGGCTTTTTCTCTCCTGAAAGAACAGTGAGTTATACGTTTCCACTTTGCTTGGAACAAATAAATGAAGACATATGGCAAATGATTGTCTTTTTATGTACATTCTGTTTTCTCTATTTTGGTTTTCATCTAATTTGCCAAAGTATGAACTACCATATTTTTTTTTCCTCCAAGGATCCAGAAGTCTGACTCTAAACTAAACTTGCTTTAAATTAGCCTGAAATTGAGACACTTTGTTGTAATCCAACTGGCTTGAGCCCTCTCCATTTCATCATGGTCTCTAATCTAATCAATTGAAGTCATCCCCCGACTGCGTGTAATTCCTTGGGTCTGGGTAATAATTAGTGGCCCCTGCTTTCCCCCCTTTTTTTTTCTTTTTGTGAAAAATAAATGAGAGACAAATGTGCCCCGGTTAGAGCGCAGCATGTTTTGCATTATGGTGTGGCAGGTGGAAAAAGACGCAGCGAGTTAAGAAAGTGACAGTGGGAGGAAAGACAGTTCTGGGGCACAAAAACAAATCTCTCACCGCCTGGCAGTCAGGCAGCTTTTTTAACACACACACACACACACACACATATATATGTATGTATATATAATTCAATTTTAAATTGATAACTGTAAAATTCTAAAATACAAAAAACTTGGTGTTGAAGACAGTGGTGTTATGGAACAAGGTCAGCCACACACCTTGCCTGGGAGCATGATATCTCTTTCTCAGAGCTACAGCTGGCCTCCCTCAACATCATTGTTCTCCTGATGGGGAGTCAAAGCTTCCCATGTGAACACCGTGGAAATATCTAAACCAAAGCAAACATGTGCAAGACAATATTTCTCTTTGCCGGATGCCTGGTAAACGCAAACCCCTGACCTGAAGAGTGGCTCGACTGAAACCAATCTCTGGCATCTTTGTGGAACTTGCGGGCTGTTTGTTGACCCAAAATGAACTGATTTCCCCCCGCAGGACTTTATCTGCCTATTCAGTGCATGACATCACTTTAGCTACACAGAGAAAAGATGGGCCGATGGCGCGACAAACCAGTGGAGCGCGCCGGCTGATTAACTCACAGGCTGCTTCCCCTTCAGCCAGCCCTGTCACCATTGCTTCCTGTTGCTCAGTATCTTAATCAAACACTTGATTTCCGACAGGAAAGTGTGTTATTGGCTTAAGGGGGGGGGTGAGAAAATGCCACAAGGGAACAAAAAGAAAAAAAACCCCGCTTTGCTCAATTGACAAAAATCAATACTATTGTTCAGTGCAAGAGTCTATTTGTCTGAGTGTGTGCATGTGTGACTGTATTCGTTGTTATATTTGTGTGAGGGTTGCGATGGCAACGGCAGGCACATGCATGCTGGGCAACTCCTCAATGTGAAATACGATTTATGAAATAGTTCTGATCTTCAAAGGGAACTCCTTTGGAAGTGAAGGGCATGTAAATTGGAATCTCTGCCTTTTGAAGATTGAAAACTAAAACCATCTTGTCCTCACAATGAATAAAAAACATTATAAATGTGGGGAAAAAGAGAACAATGGAGAAATGGAATTGATGAAATGTGATGAATTGTAATATGTAGAAAATCCTGACCCTCAGACCAAGCGTTAGGATCATAATTCTGTCTTAAGTAGAGACATGTAGACAATTTTCTTTTGGCAAAATTGCTGGCTATTTCAATTTCTGAACATTTAGACTGTACTTGATAGAGAATTACTAAATTTATTTGAGACAGCAGGAGCTGGTTCAGCCTACCTGAGGTAAGGCTTGGGTTTAGACCAGGAGTATGGGTGCTGAGGCACATCCAGGAACCCCCCACAGTAGCTCTCCTTCTTGAGGGCCAGACGGGAGGGGTAGTCCTCGTGGCAGAGCTCTCCATCAGGACCAAGCTCCTCGCCTCCAGGTTCCACCTTCAGACTCATGGAGGCTGAGTGGTCCAGCATCGTCTTCCGCGTCTTGACTGGGATTCCCTCCCCCATGTCTACCACCCCATCTGTGGTTAGAGCATTGATTGCAGCCACGATGGCAGAGTTGGTGTACTGGTTGGTGTTGGCAAGCCAGTTATCATCCGTAACGCTGACCCTGGGGGAGCCATGTGGAGAGGGTGTCGCTGACTGGTTGGGTGAGCAGGGCGTTTGATGGTAGGAGGTGCCGTTGAAGCTGTACTTTCTCTTCCCCATGCTGCCACCGCTGCCTCCACCGCCTCCACCGCCTCCACTGTAGGAAGGGGAGTTTGGTCTAGAGCCACGAGGTTGTGCCGGCCAGCCTTCCTCAGCCACGGCTCCAATTTGAGGGGAGGTGGATGGTGAATTGTGAGGGGACCCTGCGGGGCCACTGGCATGTGGGCATGACAGAAGCATGGATGATCCTCGGGGAGAAACACAGGGAGACTGCCAGGGGGAGTTCTGCGGGGAGTTGTCGTAGTTATAGAACCCTGACTCATAGGATGACGCCTCAGAGTTGCAGCTGCGTGACGAAATGCTGCTGGCAGGGCTGAGGCAGCTGGGATCACGGTACCCCTCTGCATTGGGGAGTGTCAGTGTGACAATGGAGTTGACCCCCCGTTTGACGATGTGGTCCTCACTGCTGCTCTCTTCAACCTCATCCTCAGGGTACTGGCTGTAGGCAGTGATCTCAATGCGGGGGCTTTCCAGGGCTGGAGCACCATTGGGTCTCAAGCTGTGCGGCAGATAATAACCTGATGCTGCATGATTGTCACTGCTGTATCCCGTCTGGTGGCAAGAGGAAACTGAGATGACTGGACTGGACTGTAAGGTATGGTACTGACTGGCCAGACAGGGGCTGCCCATACCCAGAGGAAGAGACAGGCTGACGTTTGGTGTGTAGCTGTATGCATCTGAAAAATAAGAAGTATATTTAAGAAACAGAGAATCACAAATATGTGTTACTTTCCAGAGCAAAGTTCAGAATGTAAAAAAATGATATTCCCATACAACTAAATTGCATTTTTAAAACAAGCATAGCATTAGTTCTGGCAGGCCTTGGAGTGAAGCTCAGTGGTCTCAAAGCCAAACAGCCCATATCAGAGGATAGCTAAGTTAATTCCCATCTTATTGGGAAATCTCAAATAGAACATGTTATTTAAACTACCTCATCTTGCATAAAGTTGCAGCTGCCTGTGAAGTCACTTTGCAAAGCCACCTCTGCCTCAGCTCCTCCATTTCAGTCTATACAATCTATTTCTGATGTATTCATGCTCCCTGCTGCTGTTGTCACTGTTTTTAGGCTTTCCGTGTTTGTTCCTCCCAGAGGTTTCTTCCTCTAAAGGGGGAGTTTTTCCTTCCCACTGTCGCCGATTGCTTGCTCAAAGGAGTTTGTCTGATTGTTGGCATTTCTCTTTATTATTGCAGAGTCTTTACTTTATGATATTAAAAGCTTTGAGGTGACTGTTGTTTTGATTTGGTGCTATACAAATAAAATTGAATTGAATTGAATTTGTCATGTTTTGCAATGTTAACCAGTCTTCTGAAATACCACAGGGATAAATGCAAAACTTCTTGGTAAAAAATAAACTGAGAAAACATGTTGAAGAAAAAAATTTATTTGTGAAACACACTATGACTAAACATAATTTTGGAGAAAACTATAGCCTAACTGTGAGGGAATGTAATTTCTAGAACTGGTCACATTTAAGAACAATACCCCTACACAAATCTCCCCAGTATGTTTTTCAGATTCTGACTAGCCCACTTCTTTATAAACATCTGGAGAAGCTTAGCAATCATCTCAAAGCGGTTACTGTATGAGGCTGCTGTGTAGTCGCAAGTCGAGCAGCCACTCTGTTTGTTTGATCAGTTCATCTAAGGCTTTATTTGGCACACCCTGCTGTCATATGTACTCTACAGGAATTCCTCCAGCAGCACTGATGGATGCTTTATTTGATTGATTGCATCACTCACTGAGTGAATTAGGCCCTCCCCTGTGGAAAACTGACAGCACTCTCGCATCGCTCTGAGCATGTGATTAAGTCAAGGAGAGTTTGCTTTTGCGCTACACACAGATACACCACCGGTACACACATAAACAGAGGACAAGTGCAGGCAGGTACACAAGGAAATCACGTCCAGTGCAACAATATAGAGCCCAGATAGCTTGGAAGGCAGGCATGCCTCTTCATTTAGCCTTGACACGGGTGGCTGCTGTGTCAACAGTTGTAAACCTCACGCCTGCCTTTTATTGATAATGTCAATGAGGGTAAAAATAGCTACAGAAATAAAACCATTCAGTCTGAAACCCAGCAAAGGGCATTCCCCTCTCTGAACCATACGATATTTGTTAACCACAATACTGCGTATCACATGAAATGACAGATCTGTCACATAACATAAAATATGTGGGTAGGCAAGGTAAAATTAGCTTATGAGAGTCTATTTTCAGAGGTAGTAACACTATGTGCGCAGGACATGTTTAATATTCCAGGAGATGCGCATGTATTGTGACAAAAACCCAAACTAAATTGAAGTCCTCCTTTTGAAAACTATAAGACACATTTATTCACTAAACCTACAGACTTGGAAAAGTTACTTTTTATACGGGGTTAGAAGAGGCTAAATGTCAAACCCCTTTAGAGCCTATTTCACAGAATTACAATGTGATAATAGCAGATCAGTACGCACCTTTCTCCCCTTCCTTCTGGACACCTTGGCTGTACTCAAAAATGTAGTTGAAATCAAACTCTTGCTCTTCATGCTGAAAACTCATTTCTGCACCACTCATCGTAGTCTTTCAAAGTAAGGGCGAGTGAGCATTCAGCTCAGTCTTCGCCGATGCTCTTTTTCTCTGGTTTGAACAGATGATAATCTCCTGCCCACTCTAGCCCTTGTGACACACCTCCTCAGTTCAGGCCTGACTGACTTTGCTTACAGTTGCGGCTGTTTTTTTTTTCCCCTTCCTTTTGAATGTGTGTGATCAGTGCACTGCGCTGCAGCACACTTCACTTCTTCTAACACCCACTCAAACACACTAGGGCTTTCACTCTTGTTTGCTGCATTATCTTGAAACTTGGCTTTTCCGGGTGACACGCATCACAACTGCCGAATAACAAAATTGGGAAAGCAGATCAGATTTTGTTGGGGTGAAGCGAGTAAAAGAGAAATCAAAATGAGTCACTAACAAGAGGCAGTGCCTCCCCGGTTGTTTGCAATGTGCTGAAAATGCAGTGCAAGCAGATTTAATTTGAAAACACAAATTATAGCGTGCTCTCTTTGCACTCCCCAATTTTTTTCCAATGATGCTATTGTGATCAAAACACATTCTCTCCCTACAACCAAACTAGCCTGACTAAAGAATGGACGGGTTTATCCGCAGGCATTGTGGTCTAGGCTGGGCTAAGAGTGACGGGACCTCATAGAGAGATAGGTGGTCGCCCACAAAAGTCATCTGCAGCCTCTGGAACTAAGAACTCTGGGGCCACTTATCGCACATGGCTGAGTATGAGCTATGGCAGAACACCAGCATGGTCTCTGTGTGTGTGTTTGTGTGTGTCTGTGTGCTCGCGTTTGAGTGTCTGCGTGTCTGAGTTTATGTGTGACACTAAAGCAGCCCTCGCCACACTGCTGGAGCTGTGTGTGGTTAAGCACGTCTCCTTGTCAAGCAAGCTACCCCAGCATCCCTGCATGCACAGATCACAGTGCTCCCTCTTACTCACAAACACATGTATTTACACACACATCTGTTACAAATTATAAAGCTTAGTATCAAGGGACTGAACTGAATAATAATACCGCCTGCACCCGTCCCTCTCTAACCTCAGAGACAAAATTAAATTCCTGAAATCCGCCAAAAGCCAGTGATATCACCACTATGAATTAAGGCTATAAGTGACTTGTGATCAGATTTTGCCCTCTCACTCTGAATCACGAAGCTATAAATAGAGAGTTTGCTTTTGATTGCATGGGAAAGCAAATAATATTTAGCAGCCTCTGGGCTATCTGACCCTGAACTTTAACATCTCACTTGGCTCATTTGGAGAAAAATTTCAATTTTTATTTATTTATTTTTTTTAAAAAAGGAAGTAAAGTAGAGAAATTGACATGAAGATCTTAACAAAGACTGCAGGTGACAGCAACAGTGTAACCCCCATCATATTTCACTGCACATAATGAGAAGCACCTGCAAAGATAGCTGGAGACACCTAATGGTGTGCATGTAAACTGAGCTTATCTGCTTCTTGTGTATTACTTGCGTGTTATTTTATGCGTTGTTTTTTTTAAAAAATAGAACAAGGGGAGGTAAATCGTGACACCATCAAAAAGGCCAAAACGTTTCTTTAGAATTTGATATTTTTAGCTTGTTATAATTAAACATATTTACCAAAACAAACGCTTAGACAATAATTTAAGACGTCTATAAATTTACAAACGTCTATTAACTATTTTAAGTTCTTAAAATATGAGGGTATAATGCAGAGACAGCTCTCAGTAATCTTATCTCACAGAAGGATTAACCCCGAGTTTGCCCTGATGCGCTCTCCATTTTTGCATTAACTGCAGCACCTGGTGTCAATACATCTTTAAATAAAAAAACAGCTAAAGCGAGGTAATACATATGTATACATATATGTATGTATATAGGGGTACAGTGCTGGTGATGCGCAGTCATGTAGGGTTCTTTACCTTCTTCTGCAGACTTCATATCGGCGGCGAGAGAAGTAAGTAACTGGAGTCCCCGCTCCTTGCCGGTTGCTGCTCCAAAGCTGAACTTGGAAGTGACGCTCAGGCAAAAGGTATCCTGCATTCAACAAGCGATGCGCAACTTTCACCGGCTGCGAGGCTGTAATGTGCAACGAGAGTATTCAAAACACCACTGATTCTCTAGACAAACCACTAAACAGGAGCATATTTCGCAAAAAGACTCGTTGGAAATCGAGTGTACAACTTTGAACCACACGGCGATGGACTGCGCACCAAAGGAAACGGGAGCAGGGGGTTAGGAGAGGCGCGCAGGTACGGCTGCTAAAGGGACGCTGGTTGAGGTGAGTTTTGCTCTCTTCGACCCAATGAAGGTTTTAAAGAATGTCCACAGGTCTGTGACGCAGAGCGGTTTGTCGGAGGGGCCGGCTCCGGTGCTTTTAAAGTTGGAAAACACCCTCCGTCCTCCCGTCAGTGCGCCGCCCATTGAGGGTTGACGCTGCCGGCTTTTGCAACCTCCTGGACCGCCTGATGATGTCTTTCATCCTGGGATCCCAGCGGAGGAGGTGGGAGGTGTGGTGTGTGTGTTTGTGTGCCTGCGTGTGTTTGTGTGTGTGTGTGAGAGAGTGAGAGAGAGAGTGAAAGAGAATGAAAGCCCACACACAAGGTTAACGTTGTGTCAACAAGAGGTCCGTTCTTCACATTTTTATGATAAAATTAGCCAACAAAACAATCGCAGCGAGTATTCATTTCCTTCAGCTGCTGGAGGCTCACATTGTTTTCGAGGGATTTCAGAAGTTTTCTTCTTCTTCTTACTTAAATCCCACTGTAGCCCCTCTTATCAGCAAACCACATTGGGTAGTTCTCCACTGTTATCTGTTATGACGACACACAGTCTTTGTCCCATGTTTTTCTATGGATAAACTTGCTTTACTTGTGAGATGTTACCTAAGTTTGGGTAGTGGAGTTGATGGGGGTATCCTACAGCAACAACAGATCATATTGTATATATATTCATATGATTATTATGGCCTTTCCCATTTACATTGGCAGTCAAGTTATTATCTACGTATTTCTCAGTAACCTGGTCACTGCTTAGTAGTCATTGTTTAAAAAATATATATTTTAAAAAAATTTTATTATAATTTTCCACATAGATAAATATTATAGTGCACCATTGATCCATACTATTTCCCATACTACTTTAAATTACATTCTTCTGAAATTATTACTCATTTTATAGGTACTGTATTTCATAGATGCTATGCAGAGAAGAACCATGTGGTAAATGTTGGGACATTTTTTATATAAAAACTACCAGAACTTAGCAAAGCAATTTACAGAGAGTTTACTGGGTAAATCACCTCTCATTAAAAAGCAGTGAAAGTTTTGTATTTAAATCACCACCATTAAATCACAGAATTCAGCAACAACAATGACGTTGTTGCTGAATTCTGTCACAGACTTTAGGTCAGTTATCTCTGACTTCCATGTCTTCTTAATCTCTAGTAATCAGGGGTTGCATTTAAATGAAATAATAGCCAGCAGAATTTCACTCTGGACACTACACGGGTATTTGTTCCAAAACTCCTTCAAATGACTTTGTAAGCACAACCCAGGTGTCCAGTTCAGTGTCTCTAATCATCTATGAAAGATGATGATGTCTTAGAGAAAGCTGGCAGATACAACCACCTGTTTGTCAAAGCAGTCACAAACTTAATTATGTATAACTTTAAAGCTTAAGCCTTAGACATTTCAATGTAAGCATCTAATCAATTGTAAAGACAAGGAGTGCATATAGGATAGTGATATCACTGTGTGTTGGTGCCATGGGCATGCTTAGCAATGCCTTGGATGAACTCTCCTCTAAGGTTTCTTTACTGATGGAGCAGGAAAAGTATGTTTTCCACAGTGTTTGTTGCATGTTTGACTTGATGTTGGTTTGTCTTCTTGTCCGTCAGCAACATTGTGCAAAAGCAACCGAACAGAATTCCATGAAACCTGATGAAGAGGTGGCACGTGGCAAAGGAAGAACCCATTAAATTTTAGTGAGACTCCAGATCAATTTCTATAAAACAGACAGGGCATTGGTCTTGGCATGAGGATGCACTCTACAAGAGTCTCTCTAGCTCCTTTTGAATTAGGTCCAGTTTTTTTTGTTTTTTTTTTAAAGACTCTGAATCTGAAAAGTAGCTGGCAAGCTTGAGGATGATCACACATAATCAGAAGCAGACTGTCTTTTGGGAGCGGGCAGGCATGGTGTGTGGACGCCGGGGGGGGGGGGGGGGGGGGGGGGGCATGTGTAAGCAGTCTGCACGAGGGGAAAGTAATAGTACGCTGTGTTTTCTTTGCCTGCAGTAGCTCTCTGGCCTCAGCTGCGGCTTGGCTGATGAGCATGTGTGAGCTCAAAGATGAAAAAGAAGAATCACATAGTTCGGGAGACGAATTATGATACAAACCAGCGGTAGGAACAAAACAAAAAAAAGGAGCTGCATAACTGATTGGCACTGTCAGCGGCATGGAGCTACGCAAGTTGTTGAACAGCTTTAAAGCGACTGTGGTGGGGCACAGTTCAGTGGCAGTCAACAGGCTTATCTTGATGGATTCCGTGATACTGAGTGAAGTGTCATTAACTGCAGTCTGTCAACAATAGTCAGAGTTAGTCAGAACATCAATAGTGACAGACAATATAGCCCTCGGGTTATTAGGCAGTCTATAAATCATGTTAAAAATCTCATGAATCTCATCATGTGTGCATTTATAGTAACTATACCTAATTAAGTATAAGTAAGTAACTTTCACTTTTTGGTAAATACTATTTCATGAGTTTGACTGTGTCTCTCTCAGCAGTGTAACCGATGCCCAGATTTAAGTACCCACTAGAGTTTAAGCATAAATGAGGTCAGATCTTTATATAATAAAGATCTATACTCGTTCTCTGTTCACTTGCCAAAATAAACCCTGTAGTTCTGCTTTTTTCAACAGAAGCTCAAATCCATATTTGTCACTGGGCTAAATAAGTTTGCAGAGTGTTTAAACTTTGTCTATTAATGCTACCATGTCAAAAAAGGAGTACTCAATCTAGAAAACATTTGAAGAAGTTGCCTTCACTTTGCATTTTCTTTGGAAAAGTACGATTATACATTATAGAGTTGCTACATCTGGCCCTGCAACACTGCACGCACTGAGCAGCCGCAACAGGTCTGCAGAGAGCATTAGAGAAAAAGCACATCTTGCGCTCAGATTTATGAGTGGCCTGCGCCTCGCTCGTGTATTTCATAGAAAATGACAATTTCTTGTGTCCTTGTAAACACACAGATGCTGCTTTTTACATTTGCACAAACTGACTTGTTGCCAGTGTGTTTTGTTTTGCTTTTTCCTCCATTAAAAAAAGAGATAAATCAGAGGTATCAAAATCAGGAGCGTTCAGTGCAGGGTACAAATTCCACTCCTGTTTCCTCCTGGTTTCTTGTCTTTGCTCAAGCTTCGGTGTGGCACAGAACTGTAAAGAGCCGGAGCCTATTTGTCGGTGCTGCTGCTGATATAATAAATGACATGAGTGGCTTTTGTAGCTGAGTTCTCTACGTAATGCCAGCTGCTATAATGTTTACTACTAGTGGTTTGGCCCAGGAGTCAGGCTACATCTTGGCATGTTGAGAATACTTTTTTTTTTCTTAGAACTCGCCATAAAAGATTTACACTTAAAAGACAGACCAAAAGTTAACAGGTATAAATAAACTCATCCGAGGCTTTCCAAGCGCTGGGCTTAGCCTTGTCATATTTGTTTGTCTAGACATCAGGGATGCTATCACTGGGGGAAAAAGGGGGAGCCTGAAGCAGATGTTAATATGGACGTAGACACTAATAAGATGCGTAAACTCAGAAAAGTGTTGCTTTTCTGGGTGAATCTTTGTAATACACAAAACTCAAGGCTACAAACCCAAGCACTTCCCTCATAGCTGCACAGTTAATCCTCTCCTTTTACAACGTATAATTCATGTTTGACATATCCGGAGAAATGTGCACACTGGCATTTTGAGTTCCCTACACTATTATTAAGTATTTTCTACGTTTTTCTATGAGCCATAACTTGAATCGGGCTGCTTTTAATAGCCGTAAATGCTCATTTGTGTGCGCTGTGTTGATACAAGTTTATTACTCAGCCGTAATAAACTGCAGCATGAGTGGCAGTTACCACATTTGCAGACGTGGTTACCAGTCATCTCTTGATTTTTTTCTTTCTTTGTCTAACATGAATGAGTATGCTGTTAAATGAAGAAGTCTGTGGTTAATGAAGCCCAATTTGTGAATGGCTGCGGTCAGTTCCATACTTTGTTATGAGCACACATACACAAATCGTACGCACTTCCCCACTTCTCCTTTTCCTTTGATAGTACATACACCCATGGAAATGCATAGTTGTGCACTCATAAAGGAGAACTGCTTGGAGCTATCTTAGGCATGTCTGGACACCGCTGTATGTTTAGCTGCTTTTTTCCCCCCCAGAGATTCCCCTTATGAACAGGAAGTAGCATAAATGTCTGGCTTGTAAGCCAAAGAAGCAAGGCTGTCATTGTCACAAGGCCATTGACTAAGTTTGAGTGTTTGTAGAAAATCAGGAAGAAGCAGTGTGAGGCCGGCACTTTATCACTTTGTTTACTCGCTATTCTGGACAAAGATCTTTCTAGCCATATGTCTCTGCTACCATTGTTGCTGTGCTATCATAAGTGGGATTAATACACCACTTGAAATGATTGCTACCTACTTAGTGCTGCACATCTTGCAAGTCAATTTATGAGACTATATTGCTTTTAAGAAAAGACAACAGAAACTCCAATGGGAAGGGGGGGAATTTTTAAACTATGATAATGTTCTTCTTCTTTGTTATTGTCTAGATTGAATGTGGCTCTATGGGGCTGAAATATGTGAACTGTGTTTTGCTAGCTAATGATCTATTACTGCGCTCCGTCAGTGCTGTTTTCTCTGCGACTGCTTTTGCTGACGGTGAAAGTTGTGATAAGAGCCCCGCCACGGGTACTGTATCTTACCCACATGTGTGGCTAATTCAAAACCTGTGGCCAATAACAGTTTCTATAGGTCAAAGGCGCACGGCCTATGAGACAATTTTCCTACACAGATAATAGCACAGGCAAGACATCTGACGAGAGCCATATTGTCAGTTTCAAACAAAACAGTATGATGCAAGCGCTGCCTTTTTTTTAATTTTACTTTTTCTATCCTCAACCAAAATGTGTATCCATTCAGTTTTGTTGCAATCCCAGTAATGGTTATGGGATTATGAGGGCGGATGGTTTCATTTTTCTAGCCTATGACTGTCACATCGAGGACCATTACCGTGATTTAAACACAAGCGTATATGCCAAGGCCATTTTTACTGCAGGGCTCTCCAACTTGGCTGCTCTACATTAAAACACATTTATACAGTCCAGCACAGCCAGGGTTCTGGTTGTACGAAAGGGTCACTCACAAATCTGAGTTTGATCTCGGTGCGTCTTGAATCATCCTGTCGACTAAATGCTGAGAGATGATTTGTCACAGGCAGTCACTGTTTCCATTGTTATTCTATTTAACTTGAAGATGACAGGAGAAGATTTTTTTATGCGACACATTGATCATTCTAATTGCATGCATGTTTGGAATCAACAAAGAAAAATGAGTACTCTGCAAATATGGGTAGTATTGAATAAATGCAAGTGATAAAAAAAAAATCATTGCACTCCTTTCTTTTTTTCCGCTCCTTTTCATATGCTGATTGCCACTATTTGATGGATAATTCATTAAACCTGAGACTGCATGATGCTGCATTTGTAAGTCAGGATCAGTCATTGTTCCCACTGCCAGAGATGCTTTGTTACCGTCCCTAAGAAATTTGGGATGACAATTCTGGAACACTGATAGGACAGAAATTAGATCATACCACGCAACTCATCCGAAAAGGTTTTTTGGAAAAATGCACGAGAAGACATCGCCCTCATCTTTCCATTAATTATGAAGCCAGGTGAGCCAAACTGTAGAGGATTTATTTTGGCTCTGTCTAACTATGCCTCTGTTTAAATAACATTATTGGAGGTCACTTTGTCAAGCCAAGAATTAGTGTGACACGTCGGCATTTATAAGAACACAAATTGTTTTTGTTGTTTTTTAACTTTTATGTTGATAGACTGGCTTCATTTATTTCCAGGTTTAATGCTAGGATAAACGGCCTAGCAGCTATAGTAAATGTGAAGGAGCGCATAGACTTTTAATTTTTAACTGTATTTTCATACGTTTTACAGCTTTTCCTGTTAATGAAGCCTGCCCAGCTTCATTGCCTTTCATATTGCATTAAAGTAATTAACTAACAGATAAACAAATAAAGGATAGAAAAGCTACTGTTTTTCCAAATATTAATCAATTGACTGTAAAAAAAATACCCCCAACAAAAATAGAATTAAAAAAATCTTTATAGTAAATTAACAAAACATCTATATTTTATAATTACAGAGCAGTCTGTACTATAATTTCACAAATGTATCATGTATTTTACTGGTTCGGCCCATTTAAGATCACTTAACATCAACCTTGTCTGTATGTGGCCCACTATGTAAAATGACATTGACATCCCTGGTCTATACAGTATCTTTCTCTTGTACATTTCACTGCTATTATTACCAACACAACACCTAGCTGAACATGGTCATTATTTGTTTCTCTAATCATTTCCGCCTAGGAACTCGGGACAGTGTTGGGAGAGGTCAGACTGCTGTCAGAGGTTGCCCTTTGTCACATACACTGCAGGACATAGTCAGTATGAGCCTCACCAATGGCTGTAGGGTACTTTGTTTGGCTTGTGTGATGGTGATCACCAGTTAGGGCATGCAAGGGACAAATGCTCACTCACTGTAAATTCTCCAGGCCTGGTCAAGTCCTGGAGAATTTTACACAGCCTCATTACACAGCCTCTTGTTTCTTATCAGGTTGCAGGTTTTTTGTGATCTTCCAAAAAATCACTGGTATTAATAACGTGATTGACATGAAATCCTAAGAAACTCTCAGACTGTGGCATCAACAGGCCAATGTCAAGCCAGTTTACTCCTCCCCTAACACACACACACACACACACACACACACACACACACACACACACACACACACACACACACACACATAAACACAGCTTTTCATTTTAGTTACTTTTTCCAAGTAACTAAAATGAGATTCATATCATTCATTGAGTCTAACAGCGTACATGCTAACTATCAGGAGAACAATACAGTTGACCTTTAATGCATATTCAGAGGTATGAATGAAAGAGGCTTTTGTGCACAGACCCAGAGAAAGCGTGACATGGATCACCTCCACTGCTGTTTCTGTGATTCTGTGACCTGTCCTTGGCGTTGGTATTGACATGTCATAAAAAGATTAAAAATAGCTAGATCCTGGCTTACAGTGCTGCAGCAAGTCACAACCTTGTTCCAAGATCGGACGACTGTCATTCTAACTCTGAGAGTCTAGAAAAATAAGTCCTGCTGGGCATTTACAGTGAGGGGTTGAACTGAAATACCAACCTTGTCTTCTTCCTATATTTTTTTCTCTCCTTTTCCTGTCTCTAGTCAGTGCCCTTCCTTTTTGATGGGATCCTCTCTTCTGTTTCCTGCTGTTTTTGTTAGTTGCTTAGAGACCACAGCAGCTGTCCAGTTTGAGAGGAGTTTTTTTTCTTTTTACTGGTGTGACTTGAGAGGTTAGAAGGTTACAAGGTCAGCAGATAGATGTTGAAGATAGATGCTGAGGGAATCTGAATAACATTATTCATTTCGGAGTATGGTTGATGTATTCCTACATACCCTGATTTCCTCTACACCTGTGTCTCACTGCTTTAAAACTGCATAAGTTAGTGTATCTGCATTAAAAATGGGTGAGAATACCTTGAAAGTGACTCGAAAAGGAGTCAATCTTGTAATGAAACCAATGTGAACTTATAACCTAACTCTGTAGAGCCCCTCAGTTCCTTACCCTGTTTCAGCTCATTGTTTTGCGACCTGCTACACTGCCATTTTGGGTCACTCTTACTACTCTCATCAGCTTTATTTACAGCCACCACAAACACCTGTTGTCACCTGCAACCTGAAAACACCTGCAAATCTGATAAGCCCACCATATGCAGCCTGTCCTGCACAAAACACAAAGCCCAGACATCATCTCTGAAAAATTTTCATGCCTCCAAAACAATCCACAAGACCTAGTTAGCTTCTTTATGATACTGTAAGAAAAATTACCATAACCATTATAACTGACTGTTTTAGTAATAATCCTTTTGCCTTCAGTAATCTTTGCTCAGCATGTACCTGCTGTGGCCATAAGCATTGTATCATAAAGGCTATTTCAGGCTATTCAGTTTACATGCTAAAACATCTTTGTATACTGGGTGCAGTATAAGCTTTTTTTTAATTTTGTATCTTTATTTTTGAATGTAGAAAGTTCACCTTGACCGAGCACACATAGCTTTTCATCCTCCATCAATGTATTTTTATGCAGCTGTTTATGTGGATCAGGCGGTAGAGCAGGTCATTTATTAGTCAAAAGGTTGGTGGTTCGATGTCTCCAATCTGCGTGCCAAAGTATTCTTGGGCAAGATACTGAACTCTGAGTTGCTCCTGATGCACTCATCGGAATGTGAAAGTTAGATAGGAAACACTTGGATGTAGAAAAAAAGTGTTTGTTTGAATGAATCAAAGCATGCTGATTTCTCAAGTAGAGTAGAAAAGCGCTATACAAGCCATTTACCATTCATTTGAATTGTCTTTAACTTGAATCCAAGTTTTGGCTTCTTACAAAGTCCCCTCTCTCATTGTTGCTTATTTTTCCTTTGACAAACTTTTATTACACTGTAACTTGTTGATAAACTGATGTAAACTGCCGCTTGTTGATAAACAAAATTCACATTAGAAATTTCACAGAAACCTCTTTCAACCATTAATAATTGTACACAGAGTCTCAGCTAAGTTCTGTTAACAATGCAGTGTGATTCACACTTTACTATTAGTCAGCCATCTCTTTGATTCACCCCCATCTGGCTGTGATATGAGTGGGCCTCATGTGTCACATGAGGAATAGGCTACATAGTGTGATGTTTAAGTGCTGGAGGAGTTCAGCGAGGCTTGACCTTCACGAGCCCCACATGATGGCACTGGTAGATGTCAGGTTTAGAAATCAGGTCTTTGTTCTGCTTTTATCTCTCCTTACAAGGTTTAACAGCAACCACAGACACATTTAAAAGTACGTGTAAAATGTGCATGACACAAGCCAGATTAGAATGTGTGCATCCGGATGAAAAACTCATCAGGTCAGAATGACTCATGGGTGGCTGAATAACCACGAACATATTCACAGACGCAGCAACTGCAAAGGGGGGGAAAAAAAACTTTGTCTTCCCTGTCAGTCGATTGTTTTTTCACCATTAAAAGTACTTTGATTAAACCAGACCTAAAAAAAAAGTGCCTAACTCAGGGAGCAAACGTGTTGTGGGTCGTTCTGAAGTCATTCCCTTTCCAACCTGCAGCCTCAAGTGTCTCCCAGGTTTCAGGGAACTTGATCTGGTAGTTTGTTTTTCACTTGAATGCTGCAGTGGTATTCCTGACCTCAGACAGTGATCCCAATCAGAAGGAATACCCTGATGCTGCAGTTTGGGCCTTTTTTTTTTTCTGAAACCAAATAGTATAATCGTGTAATGAGGGATCCCTCTCCAGGAAACATAGTCAAGTAGGAAAACTGGCTGCTGTTCCTGCTGATAACTTGCATGGGTTACTATAAAAGCACAATTTCAGTAAGTAATAGTTTCACTTTACAAATTACCGAAGGATCTGGGATTAATCTTTTGGTTTTTAGTTGTGGGTGCCAAGGTTACAGTCATATTTGCTTTACCCACAGTACAAATCAGCATTTTCAGTTAGAACAATGTCAGACTCTTTTTCTTTTTCTTTTATGTTTCCAAGTTACTCGAAATAGGATGATTCATGAACTCCAGTCCTTTTCCAACAAGTAAACACTGACCAGTGTCTGAAAAATCAAAAAAATGGATGTGGTTGTGTGGTTGTTGTCTAATATGCTTTCATCGTAAATTCAAGGGTTTCAACTAAAGCATTGCATTAGCTGCTTAGGAATCACAGCCATTATAAACATACTGCCCCGATTTCAGAGACTCAAAGTTGATTGGATAAACTAAGTAATTTTAAATATAAGGATTGTTTTTAATGTTTGGATAAAAATCCATTGCAGTCAATAATTACCTGAAGTCTAGAACCCATGGACAGCACTAAATGCTATGCCTTTTCTCATAGGATGTGCTGCTAGGCCTTTATGCAGCCAACTACAGTTGCTGCTTGTTTCTGCGTCTCTCTGCATTCAGTTTTGCATTTAATAAAAGCTCCTGTCTTGGGCTGCGATCAGGTGGCAATTGAAAAATATTCCAATCCTTTGAAACTCTTGAGTTGCCTTTGCAGTATGCATTGGCTCATTATTGATCTTGTGTTTGAAGCACTAGCTGATCAGTTTTCATTTAGTTTAGTTTAGTTTTACCAAGGAAAGACATCTGTCATCTTTGGTGGTGATTTTTGTGTTGCTGAGTGCAGTGCCAGTGCATTCATTCTTTATGAGAACCTACCAGATTGGTGATTTAGTCACCAAAGGTTTTGCTGTCTTTGTGAGAGGTTTATGGTTTTTCCATCTAATGATGGCCTCCCTCTTTTGGACATCTTTTTGGACCTCACATTGAGAGTTTTGATGAACAGCTACCAAATGCAAGTTCAGCACCACACCTTTTATCTGCTTAATTTGTCGTGGAATTACAAAGGTAAATACCTCCACTGGCCATGAAACCTCTTGTCAGTTAATTCTCCATATACTTTTGAGCATCTGAAAATCAGACGCTATGGCAGTAACTCCTGAACAGATAATGCAGTGTTTTTGCAAAACCACTTGAATAACAGCTAAAAGCCTATACTCCAGTCAGATCATTGTCCAAATACATATTGGCTTAACTTTACAAAACCATTAAAGAAAACTTAAGTGAATGAATTCACATTTCCATGCTTTTTCAAGAGGTTACTCCTGCGCTGTGCAAGTAAAAGTAAATCCAGGACTAGCTTTGGCTGGACTGACTGTCAACACACAGAGCAGGATTCCATGGTCACCTTCCTTGTGTTGGGCGTTTCTTTATTGACACTGACATCCAGAAATTTCGTGATCTTATTAAGGTACCTCAATGCATACTAAAGTGTTTTCTAAGAGGGCATGGCTATACCTGTCATTTGTGTTTACTTAGAGATCACCAATTATAAAGCTCGAGGCTTTTTAAATTATCCAAAGTATTAGTGAGTTCATGAGGTTCAGTTAGAGAAAGCATATTTTTTTTCTGCACATGTGGATAAAAGCCTTGCATGTAGTATAATTTTCACCCGAGCATATGCTGAAATGCGTTACGGTATAGATGCATAATGTTTTTTTGTTATTATGACACATTCCCACCAGTAAAAGAATTGAGATTGTGAAATCCCGCATGGTGTCGGTACTGGCAACAAGAGGCAGTGTTACTCAGCAGCTCCCATGTGTCACAACTGGTATGGCTTCTGAGAAACCGTCTGTATCCATAATCATCCTCCAGTAAAAGGAGATCTGCAAAGGAAAAATCCACAATCATGCTGAGAAATGGACATAAACACAAGCATACAACATACGAACTGATGTAAGCCACACATGTACACGCACTCACACCTGTGCACACACGTCAAGGAAAGTTTGTTGCCAAATATAATGGGTCTTTCTTCTTTTGCAGTAATGGCTGCATGTGTAAACACATCTGGACAATATAATTTCACACATCATCACCACCACCCCCTCCCTTTCCTTCTGCTCCATAAGAAAATAAAGCCCAGGTCTTGTCAGAGGGAATCCCTGGTAGCCCGTCTGAGAATACACATTCCCTTTTGGCCCCCTCTGACATAATTCTCTTCCAACAGTCTGAAACCGCCTTGACCCACCGTCTAGAGTGACTCAGTTCCTCGGATTCCCGCACTTCCCAGAAGCCTTTGCCAGGCCACAAGTGAGGAGACCTCCAGACAAATGAGGTTTCCCACTTTTTCAATCGGTCGGGCTCTAGACTGGTCTCACATCGGAACACATTAGTATTATGTCTGCGTGTGTGTGGGTTCACTTGTGGGCTTTAAAGAACTCCAAGATCCTTACGGTGGAAAATGAGCCCTGAAAGTATTTACATGTCGTCCCATGAACCAGATCTGTGTCCTAACTTCACATTAGGTACAGAGCGCAGACTGGCTGCTACAGTGGCAGACAGGCAAACTTGAATGAGAAGGTTGCTATACCTACCATATGGTTACATAAATCGCTTTGACTGGTCAGTAAGACTAGAAAAGCTCTTCATAATGCGAGTACACATTACATGATGCAGCTGCTGAAGTTCCATACAGAACAGGTAGTTTCACTTCGGATGATCATTGTACGCAAATGAAACATGGCTGATACAAGCCAGTTAGAACTATACCACAATTTACCACTTATTCATAGAAATGAGTTACCATACCTTCTTATCGAAAGGCTTGTCTTTCGTTCCTTTTGTAGGTTTTGCTTGAAGGTTTCAGTGCGATTGCTAATGAGAGACATTCATTGTACCAGTTTTGGGAAGCTGTCTCTCAGTTTGATTAAAAGACAAAACTCAAGGCTCAGCATTTTCAAAATGAATCCTATAGGTATTAATTTTCTTCTTTTCCAACGGCAGAAATTCTGTTCGGAATCTTTAAAAATAGCACACACACAATTACGGAAAAAGTAACTGATTAAATCAAACAGTTGTGGATTTTGATGTCTGCTGAACTTCTGAAGTCGCTCACATTTCCAAAATCTTGTCAAACCAAACCACGTAATTTTTTATTCTTGCGAATCTTTCAGATTTTCTGTTTAGATAACAGTTTTAGTACAGCAAGTTAAACCAGCTGTAGACTAGTTGAATTCACTGTCTAAAGTCTATAGACAGGCAGCATGGTGGCACGGTGGTTAGCACTGTTGCTGCCCAGCAAGAAGGTCCTAAGTTCAATTCCACCATCAGTTTGGGGTTTGCATGTTCTCTCTGTTTGCATGGGTACTCCGGCTTCCTCCCGCAGTCCAAAGACATGCTGTTAGTGGGGATAGGTTAATTGGTCGATCTAATTTTGCCCGTGAGCGCGAATGGTTGTCTGTCTCTATGTGTTAGCCCTGAGACAGACTGGCGACCTGTCACCCTATGACAGCTGGAATAGGCTCCACCCCTCCCCCGTGACCCCGAAGAGGATAAGTGGAAGCAAATGGGGATGGGAAGTCTATAGACAGTTGGTTTATGTCATTAGCAGCTCAAAATCTCAAAATACATGAGCCTAACAAACATATCTTCTGGAAATCACTTGGTGACTGGTGCAGTAAATATACATTTGTGCTTAAAGACAGTTATATGAACAAAGGCATTTATACAGTACACAACAAGTTCTTCTCGGCAGTTTGAGACAGGTGATGGTGAATTGTTCCACTGATAGAACCTGACATTGTATGAATCTTACAAAATGTGAGATTAGTCTATATTACACAAAGAAGAAAAAGAACGACAAGAAGCAGCACCAACTTACTTGTGTGCAAAACACTAACTATTAATATTATTGTTGTTGTTGTTATTGATTTGGTTTTTTTATTATTGAACTGAATGGAATTGAAATAAATTGAATTGTGGTTATAGTGACACTGGTTTGTGTGTTGCTGCCATCTGCTGGGTTACTGATATATTATACCATTATTTTATCACACACATAAATGTATTTGTTTAAAAAAAAATACAAACACACACACACAAACACACACACAAAAAAAAAGTTATTGAAAAAACATTATAAAAATAACATCACAGAACACAGTCCCATTTCTTATTCCTTTAAGTACCTGCAGGAATATTAAAAAAATATGACAAGAAGAAGCATTTGAGCATTGTGAGTCTTTGTGTGTATGTGCTGTTTTTAAAGGTTTACCATAAACCAGAACCAAATGACTTTGTTAGTTATGGGAGTAGATGTTGCATAAAAAGAAGAAGTGAAAAAGGGCACAGTGTCTTGCACCATCTAGTGGAGAAAGTGTTCCTTATTATCTGTCACTTTAATACCAAGTGAATTTAGTCTGAATTAGCATTAAAGTTAGCATTTCCTAACCAAAGAAAACATTCCTCCTAGGTTAAGCGCTTCTCATTTCAAATCTGTTTATTATGGCTGCAGAAGCTCTCGGGGTGAATCAAGCTAAAATGTCACTATTACTACACTTGGACTCCTCTTATATAAAAAGCACCTGCCTCCTCAGACACAGTGAACTGAATTTCTTGGCTGCAAAAACTCTCCAGTCCTCTTCTTTCTGCTCTGCTCCCAGGTGTTGTTCTCAGGGACCGGTCCCATTGGATATGCAGAGGTATGGCACATTCCACAGACGCAGCATGTGTGAAATAAGGGAAACGTGATAGTGATTGAAATTCAAATGTTTTGCTCATATTTCCTGCACTGCCATTTATGTGTTTTAATTAAAAGCAGACATAGTGATGTCATGCATGGAAAGGGAGAGGAGGAGCAGGTCTGCCTTTCAGGCTTGTGTATGTCACATTGCACAACTGCCAAAATATCACATAACTCACTATAGAAAAAAAAGGATGTGTGGTACTTATGCAGATGTAAGGCGAGCTAACCAACTGAGAAAATACCTAGAAAGGTAACAGAAAGGACAGGCGCTTCACAACTATAACAGCTCTCATAGAATTGTGTTGCATTGCTATTGTTAGCACCTATCATGCTGAATGCAGACTGAACTAATCCAATCGAATCATTAGCGCTTGCTTTCAGTGAAAGCTGCCTTTTCATCAGTTAAATATTGTGTGTCTATTCAAGTTCAACTCATGCCGCTGTCAGGTCTGTTTGCTTCTGAATGACGGCCCTCACAGGGCACCAGATTGGTCTCTTGTGAAGCAACACTAACTGATAATGAGCATCCATGTCCATCAGCTACTGGTCTGATACATGACTAATAAACATGCAGCAGGCTGTGTGGGGCTATTTAAAGGCCCAGAAACGGAGGCGTTGAAGAGAAGAGGGTCTTTTTCTTGTCCTGGTGTCAGACTGTGTCAGCCACGTCGGCAGCATTCATTAGCATGGGTCAGATCAGCCCCGTCAAACATGTGATGGCATACACATGTACGAGCACATCAGAGCACACACGCACGCACACGGAGACACACAGAATGTATGCGAATGCAAATTTACGCATGACTGCTGCTTTGCTGCCATCATGTGGAAATGGCATGACACATCTTCCTCATAGGTACCAATGAGATGCTGATGGATCCAAATAAAACACTGCATTTACAGACTTGCGATTACTGTGGTCTATGTAAAGGTCTTAGCTTTAAAATGTGCAATTAAGTCTTTTGTATTTTTTTAATGGCTTTGTAAAAAAAAGGTATGCAGAATAAAAATGAGAATTTGGTCACATATTGTGAATTGTGACCCCACTGACTCAGAACAACAACAAAGTTTATTTTGTTGCATTAGATTTTTTTGTACATTTGTGTAAACTACAATCAATTCTGCGTTCTATACTGTATGAAGGAAAAGCCCTACTATAAATATTATTGCAGTTGCAGCATAACCAGAACATCCTAAGATGATCATATAGCAAATCTGCTAAATGTAGAAAAATGTAGTGGGATGAATGCAGCTAACAAGCACCCACGATTCTTGAAATGTATTGTTACATATGATGAAAAGTAAACAATCACAGTGCGAGTAAGACTGTGAAATTTCAGCTAAGGCCCGAACACTCTCTGACTGACGAAAGGTCAAGAAGAAATTATTCTTGAATATAATCAGCACGTTTAACATTTTAATTGTAAATTGTAGTCTTGAGGGTATCATTTATCACCATGGTGTATTTGTATTATTTCTTTATTTTAATAGAAAACACATTTATATGTAAATTATGTCTAAATAACATTTTCAAATTAATTATTTTGCGTGATGATAGGTTGTCAGGTTTGGGCTGTAATACTTAATTTAAAACACGAAAAACACAAACATCAACCTTATTCATTTATTTATTTACTTATCTTAAGGAAATGACTAAATGTCAAGTTCGCTCTGATTTGGGTGGTTTATTAATGCTATGAACATAACAGAGAACAAAGAATTGTATTATTTTTTTCCCTTCATGCTTTGAGGAGATATGAATATATGAGCCCACAGGGTGTCATTAGTGCTGGCCTGTAAATATAGTCACATGTAAACAAAGACTATCTATTCAGGGGGGTTTTATTAACAGGAAGAAAAGAACAAATATGAAGTTAAAGGTGGTGAAATGTGTTTTATTTTGAGGCCATTCAAATACTAATCCTATGCCATTTTTCATTCTCTCTTTACAGTTTGTCAAAAGCCAATAAAATCAACACCGCGGGCACAGCATGCATCAACACACAGTAATTTACCACAATGATTAACAATGACAAACCACAAAGGGATATTACTTTGAACTGTTCATCATTTGTGCCGTTGTCATAATTATGACATATAGTCTGTACTCACTCCAGGGAAAGTAGTCTAATCAACCTAATGTATAATAGTGTAATTAAATCAACCTGCCCTGGGCTCATATTGATTCGCTAATATGGCCGATACAATATGACTGTTATGACCTGCTGCTCTCAGACAGCCATCCATATATGTTAGTCCAGCAATAATTGGCACGGTTGAATTAGACTGTAATGTACAGAGCAGCCCGATAATGATGTAGAGAGTCATATGCGCACATATGGACATGTTGTCATACATACAGTAATTAAATGGATCAAGCGGGGACCGCTGCCAATGCATCACCTGTATTTAACATCACAAAAGAAAACAATAATTACTGCACTCCTGCACAGTGTGTAATTTCATCCTGAGATCTCAATGTACAGTGATGCTAAAAACTCATAATCCTTTTAGCAGCTTATTAAATGCACGCTTACTGGAAGTGCGCTGGGAAAAGCCTGCAGGGGCGTGACAGTGTTGTTTGCCTCATGGGAAAAATATCACAGATTTATGTGATTAATTTTTTTTTTATGTTTTCAGAGTGTGTTTAATTCACTTAAATATGTGGGGAAAATAAATCAGTTTTGTTACAAACACTGATGCAGAAACAAAACAAAACACAGCGCAGATAGAAAAGAGATGTTACACATGTACTTTACCCCACTGGTGACTTTGCTATAGCCAGTTATTAAAGCTAAGAAACACTGAAGCTCTTATTTTACACACAAACACATTGTTTACTGTTACAGATATTCACGGAACAAAACAATAGTCCTTATTTTGTGTGTCTCTGACTGGATTTGGAGTGAGGGGATGATTGTGCCGGGGAATTCAACAGCTGCTCTGTGGCCTCCTGTTGCAATAATAACAGATACAGAGATGGAACGACTTGGTTATATGTCAGAAAAGAAGACACTCCACTCATCAGCTGGAATATTTGATGACCATATTTTAGCGTAAAGTTTCATAGCGAGTCAGCTAAACATAAATAAGTCATCGAATGAATATACATGCAGTGAAGGAATTTTTTTTAATACAAATTCAATTTTTATATATCCTACATTCATATATTTAGTTGAGACTGAAGCAAGGTTGTTCAATTTTTAGGCTGTGGATTTTCTCACTGCTGCCTCTTTGTATTCTCTGACCATAAGCATGTGTTTTGAATTTAGCACAGTCGCAATATTTACACTGCTTACAGTAAAAGCTGATTGAGTGAGGATTTGGTTTATGTTTAATTTTGCATGTCTAAATTTGAAGCTGTTAGGTAAAACTCCCTCCCTTTCGTTCTCTAAATCAGGCAGTCTAGTCTGTTGTGTCATTTAATTAAATCAATTCTTTATACAATAATTTAAAGCTATAATAAAATCTAATCAGGATGTATCATGTTTATCTTGACCTACAGATGATTTGAAACCAAATGGCAGAGAATGTATCTCCATGTGTTTAAGAAACGCATACACAGGCATACACACAGACAAGGGGATGATGGTCCTCAGCTGGGATGATACTTCTGAGCAGCGTAGCCTCGCTCTTGTTTTACACAATAGCCTCTCACAACTGTACAAGAGCCCCTCTGTGTGGTGAACGCAGCACTCTCCCTCATCACTGAGAGAATGAGCAGGAGTGCTTGTGTGTGTGTGTGTGTGTTGTGTAGAATGAGAGCAAAAAAAATCTAAGACAGACGGAGAGCAAAAGTGACAAGAGGTAGACCTCCAGCTTCTCCTCCCCTCTTTCTCTCTCCTGTGTCTCCTCAATATGAGGTCACCAGCATGCGTTCTGACATCCAGCACAGTAGAGTGCTTATTCATGTATTCCAACCTAATCCCTAAATGATTCAATCTGTAACATGATTAACCGTGGAACAATTTAGAAATAATCTGTTAGCATTCAGAACTAACACGGCAGCCTTAATCATTATGGGAAGTAAAGGAGGGGGCTGTGCTGCATTCATGACGTCACTTTTCCTTCTCTTTCTGGTTTTTTGAGCAGCACTAAATCTTTATGGTACCGGACCCCAGAGAGGTCACAGCTGGGGTCAAATGTCAAACTGCAATTGATGTCACAATGCTCACATGGCTATGTCTGATGCATGATTAGTTAGATATGTACATTTAGATAATGTGCTTGTCTCCTAATCTATTAGGAGCAGCTCTGCTCTTCACCCTAGGACCCTAATGCACTCCAATGTATTTATGGTCAATAATTAAAAGGGAAAAGCATGCATTAAAACCAGTCTCTACTTAACAGATCTTAACTAATGAGATTAGGATAATGAATAGGCCACTTTACCAGCTTGGCCCGGTACAGTGGTCATTTCGCTGACAGCTGCTGAATATGACAAGGTTAGCATCATAAGCCTTTTCTTGCCGCGGGGGTTTAAGGCATGGATTATTGCCCCAGGAACAGCGAAAAAGAGGCCAGTCTATTTGTATAAATGCATTAATCCAGGAAAAAAACACTCATTTGTTTTTGGGATTTCATAATTCTATGAAAAATGAGTGGCATTTTGTTTTGAAAGTGGAATCATCTGGGAATGACCTTGTATTTTACAAGTTGCACCAGAAAAACTTGGTTTATGGACAAAACTTTTCAAACGTGATGTATGACGGAGACAAAATGTGAGAACAGGACAGCCGCAGAACTCAAAGTCAGTGCACATTCCACTCGCTCAGCGCTCCATCTTAGTCCCGATTTTCTTGCAGCAGGTCTTGAAGAGACAAATGAGAGAAACAGCACAGAGTCATAAATACAATCTGACTTCATCGCTACCTGTTTCCGGCAGCTTTTTCTGCTGCAGCTAGAGCGCCTGCAGTGCGCGCACAACATCAGCTGTGAATCATTCAGTAACACGAAAGGTTAATTTTCAATTTGCACAGTGAAGGGTTGCCATTACATTTTGACCTGCAAATTGTATCTGCCCTTTAATACCCTATCATTTCATTTTGGGGTCCCTTTGTAGTTTGAACTGGAACTGGCTATATTTGGTATTGGCCATCTGTTTATTATTTAGCTGGTTCTTGGATGTGCAGCCTGACTGCATTAGGGAGAGAGAGAGAGAGAGACGGGTAGCAGGAGAACAGCACTACCTGGCCCTGGTAGGGTCTTTTACCGGTCTCCCTGGACCCATTAAAATCCTGTTAACTTTGATAATCCCTGGCAACAACTTGGCCTCTGTGGGCCACTGAACAGGACAGGAATACTTTAAAGTGCCACTGTTTAAGAGGTCAGAACATCTTGTAAAGCTGTGTGTAGTGGCTGAGGGTCTCTGAGAGAACACACAAAGGGCAAATTGTCAAGTACCAAATATGATTTAACATAATCTTTGCAGCTGGCAAAGTCTTTTTCCAAGTGATTGTAAGACAGTGTTTTGAGTTGTCACATTTCTTTCATTAGGTTCATTTAAGTTCTGTTACTTAAAGCGTGATGCTGTCCCAGTTCAAAACTTTACTCTGTTATTATTTGATGATGTGTACAGTAGTCTTATTTTCCCCCAAAATGTTCTTTTTGAGAATTGTTGGGTCTCTCAAAGCTGAGGGATCTGGCGAAACATGAGTAAACAGTAGGGGGAATGATCTATAAACTGTCTTATTTATCTTTCTCACTGGAGAGTCACATTGAAAAGTAGTTAGTCAGCTATGAAAGCAACTTGTCAAATTACTTTACCTTTGGAACTTACCCCAGCTTTGACGAGGGCAGTTGAACTACTCCAAATCCTACAAACAAACAAAAGACGCTGTTAGATGTTGAACTGCCAGGGGACTACATGAATTAGCACACTAAATGTGGGGTAATTACCAAAGCAATCTATTACTTTACTCACAACCACATTAGTACGTATTATTAAGAAATGTGTCTCTGCCCCAAAGTGGTCACAGCATAGGTAGTGCTACTACTTTTGGTGTCCAACATCAGAGGCAGAATCACCTGGCTTCTGCTCATGCCCGATCTGTGTGTTTAGAAGAAGACAAAGCTGAACACTGACAGCTCACAACTCTGCAGCTGACACAGACAGAAACTGAGCAAAGACACTTATGCCAGTTTGATCCATTTAATTTTTTGACTTCTGTTGGCTTCATATTCATAAAAACTACTAGACTAGACACAATGACAAAAGACAGTTTAGCAGGATTCAAGCAAGACTGCAACACTGGTTCATTGTTCAAATGTTACAAACGACCGTAAGCTATCTCACAGACAACTAACCTCTTGTGTAGTGAAAATAATAATAACTTTTAATTACTAACCAGTCCTGTTGTTTTCTAGTGAGGATAGTTGTGTGTCATTCTCAGTGTCATTTTTTCAAAACTATAGAATTTATGTGTGTGTTTTCCTGAAGAACAATCTCTTGTAGTCAGACAAATAATGACAGCCGTTTGTGGCGTTGTGACAGACAATTCCTCCAGTCTGTCAAAATCTTAACCAACCTTGTGCATCTGAGCACACTTTTGGAAAGGAGGATGGAAAGGATAACCTTGTGGTAGTTGTGTTGCCTGTCTTGTATTTTTTATATTTGACACTCTTCACCTCACATTGTCCAAATATTAGTTCAGTCATTCACCATGAGGTTTCCCGTACCTTAAGAAATTATTTTTGTTTAATGATGGCCCTTTTCTGATCTTTTAACTTTGCAAATATTGTCCTCAGTTGTCACATAGCTTAGGCCTAGCTATATTTTTAATGTTGAAACTACATTTCCTTAAGTGTTCACTTTAAGCCTTTTAAAAAAAAACCCCATCAAACCCTCTATAGAGACATTAACATGATCAACTTGGAGCCTATCCTAGCTGTCACAGACAGGTCACCAATCTGACACCAGGCTAAACCACTGTTCACTCACACAATTGAGTGACAAGTCTTTGGAGTGTAGGCGAAACCTGGAGAGAGCACGTATGGTGGGGTTGAACTGGGGACCTTGTTTTGGTGATGCAAGAGTGCTAACCACCGCACCACTATGCAGCCCTAAGGTGTCGCATTGTGCCAGTGTGAAATGGGATTTTGTGTGAAAAACTATTGTTGGTATTTACAAAGAGAGTACTTTGACAAGACTATGTGTGAAGGCGATTGCCGTTTTGAATGGTCTCCAAATAAACATTTCTTTTTCATTGCAAATGAAATTCAAAATTTTTCAGAACTTGCCATGTAAGGTATACACATTCAAAAAACAGGCTGAAAAAATAGAAGTCGACATCAAGCCATGATGAGCTGGTCCTGATGTTTCTAAACAAGAAAAAGTAAGAATTGAAGATTCTGGGTTCATCCAAGTCTCACCAGTTTAACAAAGCTGGGACCACATCTGAGGGGTAACAGAAATGTCTGAGGTAAAGTATTATTATTTCGCTATTTCTATTATTGTATATTCAGCACCGCATTTTGAGTTAAAGCTTAAATTTGTTGCCAAAGTAGTCTGATTGGTCAGATCTGTTTATTCAGATCAGAAAAATCGAGCTTGATTCAAAAAATGCTGCAAATTCTTCCAGTGAAATTAGTTGTGAATGGCTGACTTAAGAATAGGTGAGTCCGAAAAATAGTTTTTACGAAATATTCACACAGAATTTTGGACATCTGGTGTGTAAAGGCCTTTAGAGGTGTGACCTGAGAGATTTTTGCAACTGACCATGTTCTCGAGGTGCAAAATATGCGGAAGAGAAAATTTAAATCAAGCACAAAAACGGTTTTACTAACGCTTGCCAATCCCACTTTACTGCAAAAAAAAAAAAGTATGTACTATTTTTTTGCACATGATATTGAAAAGATATTGACTGCACCTAATTTTGGAAATCACCAGTAAAACTAACTATGCCTATGAACGCTAGGGATTGTGCTCACACGTATTGTACCATAATTAGTAAATCTGGCTAGCTAAATCTAGCTAGCATTGGTTAGCTGTGGTTAGCTAGTTCCGGCCTCAAACAGCAAAGGCCATGAAGTCAAACTTGAGGCTTCAGAATTGTACCTACCACTGTCTACTCTCACTAGACAAATAAACCATGTCACCCCCCCCCTAAAAAAAAACATAATCTTTATTTAACTAAAAAAAGCTAACAGAAAATAAACTGTCATGTTGCAGAAGAAAAAGGACTCTTGACAGGTTTCATTGTCTTCCAAATAAGATTAAATATAAATGGCAGCTAGTGGCATGGCTTCACTTAGGATGTTTTCTAAATGACTGAAGTCTTCAGTGAGAATAAGTCAGTTTGGTTAAGCAGAGTAACCATAGCAAATGTCTGTGCTGATGCTGAAGCTGGCCCTAACAGGTGTTCTGAGGGCTCCAGCATTAACACCAACACCTGGCTTGGAGCCCCAGAGACCACATGCTGCACAACACGATTAGTTAGCTATGTGGATCACAGATAAACAGAGCTAAAACTGGCTGCTGCCACTTCACAGAGAGTGAGAGACCTATAAAAGAATAGCACCCCCCCTTTTCATTCTCCTGATAACATTTTATCACTTGCTTTCAAAGGCTTTAGGGATATTTTAAAGCGATCCAGACATTCTGAGACATGGAACAACTTTGTGAGAGTAATTTCTCCTCTTTGTGTATGAAAATTTAAATTCCTCCCTTTTCAATGGGAAGCAGAGGTTGAAACGAGCCAGAAACCACCAGCATGTGCAGAGAAATTCCCTTCTGGTGGTGATTACCAAGCGGGGGTAACTGGAAGTGAGGGGGTGGGTGGGGGTATAATGAGTGCCATAGTGGCACTGCCCTCTATCTAGAGAGAGCCTCAATGGCCTGCGGTCAAAACTATCAGCATCCTTTCATGATCATCTACTGTATTGCAGCACTGATATTGCAAGGAGCAAAACAAGGATGCTTCAATTTTTTTAAGTGACTGTGAGTATGCTTTATCCACAGAGAGCCATTCAGCATTCCTCTGTAAAATAGCATCCTAAAAAAAAAGCTCTCTTGTGCAGCACACTGCTTTGATGCCTAAAGTGAGCTTAGACTCTGATTTGTATCAAAACATCTAAAGCCATTAAACATAAAACATAGAATCTGGTTTCTAATCTTTCCACTGTGTAACTTGTATGTCAAAAACAAGAAAGGACTCAGTTTAGTCAGTATTAAATCAAATGTATGGGTTAATTAAAGAGGGCTTTAGGGTCAGGACAATAATGACTTATGCCATTGACGACAATTCACTTGTTTCAAATACATCGACAAAAAGACATGATTAGTTGAACCTGACTAAGCAGTTGTCTCAAGGCTTTATTGGCAGGACTGGGCTTGGGATTTTTCATTTTGGAACCACAGCAAATGATGGGTTTTCACCCTGTCACTGCTTAGAGTTTTGTTTTGTTTTTTTGACACATGCAGTTTCAATTTCAGGGCTTTTCAAGCAATCCTATTTTTACTTCTGTTTCTTTTCCATTCTGTTCTTCAAGCCTACATATTGCATAAAGCAAGCCCTCTCCATCTCCAAAGTGAAAAATGATCCATTGATTAGACTGCTCGGTCATTAAAGGGCATACCCAAGCACTGGGCAATGACCATATGTGGTCAAAGGTCACCAAAAGGCCCTGCTCATAGCAAGGGCTTCCTCCTAGAGGGCACAGAAACTCCCTTTATGATCCTTCATTACATTAAAGGTTAACCTCAGTCCTTTTTTTCCTACCACTGGGGTGAAGAGACCTAACAAGCACCTTTGTTCAGCATGAAGAAACAGTCGTTAACAAAGGAACAGGAAGAAGGTGTGAAAGAGAGCCAGTCTTGGAGAGAGAGGAATGGGATGAGACAAGAAATGAGGCAAGGATGAGGAAAGGGAGAGGATGAAAGAATGAAGCCTATATGTGGAGGAAGATTTCCTGAGTGTCACTGCAGCCCCGATTCCTCCCCACTACTTCTCCCAGAAAATTAAATATTGATCAATCTCACAGGCCGTCTAACAATGAAGGAGATAAAGAAGAGTATTAAAGGAAATAAATAAATATACACTTGTATCACCTGTCCAAGCTGTGCAGAGGGGGGAGGTTGAGGAAGTGTAGCAGGGATGGGGTGGGGGTGGGGTGGGGGTGGGGGTGGGGGGGTTCTGTTTAGGGAGGGGTTGGGGGGTGAAGGGGGGTGATTTCCAAGCCTGGGAAATGCAGGCCCATCCATCAGCCACACCCTGCACATGGGAAAGGTTTGGCGGGGAAGGTCTATTCTCTGGCAGACACAAGGATAGGGTCTTCTTTATCGTGCCTCTTCCTTGACAGTGAGCAAACATGCCCTCATCTCTGATCGGCTTTATCGGTAAAGCTTCTGAGGCTGCGCAGCCTTTTAAATAATTAACAAGGAGTACATTTCTATAGCTCTCCCGATGAGGGATCTGCATGCAGAGGTGTCCTTTGAAACTAGGCCTTTTAGAAGAGGTAACTAATGCAGTCGCGTAGTTTCAGCTGCAGAATAAAATACACAACTTGGACATCAGCAAAATTCCAGTTTGTTTTATTAAAACATCTGTCAATAGTGTTACAAATGTTTTAAAGTTGTTTAAAAGAGTGTAAAAGTGGTGTAAAATCATAATCCTACATTTAAAGCTGCAATAGAGTCAGAATCACAACCTCACATTAGAGCACTAACATCTCAAAACAAAACAGAAATAGGTACATCTGCCACATTATCTGTGCACTGCATAGGTTCAGATCCATGTTTCATACAGTCATTCAGGCCTGGGACATGTTACATAGAGTTATTGTGGGGTCTCTGGACTCTTTAATATCAAGAATAATACTTGAGTGTATCAGAAAAGAGCTGCCCTTGCACAAATGTTACTGTACTTGCAATGAAAGTCACCCATTAACTGTTAATTCTTCTGTTTTGACAGTTTGGCTTAGTTTTATTTAGGCTATACTGATTTTTTTTAATGCATTTATATCCTCAGCATCCTCACTGTGTCCCAGGGCCATGATTTACAAAAGCTCAGGCTTTTCCTCTCCTGCTTCACAAAGCACACGTTTGAGTGCCTCCATGTTGGAAAAGTAAGTATGAGGAATCTGGCAGATACACAGGGAAACTTGCTGGCTGCATGAGGTGGGGCCTGAGTAGCATATTCATAAATTCATGCACGTTAAGTAGGCAGAGGTGTAGAGTAAGATGTAAAGTAATTGTATCGTGGAATAAAAACACATTTTTTCACGTGTCATTTTGATGAATAGAGATAAGGTGTTAGGGATTCAATGTGTAACATATTTCATGGCATGCTGCTGTTTGTTGAAAACCAGCTGTCTTCAAAATGTAAACTTTCCATGACTTTGAAATAAAATGCACAGCAACACGTAGATATATTTTCCTTTGAGTATATATTGTGTATAAAATGTTAGTTTCTGCATTTTTAATAGCTTGCTTTGCTAAATCTGTTGCAGTCAGGTTAGGTTCAAACTTTAAAAAAATCTCCTCAGCTTAAATCTTTTTCTTTTAAACTTACGAACAGTTATGCTTTACTTTTACTTTATCCGCTAGTGATCTGAACAGACTGAAAGCATAAAAATCATATTGACAAACCCATAATGCTTTCTATCTAAATTCAAACCCTCTTTTTAACCTCTGAGTGCAATTTCTATTCAATTTACCACTTGTAATTTTTATCCCAAAGTACACGAGTCAAACACTGGACTAAACCAAGTTTATGGGCTTCAATCTCTGCTATTGATTGTCAGTGTATTTAATAAGATAAACATCACCAATCATCACAAACATGGCGCTCCCGGTAAGGATTTTTAAAACCAGTTTATATGGCAGTGTCAGGGGAAGCTCTTATGGCTGTGAGTGATCTAAGCCAAAGCCCATTTTGCTTCGCTGAATAATGAACTGTTTGCATTTAACCCCCTCCCACGCGGCATCAACAGTCCTCCAAGCGGCTACATGATGCGGGTCCTTAAACAAATTATGACAGGAGATCTTCCTCTCCGATCAACCTTTGCTGACCTCTTATATTGCTGATATTTATTTCTCCTGATAACACTGTGCCTACACTGCCAATTGTGCGTGTGTGTATGTGTAAGGTGGTTAGTAAATTCTAGAGAGGAGGCAGTCAGGCAGCTGGTCATAAACGCCAGCGCTATAGGATTTCCACATAAAGAAAAGAATTGCAACAGCCTCTCTATACCCCACCCCCACCCCCCCCCACCCAATGCCCCTGTTCCACCCCTCTTCTTCCTCTACCGTGAGACCCCCACCAAACCTCCCGCTACCGTTCCACTGATGATCCGGAGAGATGTTATCGCTCCATTTAAGAAAGGAACAAACAAGATTATACTGTAAGTTATCCTCGATTATGGCTACAAATCTGGTGCTGGAGCGAGGGCGCTGGGGGAGGGTGGGCAAGTGAAAGATGATAAAGTAAACTGAGTTGCTTTTCTGTTCCTCTCAGTCCATCTCCTTTTATCCGCCACGCAAGCAGATTTATGGGATAAAGAAGAAGAGGCTTTTGTGGACAGTATATCTTTCAAAAACAGTCAGGCCTTCTAGGAGGAGAAGAAGAAAAAACGTGACAATGATACATGTTTTCAGCAGCTCGCGCCTGTCTCTGTCTTATTGTGAGCGCGTATATGTGTGTCTGACTATGACATAATCCCTCACACAGAGTCAACACCATGGTGAGTATTTCCTAAATAAATGTAACCTGACTGACAGGTGGGAGAAAAAAATGGAATAAAATTATCAGGCCTTCAGACTGTGATTTGAAAGGCCTCTGTAAAGGCGCCCTGTCTGTCGAGCCGCAGCGCGTTCCCACATCTTCGGGCGACACGCGCTTTACATCTGTGCCGCCTGGCATTCTGACTGCGGCTCATCACGAGAACGACAGAGCAGAAAAAAACCACACACACACGACACCTAGAAGTCTATTCATGTCATACAGTAGACCGAGGGGGCTTTTCCCCCCGTCTCCTCTGCAGCTACAACCATCAATTTAGCTCTGTGGTGGCCAGTCAGCCCCTCTCTGTCCCAGCTGTGTTTGACACTATTTATCTGCTCTAGTGAAGCAGATCATTTTTGATTATTAACCTCCCACCCCACCCCACCCAAAAAAGAAAAGCTCTGAAAAAGGTTAAGACGCAAAATGACAACCTCACACGACTGCCACCCGGGCAATCAAACACTTGACTGTTACAGCTGCCGAGCCACTCCATCAAATGTTTCTTTTAAAGCAAACACACACAGACCCACACAAGCGCACGCACACATACTCCAAGTCTTTCTTTCTCGCCCTATCCCTCAATATGTTTTCACCCCAGCCTTTTCAACTCACCCCCTTTCCATTTGACTCCCTTTCCATCTCCATTGCTTTCTTGCTATCTTTTCATCTGTCTTTCAATCTTATCTTTGTCTTCTCTCTCCCCTCTCTGTCTTAAACGCCCCCCACCCCCTACGTCACCCTCCCTCTTCATCTCTCTCAGTCCATGTGTGCACCCTGCCCATTAAATTACAGTCCTCTCTAATAAAAGGTTGAACTTTCTTTACCCACTCATGTGGATGAAGAATCTGCCAGTTTCCTGCTGTTCAAATTCCTGCCTCAGAATATTGAACACACACACACACACACACACACACACACACACACACACACACACACACACACACACACACACACACACACACACACACACACGAAGAACAGAAAGAACAGAGAATATCCTGCTTGTGCCTCATCCTTAACATTCATCCTTCTCACTTAAGGTGTCACAGATGCTAACGTAAAAATACAAAGACGGGCACGCACGCATGCGAACTGATCACACATTTGTCACACACACCCCCACCGCTGTTTCAAACCTGTCTCTCTGACATCTTCATTCTATACACACCGGTACCATTATGCCTGCCCATCCAATAAATTAAACCCATTTACTCTTCTGAATTATGTTATGTTTATTGATGCTCGTATAATTTAATTTCACACAAATTCCATTAAAGATTATGCTCTCTGTCACAGAGCGCCGCTTCCAGGAGAGGGGAATCTAATCGGGTTATAATGGATCTGAGACATGCATTACAGTTGGGACACACACACACACACACACTACACACACAGAGCACACTTCCACGTGCACAATTGTCATCTTAATAATGCAGAGTCAAGCAAACAGATCAATGATCACTGTGAAGATGCTGTCAAACCGCACTAAGTGACAGGAAGCTTTCAGAGCTCACTATCAAAAGGAAGTCATCTCAGGGGGATTATACTGTCTTCTAGCCCTGTGGGGAATAAAATATATCGCCTCAGGCGTAAAGCTGTATCAATATTTGTTCATACACAATACTAGATTAAAGGATGTGGACATCAAACACCCTGTTTAAACTTCCAGTAAAACAGGTTCATAATAAACCTCACTAATACTTATATGAAAATCCATTAAAGTCACCACATTTTTATTTCTGCATACTGGAATCGCAGTCATATTGGTTATAAGCCATAATATTAATGAAAAGGATTATTTCTAAACACTTTCCAATTATGTCTCATGTCACAATTCCCAGCCTTTCTCATAGAAATGCCTCTTTCTTATCAAATGTACGATTATGTGGGATATTATGTACTATAGTACAGTTGTAGCCACTGTTGGGTTTTCACCCAGGGCAGCTGTGGCTACAACTGTAGCTTGCCTCCACCAGTGTGTGAATGTGTGTGTGAATGGGTGGATGACTGGGTGTGTAAAGCGCTTTGGGGTCCCTAGGCGGGACTAGTAAAAGCGCTATACAAATACAGGCCATTTACCATTTACCATTTACCATATAATAAATGCACTTGGACCGCTGTGGATTTGTGAAACAGATTTGCCTTCTGATTTCAGACTTGCATATGTGGACAAACATGCGTGACCAGGTGTGTAACTTATTTTATGAGTTGTTCAGACAAAGTCACAAGACAGCACCAGACGTTGTCATCAGTGCGCTGAAAATACTTCTACACTGTATATTTTTAGGCATTTCATCCCTGGAAACATGACAGTAAAGAATTAGAGTGGGAATACTGTGTAATACAGGGTGGGGCATAACATGAAGCACAGGTCCTCATAGTGCATATACTGGGACTGTTTAACCCTGAGCCACTCTATGATTTGTCTGATTACTCATAGATGGGGAAAATGTGACCCATCCTTGAGAAATGTGACCTGAACCTGACAAGTACTGACAACGGGTGGAGTGCAGGACATTTGTTGGTGTAAATCTTCAGGTGTCAGCTGGATTCACATTTTGGATAATTAAAGCGTTGCATGTGACAGTGTGACAGCCACATTTGCAGCCATGCAGTTATAAAGTGTATAATCCCCTGCACCAGCATTTATCAACAGCACTTAATTATTTTTTTTTGTACACACATTGCAAATGCATGCAAACACATAAATGGCAATGCACAGTCTTTTATTTCACAGAACGTGTTAATGTTTGGCATTTGTTTAAGATGCATTAGCTCTATTTGCAGTGCGCACATTGAATCACTCTTTGTATATTCAATACTGCTAAATTACTTTATAATTGCATTCATTTCCCAAGATGGGTCTTGGAATTCAGCACTCCTAAATACAGGAAGTCCAAATTACAATGTACCAAATGTTGCCAAATCATGGAAGAAGGACTTGTTTTAAATGCAATGTATAATCATTTGACATTTGGTAAGATATTTAGTTAGAATGGATTTATAGTTTTGGTAACTTAACCTAATTATTGTTATTTTTTCCTTTTTGTTAGTTAATTTGTTAGTGTTTGTTTGTCCTGTATGTCTATGTTGATCTGATTGGTCAGTATTTAAATTACCCTTTAGGCTCTGTTGTTAGTTCAGTTTAGTTTATGCTGTTAGTTAGTTGTGTTACTTTTGGTGTTAATCTAAGATCAAGCCTCATGTGATTTACCTCTTTTATGAACACAGAACTTAATGTATACTTTTTAGTAAATTGCAAATACAAACATTGTTTACCTGTAATCCCCGTGCCTTGTTGGTCAATGGGAAACTGGAGAGTCCGAGTGTAATCACTGCAGTGCATTAGCCTCGCATTTTAATGGACAGAAATGGAAGAAATAAACTCAACCTTTTATCAGTGGATGCTCTTAAATCCTGAGTGTATACTGAAAGTATTGCTTGCGAGAGTTGATAAACCTAACTAACCATGTAGACACTACAATGCTAATCTGACGAACTGTACAGCACAAATCTTTTCATCAGAGACACAGTCAAACTGTTGTACTGCTATAACCTGATATTTGGAAAAGGGTTACATACCAACACTTTTTTACACTTTTGAGAGCTGAAGCTAGCTTCTTTTTTTAAAGTAATATCTTTTAACAATGCCAAGTTTTCACTGAAGTCATTTCTTGTTTGCTGTGACCTAAAATGTAGGTCCCTCATCCTTTATTAGAGAACAAACCACTGATCCCCATCATGCAACAATTAAAACTGAATAATAACTGCAATTAGGAGCTGGTTGACAATTCTGGCCTCCTGGAGCGTCGCGTCAGCAGCTCATGAGTCATTGCCCCAAACCATAATCTTCCACAACACTTCATGATTTGCCTTTCTTTGTATTGCCAGTGAGTAAGACCTTAGTCAGAAAGATGAACAAAAAGGGTTTATCGTGGTATTAGTCAGTATCCTTTAGTGGGAAATAATTAGACATTTTTGGCAGACTCTTGCGTTAACTTTCTATACAGAAAAAATGTGTAATCTCCCATTTAGGTTGTTTTTTTTGATAAACGAGTTTTGTTTTTGTTTTTGTTTTACTTAGTTTAGGAAGTTACAGTAAAGCACTGCCATCAATCAGTTTGTGTAGAAAGTATTTGTGTGCCTAGGTCCATTTTTCTGATGCTTACACTTCCCTTGTAAAGTGACAGGCTTATTAAGAATAAGTTTATCCTACATCTCCCAATAAGCCATTTGTAAGGCTTGAGGTGGATTTTATCAAGGGCCTGTAATAAGAGGCATGTAGCCTAGGTCCACTGTGGCTTTGTCTTCATTTACCTGCCTGTACATGTGTTGTATTCAGGATTAATTTGCTGCTTTGATGTATTAAAAAGAGCCAGAGGATTTCCAGTGGCATGCTCCCCAAGGTGGACGCCTTTAAAAGGAGCTTTTTCTTCATTCCAGCACTTAGGTTTATTACAGATCCCCGGACTGTCCAATTTTAAAGAAATATGCCTCCAAAATAGCAGGGTAATTGTTTTTACTTTTTCCTGCAAAGCAAAATCAAACAAGGCAACCCAGTTATTTTATGAAACCTGAACAATGGTGGTGCATGACAGAGAGGTTAGAGTTTTGCGGGGTTTTTTGTTTTTTAGTTGACCGATGGAAGCTGTTTTTAGAAGAGAACATAATCACACTTTACTGCTCCATCTCCACAAACATCATTGTCTAACATTGCATGCAAGCCTCTCAAATATTGTGGTTTGCGAAGCCCTATCATGAAAATTATATTCGCAATTATTGTCTGTCATTGCAATAACAGATGGTAGGATGACTAAACAAGCAGCAATCCAAACATTCACTTATCTGTGTACATCTCTCGCAAAAAAGTTTACACAATTTCAAAACAAAAACAAGAGCAGTAACATCCATAAACCCAAATGTGATGACACATCAAACCATACACCAAACAGAACTATTCTGTCATACACTTCCTGTTGTTTTATTTGTCCAGTTTCTGTGTTTATAAGAAGCAGACACAAAGACGAGAGGAGCTGTAGAGTTTCAGACAATATGTGGACACATCGGAACCGAAAGTAAGCATCCATGAGTTTGTCTGTTCTTTGTACTTCTTTTCCCCCCTCCAGAACTGTGTAATATTAAGCGACAAATCCATTAACAAGAAATCCATGCTTTCAAAGCACCATCTGTCTTCATATTAGTCTTGCACCTTATATTCTCACCCTCCCCAATAAAGGTGAAACAGTCCAATTTGCTAATGCAGTTCTTTTTCCTTCCTCCAGGAGCTGAAAATTGTCCATGACTTCTTTTAATGCTTCTGTGTGAACATACTGTATGTTCACTTAAACACATATTGTATACACTTTGATATGCAGCTCCTACCAATACTGACTTAGCCTTAAAAGGAAAACAAATCTCCCTGAGCAGGTTACATCTTGTAATATGTTATAATTTACTTTGATGATAGCATGTTTCTTCACCCTGCTGTGCTAACAAGTTGCATTGAGCTGTGGGTTTCACATGTGGGTGCAGTGAGCAATAGTGCTGATGATAGTGGAACAACAGTTTTTGGGTTTTTTCCCATCTTGTTTTCTGACACTAAATGCACATCACTAAGTACAGGGCGTTCCAGTCAACTATAGTTAAAGGACAATTTCTGTGTAGTTGACTGATCTGTAATAAACTCTTTGCTTTAATTCCAGGAGTATGAGATAAGATGGCTAAGATATGCTAAAAAAAATAGGATAGTACTTTTTAAAATTAAAATCTACACCAACACACAAAAAGTTTAAAGACCTTTTATTTTCTATTAAGAAGACCAAAGGCACTACCATTTGTTATATTATAATTTTAGTTTTACTTTAGCATGTTTATTTTGAAGTATCTTAAAGTTCCCATTACCATGCTTGGATATTGGGCAATCGGTAGTAAGCAGCGTACTCCGTGTCAGGCTGTAGCAGTGAAATGCCAAAGAATTGAAGGAGTCAAAAGAAACACATCAAGCCTACACAAAAATGTAGCGATAGCTGCTAACAGATGCTCTCAGACATGTGAAGGTAAGTTAGCTTAAAATAATAAGCAGAGCTCAAGAAGTAAGAGAAAGTAACTTGATTCATGTTGTGTTTATAGTGTAAACATAGTGTAGTTCATGATTGTTACATTTTTCTGTGAACATGAAACTGAACATGCAAATGTTAGCTTGCAGGCTTCGCTTACTTACTCCATAGCATTGTGACTTACTTAACACATGGTCCAGAGTAGAAAAAGCACTGTGTACTGTTAGCATTGAAGCATTCTGTGTGAAAATTGTGCTGCTTGCCTTTTGCTTAAAATTTAGTAACTGCATATCTGCTTTGCCTTACTTTGCTGACAGTGTTCATTGTTGTTGTTAAATTCTATAAAAGTGGCTCCACTTGAGATTTTTGTATCTTAATAATGTGATTTCATGTCTGTGGATGGCTGTGCGTTTGTCCTTTTCATCTTAGTACGGGTATGCTGAAGTAGGTAGAACTATTTTAATATTTAGTTACCAGATATTTGCAGCAGACATAAACATGTCACACTGTCCTTTTAGTTATAAGTTTCACCTAGATGTGGTTCACCTAGAACACACTGATAATGTTCAGCCATATACAGTCTTTCATCTGTTTTTGTCACGTTATCACAATTTGTTCCTTTAAAAAAAAAAAAAAATCTAATGATTACTTGAAAGAACAGTTTGACAGACATCCTTGTTACTTTTATCTGAGTGGATTTTTACCTGAGTATTATTTCACCTTGTACCTTTACCTCAGAGGTAAGGTATAAAGGTAAGTTAAATAGTAAGTCTTATAAGCATAGAGTGCTATTTTTCCCCTGAATCTTGGCACTCTATACTTCTATTATAAACCACTGATGATGCTGTTAATAATAATCCCCACAAGTGAAATGGAAACTTTGATCAAAAACCAAAATATAAGTTTGTATAAACGTTCCACCTGGTCACCTATAACTTTTATAGATTTTGTTTTAACAACTTCTTAGTTCATCTGCCGCAGCAGTCAGTGTCAAACCTCCTAGCATGATCTCACCGAACAGATGTTATGTGTTGACATATGTGTCCACGTGCCTTGCGTTATGCTTTACGCACAACCGAATGCACAAGCGCATCGCTATGGTAACTTCATTCATCTGCAAATCTCACTGGAAATGTATTTGCCTCCACCCTTCACCCACCACCACCACCACCACCAATACCATCCCAATCAAACCTAATTATACCATATTGCTTTTCTTGTTCAACAATAAGGAAGGTTGCTGGGGGTGTGTGAGAGGGAGAGATTTAATGTAATTATTGAGACACTTCTTTCTGTGCTCGCCGTGGCAAGAGTGAGATGCACCGTGATGGACGCTGCTTGTCAAAATGCCTATTGATGAAGCGCAAAAACCCAATTTGCAGTCATAAGGCAACTACCTTCCAATTATGTTAGTGCCAGAGCATTCCTCAAGCCCAGCAACTCCAATCCTTCTCTCTTTTCTGAGTGGCTAGACCATTGCCCTTGGCAGACAGGTACCAAATGGGCTGCTCTCTGCATGCTGCCTTTAATGTTTTATTGATTTGCTTAGCATACGCCCCGATTCAACTCACATACTCCAACACTATTGCCCTTTGTACTCACAGCCTGACCTGCCCCACATGAAAATTACGTTATTGAAATATGTTAAATGTGTCACCCCCCTCTTGGTGAGAAAATATCTCACCTATTGATGGATCTTTCAGGGGCTAGCAGATTGGTAATATTAGATCCCCACCTCCTTAATGACTTCTATTACTACGATTCCATCACCCTCTCAACCAATCAATCATATGAACTAGGTAGCATATCAAAGCCATGAATAAAATCAAAAGGGGATTAGAAGATATATTTTCCAATTTTTATGTCAGATACAGCAAGAAGTATGAATAGCTGTGGAGATGGCGCGCTCAGGAGTTAATCTGCTGAAAGAAAGAATAAAACATTTGAAGTGGGAATTGTGAAATCACTTACCAAAGAAAAATGTCAACTTGCACAACAGCAAAACACGCTACCACAATAAGTATTCAATCCTTCCATCCTACTTAATAAGAGAGCTTAAAATAATCGTTCATATGACCACTGGGCATCCAGTTACCTTGATCTAAAGATTGTATCAGTGAACATCACAGATGTTTCTTTCAAGATCCCATTTTAAGTAGGAAAAAATATTAAATCTAACTTTTCTTTTGACCTGTGAGTCAAAAGGCATACAATAAGGCTACGACTTTACACCCGATAGCAGAAGATGCTTGCATGCATGGGAAAGTGTGCATGTGTGTGTGCCTGTATGCATCCAGGCTCACTCAGTAATGATGAATATGTGTCTGCCATGTCCTCAGACTCCCCAAGCAGAGGAAGGGACCCTCAGACAGAATACACAACAGGGACGGAGACAGCTTATTCCCAGACAATGTCAATAGCTCAAGGGTAAAATCATTTGTCACAGCAGCGAAATCCCTCTAAATGTATACATTTATTATTGTCGTGCTTTAATTGATCGCAGGGCGCCAAGAGAAATACCAAGGGTCTGTAATACTCGCCTATCTCATTTACAAATCACACTTTGCAAGGCTTCAAGGACATGTGCGGCTCCTCTAAGACAAAGAGGGAAGAAGTATGTGGTTCTAACACCAGCTATAGTCAGGTTACACGTTAATTTGGCTGTACCTTACAAAGCGGAGCACACGGGCAGAAGGTTATGAAAATATTTGTAGTCCTTCATACTTGTGCAAATTTTTGTCCATTTTTGTAAACAGTTAAATTAAAATTAACCCAGTCTTCTTCCTGTTACTTTCCTGTGAAGAGATTTTACTTCATACCAAAAATGCAAAGCTGCTGAGTAGAGAAAATTCACATTTAAATGGTGAAATTGGTTCTGGGTTAAGTAGTTTTAAGAATTACTTGAATTACTCTGTAAGTTAGAATGAATAAAAAAAATACTTAAATTACAAAAAACAGTGTTTTTCCCGAAATGTGTAGAGAAAAAACAGACAACAGAAGCGCCTGTAGCTCAGGAGGTAGGTGGTTTGAAAAGCTGGTGGTTTGATTTCTGACTGCTCCAGTCTACGTAGGCTCCAGTCTAAGTATCCTTGGACAAGATACTGAAACCCCAACTGCACCCAGTCCAATAGGCTGATGAAAAGAGAATTTCCCGATGCTATAAAATTGCACTTAATTCCTTTCAATATGTGTAAGACGTCTATATTGATGTATTTTTATTGGGGCGCGGGGGGGAATTGTGATTGCCCAATCACTAATCAGCTGGTGTGTTGTTACTTCTCATCCCAGGTTCCCACAGTTATTAGGGCGACTTCCTGGCAAGCATAAGGGCCCATTGTAAGACACTTCCATCAATCCTTCCAGGGCTGCAGGGGTTAACAGTGCTAATTTTATATTATCAATTATCACCACTGTGCTGTTTCTATATTTGTCCATGTAGTCAGATGCATATGGATTTATATGCACACGTGCACATATCATGTACTCTGTTTCCCCCCTGGGACCACCCAGGTACAAGAAATAATTACTTCAACAACTCTGGGTTACATCAACATCCTCAACCTGTGTGTTTCATACTGTAACCCCCAGCAAATATTATGTCATCCACTTTTCTGCATGTCCTGATTTATGACTGGGGACTCTATCCTCGCAACAGCAGCTCAGCAGCGAACGTGCCCGTGTATTTGGAGTCATTTCAGCTCACAGCTTTTCAGCTTCTTTCACTCCTCTTGCGGTCGAAGAAATTATTGTCATATCTAAACATGGGTGCAATTATCTCTCCCATTTGGCTGCGTTGGTAATGTCAGCATAAAGCAATAATGTGCCTGACATTCAATGCGTATAACAACATCTGTTCATGAGCCATGTAGCATCCCCTCTGATATTCCTATTGTGATCATTTTCAATTGATTCTTTATGAGTCATTTCAGAGCTAATGACTTGTAAGCAGCATGTTGAAGAGAGGACCTTTGGGAGAAGGTACGCAGACTGACACGAGATAAGTCTCATCCATAGCAAGACCAAGGGGGCAAAGGCAGAACAAAGTGATCAACAATCTGCTGAAATTTGTGTATAAAAGACCGCAATCACACAGCTCTCGTCCGTGATTATATTCTAAAGTGCCAATTATGTCGCATCAGAAAACTACAGCGAGAGGTTGACACTCTACAATAAAGCAAATAATTTCCAGTTGAAGGAACAGAAAAAACGTTAATATGAGGGGTGGAAGATAGGGTGAGGAGGATCTCAGTTAAAGGAAGTAGCTAATAAGGTTTAATGGTCCGTGTCAGGAAGCCACAGTATGCAAGGGAAACACAGCTGGCTTCATTTTGTAAACTATTTGATATACACATCTATCCCGCTCACAATTATCAGCTGCTCTCAGGCCACTAGGGACAGTTTAGCAACTCCAATCAGGAACATTTTCTCACTGCTGTTCAACTGTAAAGAAAAGGGCATCGCTGCTGTACCAGTGGCCTGTTTGGGCTGCACTCAGTGGTCCTATAGATATAATGTCCAAAACCAGTAAGAAAATATAGTCAAAGATTACTAGATGAGCGTAATTATGGATGTGCAAAAAATGAGACAAATGTGAAAAACAGGATTATGGGAAGGACTGTTTTTAGGCAGATGAGGTTAGATGGAATTTCACAGTCCAGATGTTTGACATCACCACAAATGAAGCCGTACAACAAGCAGCTAATGCTGAGTGCTATTTTAATAACCATTAGAAAAACAAATCAGTGGCCTTTACGTGAGTACGAGTATTAACACTCTGTGGCAAATTAAAAATCCTGCAGTGAATACGTTACCTAATTAAAAGTATGAGGTTAATACAATGTTTTGGCAATCATATTCTAACATTTAAGAAGTTACAGTCGTGATGCTGTCAGTTAAAAATAGTGCAGTGAAAAGTATAATATTTGACCATGAAATGTAAAGTGGCATGGAAATACAGTACAGCACTGATGTTAACATACATAGTTACAGTCCACCACTGCCAATAAGTAACTGATTGTCAGTGCTCACTTTAGCCAGTCAGGCAGACAGACTCCTAACAAAATTTGTTTAACAACAGATAAATGCAGTCTAGGCTCCTTGACAAACAGAGAAAAGTATTGGTGTTTGTTGGCTGTACTGCTAGAATGAGCAGCAAAGCTCATCAAAGAGATTTCAAATGCAAGCCAAGCGAGACCACAAGAAATCCCCTCCCTGAGCTTCAAATCTTACACTGGGTTGGAAAAAAATGATTACAGAAAACCAAAGTTACAACGTAAAGTGCAACTTTAATAAACTCCTGTTTTTAACTTTCAGGGAAAAAAAGCATAAGCATTATTGTTGATATTCTTCATAAGTATTTTCCATATACACACATTCTGTACATAAACACAACAGAAATTAACCACTTAGCTTTAAATTCAACTAAATCGAACGTTAACGTCATTACAGCTAAATTACACAATTACAGCTAAATGGAAAATGTGAAGAAATGTGAAGATGATAAAAAAAATACATTTCATTATAGTTCAAAAGTAGAACGTGATACTCCTGTCTTGCAAAATTACAAAATAGCAATGTGTGAACGCCTAAAACATCTTTGAACACTTTTTTTGGTTGTTGTTTTTCTTTATGACTGTCTGGACATGTGCTTCAAACTCGTAACTGCTTTGTCTCCAAACTCCAGAATCTTTGAGGTTTTAGTTGTTGAGTGCTTAACTTCCTCACAAGGGTCAAAATAATTGTCAATGTCACTATCAGATTTAGTAACTGAATCACTGGAGGATAAACCACTAGAGGGGACACAGCTATATTCTCTGGCTGGGAGGATTTACACTGTACTGCAAGCAAGGATAAGCCCATCATTAAATCATTATGATTGCAACCCTTGACTGCTAGGGTTCGTTTTTCCCCCCCTTTTTTATGTAACCCACCACAGCATGTGAAAAGAGTATACTGAACTTTAAAAATTGGATGTTGTCTAACAAGCCTCTTTCATTTGATGGGTTTAATTTAAACTATTATCTTGTGGTTTCCTGATCCTATTATAAATATTTGAAGGGAAGTATTTATCATTGAGATACTGTATATCAGCACAAATGGATTTCCTGTGCAAGCAAAGGTCAGTGATTTAGATGCATAAACATGGAAATGGGAAACCTTCAGTGCCTTGACCTGTGAATCAAAGCAGTAATAACAAAGTGGTGATGTGGCAATATTAGTGGTACCCCCCACCCCCCCGTCTTGTTAGATATACTTGCCCGTATGTTGTACAAATACGCTCTCAGCTGTACTCTTAACAGCAGCTGAGAGTATACAGGTATACACTCAGGTGCTGTTCTTGGAGATTTGTGAAAAGGCACATCATACTTCAGTCAAGCCCTTGCATGTTGCCTTGCCTTTTTTTCTTTCTTTCCCTCTCTACCCCACCAGCTCTGGGGAGGCCTAAACAGGCATTGTGGTCTGGAGCTGTTCAATGGTAACACCAAGTGTTTATCGCCCCGTGCAATGTGCAGGTGACAGTAATTATCAGCAGATGACAGTGGCAGTCCCCAATGTGGACCAGATGGTGATACAAGGGTCACGCAAGTATAGCCACAGGGGTGAGGGCGGGCAAGAAAAAAGGATAGAAAAGGCCAAGATAAAGGTGGAAGAATGCAAAAGCAAAGGCACATTAGGCAACGTGCTCCCTGTGTGTCGGGATAATACCAGGAAACGGAAGCCTGATTTTGAAGCAGCTTGAAAGCAAAAGAACCTACAGGTGACTTTTGGATCAGTGTGACGTACTGAGAGAGGTTACATTATAAAATAGCCAGCTTCCTGTTGAGGACATTTGCCCTGCATGCCACGTTAGCTTTCAAAGCCTGTGCATGCAGTGTGTAAACTTTATTCTTTGGGTAAACGCTGGCATATACAAACATATATCAAAGCCCAGTGCAGCCATAATCATAGACACTTAGGCAGATGTGTGATCAAAACTACACAAAGCAGCGGTTGCTGTTTGAAGTCGGTGAGGGGTGCATGTAAAATGGAAGGAACAAGAACAACAGATGCTGATAATATACTACTGCAGGTAGCTGGATGCGGACTGACCCTGCTTTTTGTGTGGCGATTGTCTGTTTGCTCTTGGCTGCGGGTTGACACTTAATCTTCAAAAATATATACTTGAATGTTTGGTACATATTTGTTGGGTCGGTGAACAACACTGTATTTTACTAAGCTAAAAGGTGCTGAAGCATGTTAAAGAATATTTGTACCCATACAGAGAAATAAAAAAAATCATATTTTTTTTAGTGGAGATGCATCGATTGACTGGCCAGGGATTGGATTTTCCAGCATTCTTGACCCTGAGTGGTGACCGGTGACTTATGTAGGTGAGTCTTACTGTCCTATTACATTAATTACATTACTATTACGGTTCTTTAATGTCCAGTTACAAGCCAGTTCACTTTATGCATGTACCCTAACATACAGGCAAACAGACACGCTACCTTGTTACTATCAATGGAATGCTTCACTATAAGTAAAAACACAAAGTTCGTCAAGGGTAAAACTATAGGCGGGACTACCATAAAGAAATGTGCATAACGACAAACCCAGTCAGACACTTGGGTCACACCTCCGTCCAGCTGGATGCTTTAAAGAAGCTAACAAATACAAAGTGGCTAAAGCTAGCCATAGCCACAAGCTAGCCACCTAAATATGAGCAAAGGATCAAAGCAGATATGAAGAAAGTTACAGAGATTGCTGAAAAAGAGAAAATGTTTGATGTTAACTGTTTAATTTCTAACCATAATAGAAAATGATGTAAGCACTTCACATTTGCTTTGTTCTATAAATCTGCAAATGCTTGTGTTTGGTAAGGTAACATACATTAGGTAAAGGTTGGATTGCAGCAACTCATTTTCAGTTATATATTTGTATTTCGTTCAGTAGTAGAGCACTTTATTCTAAGTTGTATCAATAAGGGAAAACGTACTGCACTTTGTGAGAAATTGTGACGTATCAGGATTCATTTTATTATGTATGTAAAATTTTGCATTAAATACAATTATTATTCAACATGATTATTGTTAGAAAGAAAAATCAGAATTCAGTTTTATCATGATTCCAACACTCAAGATGAGTCATCCGATATAAGATGATGTAATATCAAATATCACAACACCAGTAGCATAGTTGTGCTTGTTGGTGTCCTTCCCCAACATAAGTTAGATAAACAACTAGCAACCATGTAAATTAAAGCACCTGTTGATAGAGTGGAAGTTGTCACGTGTCTTAAGTGAAAAATGGTTATTCAACCAAGGCAATCAGGGCATTTTCCAAGCCCTAACCGAATGCCTAAACCCAACCAAACAGTGAAGCAAAGTGAAAGCCTTGTATGATGACTTGATAAAATAATAAAAAATAACAATTTTGTTAGAGGGTTTGTTCACATATCATGTTCTACTTTTCAAGAGTGTCAGTTTACCAAGGATAGGAGACAGAGCAACACTCTGACCAAGTCTCACTTTGAACTAACCACACCACTGCTCACACCTTAACTTTGTGTCACACAGTGAAACTGATCAGATGGTACAACCTAGGCACTAATGACCAAGATATAATCTAGTGCCCGTTCTATACCATGAGTCTAACCTAGGACACAATAGAGCTATTGTTATAACACTGGAGTGTTAATATTATTATACTGCCTAAAATTTTATCATTGCAAATGTCCAACACCTGCATGTCTGCCATCACTGTGCATGAGAACTGTACACCAAATAAAAAATGTGATACTGTCCCTGTTCTTTCCAAGAGATTAGGTGTCTCGTTAAATGCCACTCGAAAACTGCCATTAGTTCATTTCCCTCTTGGTTAATTAACATCTACTCCTGACCTTTCCAATGGATAGGTGCAACTTTATCTTGAAAGTCAAGGTTACAAAACTATGTATCAAAGCAGATTGATTACTGATCACCAGTCTGAAGGAGAGAGACTTTGGCTAACTGCTCAGGCTCCAGTGACCCAGCCGGGGGTCAGATGTATATGACATAACTAATCAGGAAGATACAAGACGGAAATAACTATACTTGTTGCGTTGTATGTCCATTTGAAAATGCAGTTTTTAAAAACCAAAAGACAAAATATTCTAAATCAAACTGCTAAAAATGTCTGTGTTAGTCTCAATCTGAATTATATGCAGTTTTATTCACAGTATACAGAGGTATAATCATTAAAAACAAAATAGGCACATCATGAGGCAACACTGGTTGCACCCTAGGGTACTCTTGGTCCTGTAGAATGGACTTCTACTTTTGTGCCATTATACAACCATTACGATGTAGAAGGACACTCATCAGACTTAATGAACACTTGCACATTACATTACATATCCATTTCCATGCTGAACGCTGACCAACATTTGGTTGCTCAAAAACACACTCTACTGATTTTAGACACAGAGATCAGATTACTTGTTATGACAAGTGCCAGTGACATAATGCCTTCTGTAGCACTCCAAGAGCCTTTTTTCTCAAGTCTGCGAGGTTACCTCGGATTAGACGTGAAGCTTCATAGTTTTCGATAAAATCAGTGACATAGATAGGTGTTCTAAGACAACATTAGTTATCCACGCCCCACATTAGTTTTGTGATCACAGATTTGGAGCAACTCCTTTAAATGTAAACAGTAAGGGAGGCCTCACAGACATTTTATTAACATTTTGACAATATTTCAAGTAGTTCTTTTCACAAAGTGGAAAAAAGTCAGAGCATAGATGACTCTCATGCTTGTAATTATAGTGTCATTCATTTAATGGGAATATGGTCAGCTAAAACATCCAATCAAATTGGAATAATAGAAAGTGTAGCATGGGAGAGCCATGGCCCATTCTGGGGATTAAGTTACAATATCTTTGCTTTTACTGGACAAGTTTTTGTTTACTTATTTCCAGCCATCATTTCTAGGAATTTCTAGAGTAACCCATTATTGTTGTTTCAGAAACTTACTTACTTTAAAAAGGACTCACTTATGTTGATTTAAATCTATCTATCTATCTATCTATCTATCTATCTATCTATCTATCTATCTATCTATCTATCTATCTATCTATCTATCTATCTATCTATCTATCATCTATAAATATACATATATTATATATATCTACATCTATGTTTTACCTCAGTAACAGGTTTTCTACCAGATGCCATGGTTCTCAGCAGTGTCGGAAATTTGCCCGTTCTATTTATTGTTTTGCCATGTTTCCCCCCCTTTAAAATTATGTTAATTATATTTCATTTCACTGCTATAACAGTCAGCAAAACAGCTTCCTACATCTTTCTCTGTCCTGGACTAGCCCTCCCCACCGCACCCTCCACATGAGAATAACCAGTGATGTATGAAGCATGCTGTGTCTCCATCATCCACACAAGTCGTCCTTAAACCAAGACTCTGATCCCTATTCATTACGTCAAAGTGTGGAAGAGACATTTCTATTACCACACCAGATGTCCAAATCAACCATGTTGTTTCAGCGCTTACTGTGCTCAGCCTCCCTCGTCCCACCGTTTATTTACGTAGGGGAGCTCTGGCCGCCGGGGGGGAGTCCTGGCTAATTGTGAGCAGCTGTAATATCACAGGGCCATCATTAAGAGGGCAACGGCTTTGCACATGCATTCATAATCCACACTGAAATGCAATAGCAGCAGCGTTCGCCGACCGCTACTGAATTACCAGATTGTTCGTGTGGTCCAATTTTTACGCTGTGTTTATGAAGACTAAACCACTGGACATGATTAGCACCCACAACCGTGTGATATTTCTCTGGAGAGGCAGTCGTGGGCAGGTTAGAGGCCCGATCTGCAACATACAAGGGATGTGCGAGCCATTTGTGTGCGGAGTGGAGAAGGGTTTCCAGCACTCAAACTGTGTAGAGACTGAATGTAATCGCTCAGTAGTGTTGATGGAGGTTTCAACAGGTGGATCTAAAAACAAACTTAATTATTATTTAATCTTCTTCCAAAATCCTGAAATCATGCTTGCTCAATCCTAAAATGTCCATGTTGTAAAAAAGTAGAAATGTAATTCTGCTGCTGTTGGTGGTGTACTGTGCAGGATCAAGAAGAGACTAGAATAACCTGAAATCCCCCACCTAGACTCACTCCCTGGAATTCCAGCTGTTTATAGAGCAAACCTGAAAATAGAATGATGAAATATAGACAGAAAGTGTCACAATAACCTTCAATTAATTTACTAATGCTGTTTACACGAACATTGGCAGAGTGCTTTTGGGTGCCCTTTTTTGTCATATCTCCTTGTTGATGTTTGAATTTGTCAGTGCATGTCAGGACTCCAAAATGTTTTCATAATCTGGTTTTATTATAAGCAACACCGGCCAATGTTGAAAAATGAAGTCAAAAAGACAACAACGCGGCCACCGTGGCCATCCGCTCAGCAGATCGGACCGAAGTGGACCACACACAGTGCTTCAGTAAAGCTTTGCATAAAAGAGTTATTAGAATGCAAGAAAACTGCAAACAAGCCCCGTCCCACCACTCGGTGCACTCTCTGTGCACGTTTTGATTTTTCTAAACAACGGCGTCATTGCAATAGCATGATTGCAAATGCTTCTTCTGAATTTTTTTTTTTTTACTTTTTGGTATTGCATGTAGACAAAAACAAACTTTGTCTATTGGAACATCAGAAGATTCACATCCTGTATTTCAAAGTGTGTTTTGTGAGTGCTGTATGTTTGCTGCGTCTATGTGTATCCATGAGACACAGAGGGAAAGAGACAGTGAAGCAGGGACATAAAGGGGTTCAAATTCATATGATAAATATTTACAGACAGCTATTTAAATTTGTTTGATACCTGGTAAATATTATATCAGTACAGTTAATTCACTCTGATATTTTACTTTTAAATACATGCGAAAATCTGGGATGTTTTTTTGTGTCCATATTTCCAGCAATGCCAAATCACCCCTGAGTCGGTGCGATACTGAAGAATCAACTCACCAGTGACATTTAAGATATCTGCCTGTTTTCTGTTTAAGCGACCAGACATACAGGGTTATTTCAAGTGGGCCCTTCTCTATTTTCACGAGAGAGCGTATGCAGATTATCGTCTCTATCAGCATCCTGATCTCAAATCAGCCCTTTCATTACCCGAGCTTAGCTAAGAAGAGACAGCATCAATATTAGATGTCAATGATGGGAAGAGGTGGCAGGCAACTCATAAGGTTATAGGCACGTTGTTCACAACAGGGCCACGATCCCCGCAACATGAGAACGTATGAGTCATGATGGATGACCTGTCATGGCAATACAGGGACCATAGATACTTCAATCACCAACAGCGTTTTATACTCCGGATGTGTGTTCATTTCCCTTAATAATACGTTCAACCATGTCTCCTAACAACATAATGAGGCAACATTTATATTGAAGGTATTTGATAATATTCACTGGCACACTTCATTTATAATGAAGTTCTTGGCAAAATATCTCCAAGACAGTACACAGAACACAACAGTAACAGTTTGTTTGTATCTCATGTACCTATCATTCATTTAACTAAGTGTAAATCAAGTTATGTTCAGTTTACCTGTGTATTTTAAAACTTTCTTCAGTAAGAAATCATCGAGGTTTTCCTCATATTTGCAATCATTTACCTTCTTTTATTTCCACTGAGCATCAGAGTGTTTTTTGTTCCTCTCATAGCCATCTACAGAATACATCATACAGGCATGTTTATGACTTTGACATCAATTTGTCCCCCTTCTTACTCTCATTTCATGAGAGTTGTTGCGCTTCAGTCCGTGTGCTCGGAATGCAACTGCAAAGTGTTCCAGCTGGGCTCTCCAGAGGCAAAGCAAGGTCACGACAGGAGTTGCAGGGGCAGTGGGGCTATGTGTGTGTTTGTGTGTGCGCGAGTCGGGGCTGGGGGAGGTAGACGGTGAGAGGGATGCCTCAGGACCCTGACGGCTCCGGTTGCCTGAGCCATGACCGCCGGGGTGGGGGAGGCCAGCCGCAGATCGATCGTCGCGGAGCTGGATCCCTGCAATAGGGGGGCGATTGGATGCAGCGCGCTGGGACTGAATGACATAAACCCAGACGTCTAAGTGTCCCATTAGCAAGACAGCCGCCCATGTCATGGTCCCTCCCGCCCTCATGCTGCTGGCATTATATGGAAAACAGCTCAGGTGTTCCCCTCAATTGCTTGAGGACAACTGCAACACAGAGGACAGCGGTTGACACGGGTCTCTGCATGTGGCACTTCTGATCCTCCATATGTAACCATAGCAATTATATCTTTATGGCTTAAAACGAAGAAAAAAAATCAGCAGAGGAAGCGGCAAACCACAGTGCATGTGTGTGTGTGTGTTTACATACATGTGTATCTTTGTATTTGTGTGTTTGCATATGTTCAAATCTAAATGGAGCAGGAGGAACCTGGGTCACAAGTGTACTTTCTCCACATTCAGCTCACAAGATGACACACTGTGGTCAGATTGTTGTGGACAATTCCTAAACACATAAGAAATGATGACAAAACAAGGAGGCCACACACAGAGATGCTGCTGCGACACACCGCCTGCCGGGCCCAAACACAGAGGCACGGCCAAGCTTAACGAGGCTCTGGTGAAGGAACAGCCCGCATGTTTTATTACTCTTTCACTCTCGACAAATGAGCATATTTAGATGTCCTCAAAATGAGCTTCAGCTCTGGGATCGTCTACCCACAGTGTCCATCAAACTCTTTGGCAGACACTGATTATAACATAGTCACCAATACTGCGTCAAGTAAGGGATTTGTAAGTAGTAATATTCTCTGTCATAAACATAAAAAGCTGTGTAGTTTCATGAAAATAGAAGGATTTTAGCTGAGGAGCCCATGAAAAATAAGTTGCATGAAATGACCCTGGGCAGACCAAGTAGGTGCTAAAATATAATCCTTTTTTGTGTGTAAATTTTCACAGAATTGTTAAAAATTTATTTTGCTACTTTGATCACTTTTACAATTCATTTCATCTACTTTTAAAACGCTTTACTTACAAGTACACATTATGAGTTCATCCCCCACACACAAACAGACACACACACACACACACCCTCAAATAGGAGACCACACATTCAAAGTGTGGTCTAAAGTTCAACTTGTGCTGAATATTGAAAAATACTTCCAAACACAGTGAGATTTATAAATGGGTGCTATCTGATTTCACTGTAAACTAAGATAAGCTAAATGACTCAAATCTACATTTTGACGCAGGGCTCTTCTACAAGACGGAGCCCCAGCGTGATTTAGGTGATACTGTTGTTATGGGTATGTGTCACTGCTGCTCTTTGTGTACTGGTTTACAGGTTCATGATGATGCAAAGGTCTGCCTTAAGTTTTTTTTATCATGCGAGGGTGAATGTGAGGTTTTATGCAGACCATTCACATGCTTTATAATTTTCTGTTTCCTTTGACTACAATAATATTAACTTTGCATGTGTCCTTAGGGTGGACTCCAAGTGGTCATGACAAAAGTGGTGCAACTACTTATCCGTGGTGTGCATAGATGCCCACAACCACCTCCTCAAATAAGTACAATCCCAACAAAATTGTTACATCATATAGTGGATTTTATATTATATAAGTGTATATAATAAGTGGTCCCTAAATGACCTTAAACACTAAGCTCTCATCCTAATGATTGTGTCTTGAAATTCACTCAAAATCTGCTCTTCAGTTAAGACGAAGCAATTGTATAAATATGCTATACACTGATTATGTAACTAAGATGTCAGTCGTGTGTATTGCTGTTTGTATTTTAACTTGCCTGGGTCCAGGCCTGTTCACTTGTTTGTCTGGCCTCTTTACAATGAAACCACCATTTTTTGATTAAAAAAAGTAATTGGTCCAATGAGCTTTGTAGTAGGACTAGCGATTAGCCAATAAGCGCCTATGGTTGGGAATAATTCCACAGACAAAAATGCTGACAAGCCAAACATTATGCTAGGGATACAGTGCATCTGGCAAGTATACACAGCGCTTCACTTGTTCCCCTTTTTGTCATGTTACTTCTTTGTTCTAAAATGGATTCAATTCATTTTCCACCACAATACCCCAAAAATGGCAAAGTTAAAAAAGGTTGCTTAAAATGTTTTGTAAATGTATGAAAATTTTAAATACAAGAATACAATATTGTGAAGATTTTTGCGCTGCAGCTCGTGTGGAGCTGAGTGTGGACCCAAATGCAGATGACACGGAAACACAGGAACGAGTTAACATAAAATGATTTAGGCTGAACATGAGAGTACAAAAAGAAATACCAAAATGCAACAGTTAACCTAAACTGGGAAACATGGAACTAGCGAGCCATAAGGACAGATGAGAAGACACTCTGACAAAGGACAAGGAGAGACTGTGACAATATATACACTAAGGGATGATTAGGGAATTGGAAACACATGGGAACACAGCAGGAACAGACATAATGAGACAAAAACTAAACACAATGCACACGAGACAAGGCCTAACAAAATAAAACAGGAAGTAGCATGGACACAACATACAGAGGGAAAGAGAGAAACGGGGGAACGTTAAGGAACGAAACACAGAAGACTACAACTGGCGGAACATGACAACGAGACAGACTTAGTAAGAAAGATAATAAAACAAAGAAAGAACTGAGGGACAAGAGGAAAACAGAAGAGTAAACTAAACAACCTGAAGTAATCAGAATTACCCAAGAGGCAAATAATAAGAGAAAATTCATAAACACAAGGAAATTATTATCACAACAGTGATAAGTAAACAAGGATTCAAAAGTCCAAAAACAAAACACTGGGTGAAAGACAAAGAATCATGACAAACATGTACAAACACACAGCTTTTGCTCAATAGTTTGTTGAAGCACATCTAGCAGCAATTACAGCCTCAAGTCTGTGCTCTGGCTGGGCCATTCAAGGATATTCACAGAGTGGTCCTGAAGCCACTCTCTTGGCTGTGTACTTAGGATTGTTGGCTTGTTGGATGACGAACCTCCAGTTTGAAATCCAGAGCACTCAGGAGCAAGTTATCATCAAGAATGTCTCTGGGCATTCATCTTCATTCATTCATTCATTCATCTTTCCCTCTACTCTGACTAGTCTTCCAGTTACTGCGCCCAAAAAACATCCCCAAAGCATGATGATGCCACCACCATGCTTTACTGTAGAGATTGGCCAGGTGATTGGCCAGGTGATGAGCGCTGCCTGATTTCTGACCATAGAGTTGAAACTTTGTTCCATCAGATTTTATTTCTCATGCTCTGAAAGACCTTCACGTGACTTTTGGTAAACTCCAGGTGCCTTTTACTGAGGAGTGGCTTTCCTCTGGCCACTCTACCATACAGACCTGATTAGTGGAGTGCTGGAGAAATGGTTGTCTTTCTGGAAGATTGTCATCTCTCTACAGAGCAACGCTGGACCATCAAGTTCTCAGTGAGGTCACCTCCTTGACTGATGCCCTTCTACGCCAATCACTTAGTGACTTGGTGGCCAGCTCTAGGAAGAGTCCTGGTGGTTCCAAAGTCTTCCATGTATGGGAGCTCACTGAGCTCATTGGGACATTCAGTGATCTAGAGTTTTTTGCTATACCCTTTCCCAGATCTGTACTTTAATACAATCCTGTCTTTGAGGTCTTTGACTTTATGCCTTGCTTTGAAATCTGACATGCATCATCAAATATGGAACCTTATATATATATATACAGCTATGTGTCTTTCTAAATCACATCCAATCAAATTAATTTACCACAAGTGGACTTTAATCAAGTCGTAGAAAGAACTGCTTTATGATCAGTGGAAACAGGATATACCTGAGCTCAGTTGTGAGTCTCATTGCAAAAGCTGTGAATACTAATGTACATGTTATATATTAGTTTGTTTGTTTTTTATTTAATCAATTTGCAAGAATTTCAGACTTTTTTCACTTTATCATTGTGGAATATTGTGAGTATTTTGATGAGAAAAATTAATCTATGTAATCTATTTTGGAATACGGCTGTAAAACGTTGAACAAGTGAACCACTCTGTGAATACTTTCCAGATGCACTGTATTTCAAATTTCTATCGATTGCTTGTTTTAAACAATTTCAAGGCACAGCTACTGAACGATAAATAGAGGAATGCGGTGAACTCTTTAAACTTCACTCAACTCCACTTTAAAATCCCTGGGAAAACCAGTGTGTTACCATGGCTACACATTGGTGTTGACTTTAAGCTCTCTGGTGATCGAATTCTCTCCCCCACAGAGGCAGTGTCAGCCTTCAGGTGGAAACAAATTGTAACAGGTTGACAATAACGTCTAATATCAGGATAATTGGGGACAGGACCAGGTTTACTTTTCAGAAAGTGTTCCGTGCTGCTTGGTACTCGTGATTAATACAGTAACTGGTGTGACTACATTAATGTGGGAACATGAGAATGCCGGTAAAAAATAATGGAAGCATGCAGCCACAGGCGTATTTGATTTCTTTTGTTAACAGAGATGTGACTTACACAAATGATGGAGTGGAGAATGAATCAGTACAGGAAATGCTCTCTTGCTAAGCCCTGCGTGTGGCCAAGAGAGACGACCATAAACAAAGCTCCTCTTTGTTTCTCCCCTCCACTCGCTCACTCTCTACTGCTCTCTCTCTCTCTCTCTCTCTCTTTCAAACACACGGACACTTACATGCACATCTGACATCTGTCTGGTCTTAGAAGTTCCCCCACGTATCCTAACCATTTTACACCACTAAAATTTATAATAAATTGCATTAAAATAACTTGGGCAAAAAGTCCCCAAAAAGCCAATGGTATCAAGCAGTCACATTGAAGGGAACCACGTGCCTGCATAGATATGTGGGACATTTGAGAAAGCAAAGTGAAAATAAATACTGTCTGTATCTGAATTATGTAAATAATAAATACACCAAGGAGCATGAACTCCAAAATCTCTGAGCAACTGCAAACACCAAAATAGTCTGAGAGAGCTCTGATCTTGGGAGCAGATGTTCAGGAAGTTACTCTTTTAGCCTTTTGGAAATTACCTATTACTATACAGACAAATAGTTTTTGCAAAGCTGCATACAGTAGGCCCGACTGTATGAAGGCAGATGAGCATCAAATGCATTTTAAAGTAAAATAAGAGACGTGTGCGTCCAAATAAAAGCAGCAATTCTGAAAGTAAAGCTGCAATAATTTGCTTGAAGAAAAATAATTTTAATAAAAGTAAATGTATCCGTAAGACCATAACGAATAGTACTAAGTATATACTGAGGTTATGCTGTCATCCCATTATGAAACTGGGTTATAGGTAAAGTCATGTTTGAGCATCAGTTTAATTTCAGGCTTGTAAAGGTGGCTGTCAGATAAATGCATCACAATATATATTAGTTAGTTAGGTGGTTATGATATACAGCTCTACAGTATTTTTAGAAAACTTTAATAGACTGATATTTTGCAGATATTTACTTATTTGAAATTATAACGTCTTGTTTGGCCCTACCATTTGCTTTCTTTTTAGTTTAATTTTGCATCTCAAGGAACTGCAGTGATCTTATCATTTTTTCTGCCCTTAATTGACTGATAAAAGGCTATGGAGCGTTGAGTTAATGCAGGTATTCCTAAAAATCAAGGGCACGAGGAGAGAAAAAAGCAGTAAGTTGAGAGCCAAATAGATAATATTGCCTTGATCCTCTTCCTCTAACACTGGCATAATGCATTCTCACCCTCACTCACTGTAATTGCAATACAATGATGTCAGCATGACAGGTGAGACTGAACGCGAGACAGCGTTGAATAAGCTGCCACCACAGTATCAAGAGCACAAAACGTATCTGAGACACTCTATGGGGTGTCAATTTAATCATGCTTAAACCAGGTATCACCTTCCTCCATGAATCTGCCATTGACAAAGAATCCAGCATACTGCGTTGCACTGAGCAGAACTAGGGCCTCAAGCTTGATAAGGTATCTGTGACTGACACTCACACGTACACACAACACTTCCCAGCAAGCAATTGACAGATGGTGACATGGTGGATGCAGCCAAGCTCTATGTCAGCAAAATCATCCCATGAAAATACCAGAATAATTCTTCCCAAAAAGTTGATTCTGTTACGTCCAGGTCAAGAGTATCAAGTTTTTGGATTTTCCTTACTTAGATGGTTGAGCATGCATAATTACAAGAATAATTCATGTTAAAACCGCTCTAAATTGTTAATCAGATGCAACTAAACAAATTAATTAATTAATAAAAACAACCAATACAGCTTTTAAATAATTCAGTGATGAGTGTAAAGTCACCAATGTGACTCATAAACGTAATCTTAGCTATGCTTTGCGCTCCGCTGGCTCTATAATACCTGTAAAGTCACCTGAGTCATAGTCATAGCACCACCAAGTTACCTTCGACCCATCCCCAGCCCCCATAGACAGTAGTCCAGGCAAACAAGAAATAATTCATACAGCTTCCCACACAAGAGTGGGTGTCCTGTATCTGCCTGTTCGGTCCACTGCCTGTCTGTTATCACCTGCAATTGAAGTAATCCACAAGACTATTATACTCCAGCTTATTGTACAGGGGAATATAGCTGCTGCACTACCTCCAGTGTCACCACCTCCCAAGTCACAGCTGAATCATACCTGTGGAAAGCTGACACCTACATGACCAATACACTGTTGGCATGCATTGGCTCTGGGCTATCGCACATGTATTGTGTGCTTTATGCATATACAGATATATTTATAAGCATTAAAGTACCCATCACATAGCAGTGTGATTATTATTATTATTTCAGAGTCAGTCCTCTATTATTTCACATGTGCAAATAGGCCCATGAAAAAGGAATATACCCATCACATAGCAGTGTGATTATTATTATTATTTCAGAGTCAGTCCTCTATTATTTCACATGTGCAAATAGGCCCATGAAAAAGGAATATACTATTAATAATTATAATTATGATTAATTATGACATAAATATTATATGTATTATTATTATTTATTGTATTTACAATTATTATCAAACCTGGAAGTATTTTGGTATAAGGTGTCAAAAAACAACAACATACAGAACTTTTGTCCTTGCAAAACTTTGGTGTTGTAGAGACCCGTAAAAATGGTGAAAAATGACAAACTAAAGTCAAAGAAGTCATGCTTTGTGAACCACAGTTTTAACATTTGAGATCCAATACAGCACAAATTTACACGGTTTTTATTGCACTAGTACTTTTGCCCATCCTACAGTATTATTTTGTCTGTGATTTTAGTCCATCCTTAGGTGGTTGCTAGGCAACATGATGTTAGATTATATTATGCATGACAAAAGTTTGGTGGATATAATTTACATGTTATTGCTGGGACATTAAAATATTTTTTTATAAAGTGTTACAGGTGAATAAACACAACAAATGGGTCATTTGCTAGGCAACATGATAACATCACAATATCTGATATAGATAGGAAACTTCAGGTGCCTAAGATGTATCAGAGTAAAAACAAACAAACATTTATAAGATGTTATATAGCCCATAAACTACAGACCTGACTGTAAAAAATATATTATTATCATATGATCTCGATAAGTTTTGTAGCTTTATGTAAAGTGTTAAAAATCACAAGGTTTTCATTTGAAATATGACCAGTACAGACAACAAGGTCCTAGAATATGTAGCACAGCTACATGTGACTTTGATTGACTATTTAAAGTATGAAAATGTACAGATGTTTCAATTCTATGTGCAAACAGTAGTCTAGTTAGGATGCATTTCTCTGTTAGATGAACTAGAGCTAGATAACTATTTTCCCAATAGTTTCCTATATCTTTAAATTCCCTTTAGCCTGGACACACAAAAAAAATGACATGTTCTCACTCTCCAATAAAACAGCATTTGAGGGGTTTAATTATTCAACACACTAAGTTGCAAACTCACACATATCCATGCTCACACAGCCTCTCATGTTGCCACAGGGCCAGAAATGCATTGTACTGGGAATTGTCAACATTCCCATGATGAGCCTGTAGGCCCTGTGGTCCGGGGAGGTGTCGAGATGAGGTGGGGCCAGAATTGATTGTAAATGCTGAATTATTCAACCGAGCCCTTCGCCATTTGAGGGAGTTTCTTCGGTTACGTTCAGAAGAGCTTTCATAGCAAAACAGGAGAATATTATCTTCCCCAGGCCTCCGTGGAGGCCCTGAACGCCGCTCATTAATGAGACAAAGCATCTAGAGCCCAGACACTGACACAAATTTACAAACGCACACAGGGAGAAATTCTGACACACGCATGCTAACATGCATGCCGAAAGTGCTGCTGACACTGATATCTCACGGCTGTACTTCTATATTGGCCAACTTCCAAAGTATGCTAACCCACTGCATAGGATTATAAAGAAGAGGGGAAAATAAATGAGCGTGAAACTGCTAAATTATCCAATTTTTTGAGCTGTTTATGAGCATTACAAGTCTCTCTACACTAATCCCTTGAAATACATAAAAAGCTCATCAAAGTGTCGCTACTTTGATATGCTCCATTCATTCAAGTGTAACTGAGAAGCCTCTTGCTCACTTGAACAGCAGATAAATTTTCAAAGAACAAAAAAAAGAAGAAAAAAAAGGAAAAGCAGAGATGCCAGCTAATCCTTGGCCTTAAGCTGTTAAAATATCCTCAAAAGCGTTGCTGTAATGTCTGTATTTACATATTTACAAGACTCTCGCCATCTCTTTTAATACAAAGACGTGAAACAGAGATATCACAAACCCAATCTGTCAGTTCAAGGACAGCGTTTTTATTTGAATACCATTACAATCTGCACTCAGTGACAGGAGTGTTTTATTACAAGTAAAATGAAGAGGGGCTCAATAAAAGTAATTAAATGTAAATGTTTCTGCTTTACACTGTTGTAGGACCTGACTCCAGTTACAGAAAATCCCGATGACCTCATGGCCCATAATAAATCTATCTGATCACATTAAATAGTGAAGCTTGCGAAGCATTCACGGGCGCTGTAATGTACTCGGCGAACAAAATGAGAGGGCTTTGGGTGCCAGAGATATGACTGCAGAACAGGAAACTCTAGCTTGGCTTTGCTTGCCTTTGGCCTGGGCTGTCATTAAATGACTCGCTGAAATTTTAATTCTCTGATCACATTAAGTGCTTGGGGAAGACAACAAACTCTGCGACACAGATCTTGGCGGTGTCATCTGTTCGCGAAGTGGAATATAAAGGTCCTTTGGTATAAGGGCAGTCATTCTGGGTTTTTTTCTTTTCTTTTTTTAGTGCTGGTGTCTTATGAAGGTTTTGGTTACACCTTTGCATAAGATGACAGCTTATTTCACCACCCAGACATCCTCACTGTCCTTGCCATCTTTCAGCAGCATGAAATCAAACAGACGACAGGTTGCACACACACACACACACACACACCCTTTTAGACACACGTTATTCTACTTCTGAATCAAATTTTAAACCCAACCCAACATTAACCGTTATTGTGACCTGAAGGCAGATTCCTACAGTCTTGTACAGCAGCGGTCCCCAAACCCCCGGGCCACGGACGGAGTTGTTTGTTCAGGCTCGGGTGTGGAATTCATGGACATAAACTGGTCCGTGGTGCAAAAAAGGTTGGGGACCGCTGTTGTACAGTCCTTACGGTAGCAGACTGTAAGGGTTCATTCTTCCCACAGTTGCCAAGTACTGCTCATAGAGGATCGTGCAACTGTGCATACAATTTAATAAATGTAAGTAATCTGTAGACTAATTCAAAGACATCATCATGTTTGCATTGTAATTATAGGCTCTATTGTGCCACGTCATAAAACTTTGATGCTAACTCAGCTCTCAAGATGCAGCAATTTGTGATTGTAATAAACATATAAGCACAAAAAATATGAAGATCAGAAGAAACTTTCCCAAATGTAAGATTTATGAAGTACTTTAGTGATTTCTTTTTTGTTTGTTTGTTTTTGCTTAGTGTTTTAGTTTTACAACCCTCAACCGTCTCACCTTTCCCATCAAATCAGCTTGCAGCTGCTTCAGGTACCAACAAGTGCTTTTAAACCCACTTCAGTGAACTAGAAAAAACTGGATCCACACTCACCAGGTGGCTAGAAACCAGAAGCTGTTAGTGAGCGGTAGTGTTGTTGTAACTGGCTTTTATTTGCTTACATATTTGGCATACAACTTTAGGAAATTATGTTAAGAGGTGTTGTTTTTTTTAATAGCTTGTCCGAGTGCCCCCAAAAAGTCAAACACATTAGTTCACATTGTTGTTATTCTTTGCGATACACTGAATTACTGGTCAGGCCACACTTTCCTTTTGCCATCTGCACTGACCTCATCAGTAATTACAGGTCAAGCATTATTGAAACTGGTTTTGTGTGTTTTAGAAAAGGTCAATTTATCTGTCAATATTTTGTACGTTTTATCATTCAAGGTCTTTCAGTAGCTCTCCATCCTCATTCCAGCAAACTAGTTTAATAAAAAAGGAAGATAACTCGTTATTGTCCCCATATTCTCCTCACAACAAATGATGCTTGGCAACTGCTGCCAATTCAAACATAAACAAAGCAGAGACCTCTGTACCCTCTGGCAACCTGATGAAAGCGAGACCCACTGAGGTCTCAAGGTTTTTGGATACATCGCTTGTAGGGGGAGTTGTTTTTTCTTGACCTAATTGATACTAGTTTTATCCTGTTTCAACCCACTGGGAAGCCAAAGGTGATGTTTCCATAAGAAGATCATGTAAATAAAGCCTACACAAGGAGAGGACCCCTACCAGAAGAGCATCATGGGAAGGGGCTACAAGCAGAGCCCACACAAGATGCTGATCGTGCCACTAAAAGGTTAAATATGGACATTATGTTTCTGCTTGACTTCCCCCTGACCATCTTACTATTTGTTAATTATGGAAAGCATGGTGCTCTAATCTCTTCTGACAAGCAATCAAATGAGTTTGATATTACAGTATAAATGTTCTATATACAATATTTTTGAATTTTCTTTGGTTACTCATTACATACTCTTTTGTATAGTGAGATAAAGATGATTACGTATCTTCAGAGCAGATGGAGAAAGGCAGTCAGATGCAGGAATGGCATCGAGAATCCAATCAGTTTCCAATAAAAGACCTATTTCTGAAATAATCCAATTGTGATCTGAAGCTGTGTAATGGACAAAACAAAACTGCATCAGAGACACATGTGCAGTAGTCCTGGGGTTAGACACAACAGTGATTTAGGCTATAGGTTGTGTTCACCAAATTGAGTTTGCCAGTAGGTAACGTATTACAAATTAATAGATAAATAAATAAAAACAGGCTGATGGGAGTGTGAAATCGGTGAAATACAAATGATATCCATCCATCCTTTCCAGCTGTCGTGATTCCTTAGAGAAGTCAACATCACGAGCAAACTAACTGAGAAAAGCAGCCTTTCTGTCCAATCATCAATGCTTGTATTTAGAAGAAGAGATAATAATAAGAAAAAGCATCTTCCAAGATTATAACACTCTATAAATATGTGACTATGCGCAATTTTTAAAACAAATGTTCTATTTTCAAAGTTGGAGAAGAAAATTTCAAAGTACACTTATGACTCTTGTGGTTGTTTTTTGTAAAAGGTGACAGAAATCTGAAGCTAAAGCTTGCAGTGCTTTTGACCTCTCAGTGGTATTATCTGATTACATTGCTGGCAGCCGAACAATACTACACCACAGAGGAGCCAGGACAGAAGCTAGACATACTGTACACACATTCACTAAGTTCAGCTGGTGAATGCCTCTCAGCTCAGTGGAAAACAGTATGGGCGGTAGAATACAAACTGGAAAACCCTGTGTGCAGAAACTGGTATAGAAGTACTGTATGAAGAAACAATATGTGCTCTTAATTTATAATTACTTTCAAGGAGTGCAGTACATGACACTCTAAATACATTTGCATGTTTACTTTGCTAGTTATTTCGTCAGTTCTTGGCAAGTCTGGCAGGTCTCATTGATTTGGAATGCAATGGCCCTCAGCACCTGGCTTCTGTTATTTGAACTGTGACAAAATAGATTTTATTTGTTCATATATGAGGACATAATTAGCTTTTTTTTTTTACAATTAATTTATTTCCTTCCAGGTCAAGTTTAGTTTCAAGTTTATTCATTTATGTAGCACTTTTAAAAACAACAGTTGTTGACCAAAGTACTGTATAATAACACAGTCAAAGCAGAGGACATACCAAATAAAATAGAATGGAGATTAAGAGAAAATAGAATCATGGAAAGAACAATAGAAACAGACTCATCTTGATTTAAAAGCTGAGTCAGAGCTGAGTCATCTTCAAATGGGACTCGGTTAATGAGCAACATAGAAAACTGAGCTTTAATCTCTTAGGCTGTAGTCGTTTGACTTCTACCACATTCTTACCTCCTGATGTAGACCGTGTTGGTCTTTCAAAGTGAAAGCATTACAATTTGTGTCCATATAACTAAGCAAAATATAGAGTTTTGTAACCGTTTCATGACCTGCTGTCAGATGCTTACTGCTTCTTTTGTATGGCTGTACTAACCAATAGTACAAAAATGAATGTCCATGAACAGATGTAGATATAATACTGAGACATTTCAACTACATAAAAGCGGTGGCTTTGGTTAACTTGACAAATATATAAACTACTATCAGATGTTTTCTGAAATAACAAATTTCTGATGACTAAACGATGCACTCATAAATTTGATATGTGGGATTAGCTCAGCTTTTTTTCTAAATTATTTGCACACTGGACTGTACGCACACGTAACTTTGTAGAAACAACTGAGTAATAGTTTTGAACTTTTTAACATGCAGTTACATTTGTGCAGTCACATGACTGATTCTCTTTTCAGTCATTAATAATTTAAATATACCTTATAGGACAAAAAAAATGTATTTCCCTCCATGTATTTCACTTTTTTTTCCCAAATCCCCCTTCATTCAAACATATAGTTTGGCTGGAATATTTGGTCACTTGAAAATAAGTAAATTTACATGCAAAACGCATATTCTTCTTCAGTCTTAACAACTTTGTATTACATTATTCTTAGAAATTTTAGCACAGTCCCTGAACTGTGCTTGTTCAGTATTACCAAAGCAACATATGATATTTAATGAACAATAAAAAACTGTTTTTGGAAATATAATTACTCATGTCTCCTAGATTATTTTTGATTTGTAGTTGTTGTTGAGCGTCAACCTCAGTATGATATGTGCCTGCATCACCTGTCATAACTGTAATAATGACATGCCCCTGAAAAGAATACTGCTTTTGTCTCTCCTTTGCATCTAATGAATAAGCTAATTATCTCTGTTGGCAGCTGAATAACACCACTGAGTTCAATCGGACCACAGCGAGATGTTAGATTTGTCAGAACTCCACTGGGTGGGGGATAGCCTTCTCTTGTGGCATTGGAGAACAAACATAAATCTTCTTCAACAATCTATTTTCCATCATACTTATTCACAGGGGACATCTCAAAGTGGTCTTTACCCTTTCTGTCAATGGCTGCCCTCATCCATCAATTTCATAGAGAATTATACCTCAGATCGATGTAGTTCATGACCGCTGAGCATTTGTCGAGGGGTAGTGGGGGCGGCTGGGGCGGGGGATGGCCGTGTGCAGAGGGCCCGGCGTTTGCGCTGCAGCTTGCTCTCAGAGCTCTGATGGCTACTTCATGTCGGACGTACGCTCATGCCCAGATAATTCACACGGCGGAGTGCGAACAGTGTTTAAGCGCCTATTTTTCTCACAATTGAGAATTAGAAGTGATGCAAAGAGACCAAGCAAACGCAGAAACACTCTCAAATAAATGGAAATGACTGACTGAATGAATAGAGCCATTCTAGCAAAAATGTTTTCATTTTCGTCACAAGGAATTATGTGCAGGACTTTATTTTTAATTAGATTAAAAACACTTTGGCTGCCATTATTCCATTATGTGCAAATTAAAACTGTGAAATGGATGCATTCGCACTACAGCTCATACACCAGCAAACAGAAGCCACATCAAACAAGGCTTTTAGTTTGGCAAATGGCTTTTTTTTCTTAATATGAAACAACAGATCAGAAAATAATACAAATTCAAGCTTTAAAAAAAAACACCCCAGCTTTGGAGTGGAGACTAACCCCTGAAACTTTAGTCGTGTCCATGTTATCTGCTATTGTCATAAGCTATTATTCAAAAAAGCAGTTAAATTTAGGGAGAAGGACACACTAATAATAGGTGTGAGGGACAAGGCCCCGTCTAGCCATTATGGAATATTTAGCAATACCATTACACACCCTCTGACAAAGATATTGAGGCTGGATAATGGAG